>NC_084920.1:711869-1011869 GCF_949316345.1 Pungitius pungitius | reverse complement strand
TTCACCCTAACAGACAAGGGGCAGTACGGCCATTAAGGGGGGGGCTCTGAGGGAGAAACTCTAAGGTGGTCTGAGGGGGGGGGGCAGTGTTTCTAAATAAAAGCAGCGTTTGAGTCAGTAACTAAATAGAAGTCTCACATCCCTGCTTCTGCGTTAGTAGGTAGAGTTCCTTCCTATTCATTCACTCATTCATTCACTCATTCATTCACTCATTCAGCTGAGCGTGACATACTGGCTTCATGCTCTCATTCTAATCAACGTCCTCCCCTCCCCACACATCTCCCTGTGTGTTCCTCCTCTCCACCACAGTCCCTGTCTCTCTGGTGTCTTGTCCTCCCTCCCGGTCTGTGCCGGTCTGGACACGCTAATACGCTGCAGCACATGAGGGGGGGTTGTGGGGGGGGGGGCCTGTAATTGGTTCCATTCCTTTTTATTAAACCCACAGCCATGCTGTTATTAGTGCTGCTTTGTAACAGCATGATGTCTTCCATATGTGGCGTTAGGAGCATCCCATGAAGGGGGGAGCGGGGGAGACGGGGGAGACGCAGCGTTTACCTGCTAACGGGGGAGCAGAGGGTTCACTCAGTCATCTGATGGACGGGTGAAGCCCAGTGAAACACTCGATGGGGACATTTGACCCAGAATATCTCCTTTACTACATGTCTATACTGGTCCTTATTGGCTGAGAGCTGCTCACATGACATCTGCTCCCAGGAATACACAGAAATGAAAATCAACCGAGAGTTCAGCGAAAAAATTTGTGGTATCCATTTTAATATTTATTTTCCTCTCTCACTTTTGCAGGAAGCCGCGTCCATCTTGAAAAGGTTTTAACAGGACGGATCATTTGTAGCATCTAAAGGATCTAAAGGCATCAACCAGAGATCCCTGAACCTTTACTCCATGAGAAATAACAACATCAATATTGATCTGGCTGTGCCTGTTGTACATGTTATGCACTTTAAATCATTCCGTAAACAGATTATAACTATGATAAAATGAAAAGACAGGAAGATAACTACTAAATATTCTCTTTCATAGTGTTTCCAATTGAGCAGAAAACCAGTGATCCTTCCAGCCAAGATGCAAATGATGATAAAGTGTCAACAATGTGCCTTCTTTACAACAAGCGCTTTACTCCATTCCACGTGTCTCCTATTCAGAGACAACGTTCCATTGTGAGTAAAAGCTGCATATGACGCTTCACGCACACACCACAACCTCATAAACAGGCTGATTCTGGTCCTGCTTGGTTCCACTTGGGGGCGACGCTGCAGAATAAAGGCTTCCATTGTTCCGTGGGACACACGCACGCACGAAAGCTTCTGTTTCATACATCACTGGGTAATAATTGAAGAAATGTGTCTCCCTCAATCGAGGACGAGAAAACCCCTTGAAAGACGTTTTGTCCAGAGGTCAAACGTTTGTGCGATGGGGCTCCCGAGCGGTGAGGACGTGGGGGGACGGACGGGGACAGCGGGACAGGCTTTGATGTCTCTGAAATACCGCCACAGTTAAGATGACGGATGGGGGGAAAACTTCTCTGGGTAGCATTAAATTGACATTGGCAGTATATCGGGTAGGGGTTTGGTCCAAGAGGATGAAAAAGTGGAATAATGTGAAGCTGCGAGTGGATACTTAAGGCTGCGCGGCACATGAAGACGTACGGCCTGCATGTCAAAGGGCAATCACTCACTTCTACTGAAATACCTCGCTGTTATTCATAAAATGTCTCCAACCGAACATCTTGTAATTCCATATTCAGATTGGAAACAGCTGACACGCCAGTTTCAGCAGAAAACCCTTTTCTTCCTGCTCCGCGGGACTTTGTCACAGGTTGCAGTTAGCATGAGTTAGCTTTACGTTAGCGCTTTAGCTTCAGCGATTAGCTCAAACTTACTTACATTGCATTCTAATGTTAGTGTAGAACAGCAATAAGCATATTTCAACAGCATCATAGTGAACGTCAACCCAAAGGTTGAAATTGAAATTGACATCTTTTTAATGCTAAAACCCGAGTAACGAACTGTTCCTTTGATCCCTTTGAGCAGAGCACCTTGTTTCAAATGAATGTGGGAGGTGCAAAGTTCAATAGTCCAGTATAATACTTTTAATGCTTCCTGTCTCTCGGGTAGGGACGATGTCCCCAGAGTCCTCCGTCCTTGCCCTCCCCTCAACGGGGTGACGTCACGCCACTGACTCTTTGTGAGCTTTTTCAACGCCTTGTTGTTGCAGCAGACGCAGCCGAGCGGCAGCTAACGGGCGGTTTAGTCCCACAGGTGGCAGGGAAATTACAGCGTGAGCTGCACACATTCTTGCAGTTTGGACGTCGTCCACTTCTGGGAGCCAATAAAGACCCAAAAGGCCGCTGCCAGCGAGTGCACAAAGCTAAAGTTGGACGTGGACGTTTGGGCCGAGCCAAGAGCTCGCCGCTCAGAACAATGTGTTTTAATGGTCAATGAAATAACGATTAGTTTCATTAGATCCTCGCAGGGTGTCACAGAACTATGAGGCTCATATATATATATAATATATGTACATACTGTCTATTTGTGTGCACGCATGCTTGCGTGCGAACTAAAAATCTTTTGATTCACCAGCCCAAACGCTAAAAAGTCACCGCCCACTTCCTGTGTTTCTTGGTGCGACGCATGTGGACGGAGTGTAAACACCAGTTGCCCAAATTAGATCAAACAATGAGGCGTCCCATGACGGACTTGTCTTTGTCTTTGTGTCTTCTCGCGTCCTGCACATGGCGTGCAGCTCCACCACACATCTCCTGTCTGAAGGTCAACAGTGGAGGAGGAAGCAGCCCATTCGGATTTTTGGGCTACTTTAAAAACAAGATCCGATATAAAAAAAAGAAACATTTTGAACATGATGAGGAAAGATTAAATAAGTCAGTATAATTTATCATATAATTATGTCTAAAAGAGACAGCTTAAGTATGTTTGAATGCCTAGTTTGATGCCTCTATTTCTAGAATACGTTTTATTATTCTAGTTTTAAAGGCAGCTTTCCTCAGAAGCAGCAATCGTGTTCACCACAAGACGTTGATTGATGCATCGGCAGCACAATATCAGTTGAGATGGCTGTGCAGGAGCTGGGTTTGCAGCCCTGCATGTACAGTTGTGTGAAAAAGGGTTTGCCGCCTTCCCGATTTCATGTTTGTGCGCAGGTACGTCCCCCTGCAGGTATGTCCCCCTGCAGGTACGTCCCCCTGCAGGTACGTCCCCCTGCAGGTACGTCCCCCTGCAGGTACGTCTTGATCAGAGGGGACAGACGAGACCTTATGACGCGGCTTATCACATAGAATTCAAACAGTTTGCTCAAACCACTTCAAAAGAACCACCAGACTATTGAGAGGAAGTATGATTGATGACCTGAGGCCATGAATTCATTATGGGTGAATCATTAAAGCGAGAGAACGTTTAACTTGATTTATCTGATGAAGCTTTACGGCGCTGTCGTGAGTAATGGACTCACAAACTGTAGTCAGGAGAAACTAATGAAATTAGAATTTGAAATTTTCTTTCATTTGAACAGCCAGGCACCGGTGCAAAAAGCAACAGGATTTCCTCTGCGTATGTTTAATCAGCTCACATTATACAACATTATACCAAGTCCATCAATACATTGATGGCACATTGCGCACCAGGCCGTCTGCAGGGGAGTCATTGCCCGTCTTGTTGGGGAGAGAAACGCCTTCATGGCGTCCATCGTATCCGTTAGTGATCAGGGACACATTTTGACCGTGATTTCAGATCAACAGACATGCTGCGGACCACGGGATGGCTTACCATGGGACGCCTTTCACAGCAGGATGAGTCACATAGTGTGAATGTATGATTACAGCCTCCAGTCATTGGGCCCATCGGTGATTCAGCTTGTATGTATTGTATTGTCCAGCGCTGTTTCATGTTTGTTTAGCTGCACGGGTGTTGACTGAACTGAATGTGGGTTGAAATTAGGTAAATATTGGTTGAATGCGGGTCTCATTACATTAAAAAACTGGTGGAGATGCAATGATGTGAAGGTTTAATTACAGCAGAGTCACATTCTAATGTTTAAATACCAAGGGTACATTTCATATACAGTAGATCACTTTTCTTTGGAGTGGTTGTTGTTTCTCCGACTGCATGTGAAGGCACCACGTCATACGTCATACGTCGCGCGCGCGCACTCTGTTCATGGTCGCGTGCTACAGTTTTCCCGCGATAGACGTAACAAACTGAGGGAAAGCAGGTAACTCAATTAGTTTAAATTAATTTAAACAGAAAGTGTATTAATTAGTCATTTTAATTTGATTTATTTAATTTCCCACCAGTTATCAGGTGTGATAACAGTTAGAAAGTCAGCTAACGTTAGCTAAAATGAACATTATCCTGGGTTCACTATCAACCCTAGCGTTAACTAACCATTAACATTAATGCTAACACCTTAGCTTACCTAACATTACAGAACTGTTTACTGTTTCCACTATTATATAACCTGGATATATAATCTGCAAAAACGTTGTATGCGGGTGGAATTAAACTATTAACGTTCTGCCTCTCTGGACAGAGTTTAACTGCTGTGTGTCGGCTTTAAGTTTGAATAAAAATGGCTGCTCAGACCTACATCTCCATCTCTGAGCTCCACCCCAACTTCTCCCACCCGGTGAGTGCAGGTTGTCCTTATTCCCGTAAAACAAAATGAATGTATGGATTGTATGTATTTGCACCGCTTTGAGCTGAACAAACTGCTGCCATTGCCGTCTTTTGCAGAGAGTGGCAGGCATCGTTATTGGGAAAACTGATGTCAAAAGCTTTCCTGACAGAAAAAGTAAGTATCTTTTTACATTTGTCCAGCTATCAAGTTATTGTCAATGACACATCCTCTTTACAGCATTGCGTCTTGTGCACCAGCCCCCTCTCCTGGAGAAGAGATGTATCCACACACAGCCTTCGGGCTGTAATGCAACATTAACCAAATCCATACATCTAAATTTCAGATATTGGCGTCGACAGATTCACGTTTAGCTTCACCGTCAAGGACTCACCTGACTTCTTCATCAATGTGTCGGCCTGGGGAAACGATGGATACATCAATGGGCTCTCCAACAGCTTCAGCACTGGAGACTGTGGTGAGAATATTGAGGGTATAATACTCATCAATATTAATATCAGTAGCACAAAGTAAAGCTTTGGTCGCTTTGTGATGTATTTCTTTACTCGCAGAATGAAAATAAAGCTTCCCTACATGTAGCAATAGAAAAGAAGAAGTTATTTTTAATAATGTTCAAAGACTTTAAGTTCTGTCTCTTATTTTCCAGTTATCATTGAAAACCCTTTAGTCACCAACAAAGACCCAGAAAAAGGGGAAAGATACTGTCCCACAACACCAAGGTAATTAACACTTGATCTGTAGATAAACTATTCACGCTCATCCTGTGGTGCTTTTATACAGCCGAAGGGTGTTATGCTGTGTACGATATGATATATCTGAATGGTCTGATGGTGAAAGTGATGGTGTCTGCTGTGTCAGCCTCTACAGGCTGCTGGTGTCCGAGGCTCATTCCCAGGTGTGTCTGTGTGCCGACATGGGGACCATTGACCGGCTGCTGCCACTGATCCACCTGCCAGTGAAGGACTCGCGTGATTTCTACTCCCTGGCAGACATTGTGGCCAACGGGCAGACGCTGGATGGCACAGTGATAAATATACTGGCTGCAGTGAAGTCGGTACGGTGACAATATGCTCATTTTAGATAAACTGAGCCTCGCTTGGAAAATGGACAAAATCAGTCTACATGACAAGTATAGCGTACAATACAGCTTTAAATATTACAATTGCACAGATAATGAAGACTGAGCAAGTGTGGATGCAAAAAAAGAACAATTTTTCAGGTTTCTACAGGAAGGGAAGAGAGCGGGTGAGAAACTCGAGATGATTCTGTTTACGTTTTCAGATTGGAGAGCCGAAGCAGTTCACCACGTCTGACAGGCGCCAAGGCCAGCGGCTGGAAGTGAAGCTCTTTGATGACTCCGTCTCTTCCTTCCCTCTTGTCTGGTGCGTTATGCTGTTTCATTCCTTTGGAAAATGAATAAAGATGAATTGCTTTTGTGTGATACTTCATCCTTTCGCCCTTTGGCTCCCTGCTGTGTTCTTTATGTCACTTTGAGTCATGAAACTTTAGATTAACCTGCTGAACTCCATGTGTGTTTGATTTTCACTGAGTACCTCCTTGACCTCTACTTCACTCACAGCTGGGATAGAGAAGCCATTCAGCTTGTGCAAACGTTGATACCCAGGGAGACTGGTAGGTAACATCTGCTGCTCGTTTTCAGCCACAAAATAAACCTTGATTTGACTTTTATACCCGGCGGTCACGTCCCGTTACCCCGCCGTACCGGAGAGAATCACCGAGGTGCACATCTGAGACCTGACTGTGTTTACATTCGAGATGGCTTACTGTTGTTTTAACTTTTCCTCCCTACTCAAAGTGCTCTTCATATCAGATGCAAAGATCAGCTTTGACAGCTTTCGCAGCGGCATGACGGCAACCGTTAACTCGAAAACCATAATCACCGTCAATCCTGGTGAGATATCACAGTGTAATATATAGCTCTATGCTCAGTTAATCAAAGAACAAGGCTTTAACCACGCTGTAGAGTGTTAGGTGGGGGGGAGGGAGGGTATCATCTAACTGCTGTGCAAGTCATTCATCCATTCCCTCAGACACCAGGGAGGCCAGTCTGCTGTTCAGCTACGCTAAAGAAGTGTCTGAGTCTGGCGCCCTGGATCAAGATGAGAAGCCAGAAGACGTGCCTGGTAGCTCATAGTGACCAACTCGCCTCGCTGCGTCTTCAATGTGAAACTAAGGCGACAGTTTCCTACATGTTGGACTTTTCTTTCTCTCCTTTCTATTTCCATTATGATGTGACTTGTGCTGTACCTCCTGGTGGTGAATCATCTGACGCCTGTGTGCGATGACGTGCACAATGTGCCGCTGCCTTTGTCTCCGCAGTGGACTCCATCACCGACGTGTACACGGTGAACCAGCTGAAGCAGAAGGCCCAGGAGAACCGCGAGGCTTTCTTCGGCATCACATACAGCTTCGTCTCCAGGCTGGACCTCGACTCTTCTGTTTCCAAAGTGATCAAAGCGCGCTGGTAAGTTCACACCAGCATGTAGAGCTGCAGGATCTCTTAAATCTTTGCTGCTTTCATGGTTTTTCGCCTCGCTGCAATTGGTTGAGCGGTACAACGTAAGTTAGTTTATCTTCTCCTCGCGATGTCTCCCTCGTCGTCTCAGCTCCAGGTGCAAGTTCCTGGTGACTGAGGACGCTCAGAGCTGCAGCAACGCGTCGTGTCCGGGGAGGGATCAGGCTCTTCTCGCCGCCACAGGCTTTGACCTGCTGGTGGACTTCACGGACCACACCGGCACCCTGCAGGCCTGCTGCCTCAGGAGCCCAGTAGCCGAAAAGACTCTGGGCTGTACGGTGAGGATCATCTCAAAGGACGAGCAGGATTCAGCCTCGACTCCTGAAATGATTATAAACATAAGACTAACGCTACGGCCTTTTCCCGTTCCATCTGTTACAGACGGAAGAGTTCACCCGTCTGACCGATGACGAGCGGACTGTGATGAAGTGGAAATTTCTTTTGGAGAGATGCAAAATATACGTGAAGGTATCGAGGCTTTTTAAAGATTCGCCGCATGCGTGTCGCTGTGAAATCAATTCATAAGCTGAGAGATTCTTATGACACGTTGCAGATAGTCCCCTCCCCCAAACAGAGGTCTGGGACCAGAGGGGTGCTTCTGGACTGCTCCCTGGCCGACCCAGGAGAGGTGAAGCAGCACATGTCGGCCCTGCTGCAGCGGCCGTGATCACGGCACAGAGACCGGGCCGCTTCCTGCTGCGTGCTCTGTATTATTTATTTATTTATTTATTTGAACCTGTTTACATATTTATATATATGTTGTCATGACTGCTTTTTATAACCGTTCAATAAACCTAACTTATATGTTTACTTTGTCACGTGTGTAAAGTGTCAAAACACCATTCTTTTCACAATTCATTTTCTAAATAAATGTTGTAATAGAGTTACTGTTGTCACATTCGCACATGTGCATTTTGACTAAATCATTATTTCATTGGAGCACAGTCTTGTTCTGTCGATATAGATTCACTGCATTTGAAAAAGGTTTTTCTCAGATATCCATTTTGCACAAATACACCATGTATAAACATGATTGGTGTTGGTACTGGTATTTATTTAACCAATAAGAGGATCATACTGGGTCATTTCCAATAGAACAACCAACTACTGTATGTTGTAAATAGTTGGATCAATAAGTTGAAATATTAAACCTTTAAGGCTGAGCTGCGTTTTTTCCTTCTGTGATAAAATCAGGGAGGGAGGGGGGTTAATTGCTGGTTATCAAAGCGGAACGTTTGGCTCTTCGTATGTTGCCCCGGGACACTTTAGGGAGACGTACGGATTTTACCGTCAACACAACACCTCCAGGTAAACTAAACTTGTCGGATCTATTCTCTTAGCCCATCGATACTGTCCAACACAACATCCTCCAGGGGCAAATCTCTACAGCTACATCTCGCAGCCTTTGAAGGTGAAACCTAAGCTAAGCTAGCAGCCTGTTTGGACCTTGAATAGCTAGCCCGCTATGCTAACGCTAGCCTTACGTACAGCTTGTGTCACATTTACTAAACAATGGTCCCCGTTGAAGCCGTGTCTCACGTCCCTTCTCTCGGCCAGGAGTCATGAACGTGAACCAGGGGACGGTGGGCAGCGACCCGGTCATTTTGGCCACGGCGGGATACGACCACACGGTCCGGTTCTGGCAGGCCCACAGCGGGATCTGCACCAGGACGGTGCAGCACCAGGACTCTGTATCCCTACTCTCCCTGTGGGAAGGCTGGACAGCAGCTATTCAATGGAGCTGACCAGCTCACAGTCACATTGTGATATTCTACTTTGTCGTATGTGAAATTTAATTTAAATTCAATTTGTTCAAGTCGACTAATTCGAGCTTTAAAAAACCCACCCCAGCAGTCCACTTCCTTAGCTTTGGCGTCCAGCAGGTAAACTCTCTGGAGGTCACACCTGACAGGAGTATGATTGCAGCTGCAGGTTGGTTCCTAGGGTCTCAAGTTCCACCTGGAACCTCACGGCCGACTTCAGCCCTTCGTCTCACGGCCCGTCCCGCTCTGCTCTTCAGGTTACCAGCACATCCGCATGTACGACCTGAACTCCAACAACCCCAACCCGGTGATCAACTACGACGGCGTCAGCAAGAACATCACGTCTGTGGGCTTCCACGAAGACGGCCGCTGGATGTACACGGGGGGGGAGGACTGCATGGCTCGCATATGGGACCTCAGGTACGGCGGCGCAGCTCGCGGGCGCTGACCCGTTTTCGCTCTGCGCTCAGCGGCCCTAACTCCCACCCCCTCGCAGGTCCAGGAACCTGCAGTGTCAGAGGATATTCCAGGTCAACGCTCCCATCAACTGCGTGTGCCTGCATCCCAACCAGGTGAGACGTGCGTCCTCTGCTGCCACTGTCGACCTGTTCGTTGTGGCGCTCATGGTGGCGGGTGTTCCCAGGCGGAGCTGATTGTTGGAGACCAGAGTGGAGTGATCCACATCTGGGACCTGAAGACGGACCACAACGAGCAGCTGATTCCCGAGCCGGAGGTCTCGGTCAACTCCGTTCACATCGATGCAGACGCCAGTTACATGGCGGCGGTCAACAGCTCGGTCAGTTGTCGCGGCGTCTGAAGGAGGAGGGGGGGGGGGGGGGGAGGGGTCCCAAGTCCCCCACAGCCTCATGGTTCTGTCCTTCTGTCCTTCGCAGGGAAACTGCTACGTGTGGAACCTGGCGGGGGGGATCGGCGACGAGGTGACTCAGCTCATCCCCAAGACGAAGATCCCCGCACACAAGCGCTACTCCCTCCGCTGCAAGTTCAGCCCCGACTCCACGTGAGTGCCCCCCCCCTTACACCCCCCCCGCACGCTGCACATCTCTCTCTCTCTCTCTCTCTCTCTCTCTCTCTCGATGACACGCGGCTGTTGCGCTCTGCAGGCTGTTGGCCACCTGCTCGGCGGACCAGACCTGCAAGATCTGGAGGACGTCCAACTTCTCGCTGATGACGGAGCTGAGCATCAAGAGTAACAATCCCGGAGAGACGTCCAGGGGCTGGATGTGGGACTGCGCCTTCTCCGGAGACTCCCAGTACATCGTCACGGGTCAGTGCGTGAGCCCTGGTGAAATGGGCCGTCGTTGCTCCATTGCGATGTCAATGTACCTGCATCATAAGCCATTCTTCACTGATTGGGTTATGATGATGCACTCGATCCCGCACGTGCAGAGCGTTACCTTGAACTGGCTTTTGGTGTTATGTGCAATAACACAACTTGAACGCTTTGAATTTGGGGGTTCCGACTCTCCTCCTCTCGCGTCCGCAGCCTCCTCGGACAACCTGGCCCGCCTGTGGTGTGTGGAGACGGGGGAGATCAAGAGGGAGTACAGCGGCCACCAGAAGGCCGTGGTGTGTCTGGCCTTCAACGACAGCGTGCTGGGCTGAAGGACGAGGACGGAGAAGCAGGGGACGCGCTGGAAGTTGGGCCTGAACGGGGGAATTCTGAGACCCGTTTGAGCGTCCCGATGGATCTCAGTGCTCTCATGCAGCAAGGCCCAAACTCAGCAGTCTGCACCAAATGTTCTTGGTGGTTGGTGAGAACTTCTGGACCAACAGTGTAGGTGTTGGAGAGTGGGATTGTAACATGTTCGCCTTCTTTACTGAACTTAGTTTTTTAACTTCACCCCTCTGTGCACAAAAGGAGGTCCTTTTCCACTCTTCCTACCGTATTTATTGAATCTAAAGGACCAGACGTTTCACTTTAACTCTGCTTCACCTCATGTGGGATGTAATGCTAAAGTTAAGTTGTGCTACTCAGTGATCACATGTTGAAAGGAACTATGTACAGAAAAGGATTCTGTAGTAAATACGTTGTTCAAAAAAGTGAGTTTTGTCTTTTTTCAGTCGAATGAAGAAAAATTAGCCACAAATACACAAGCTGTTTATTTCAGATTAAAATAAATCATATGATGCGACTTGAAACGGTTACATGTGATCATACAGATGCAGTGGGTTACAGGAAATACAATTAGTTAAAAAAAGGGGGGGGGGGGTCTTTGTTGAGTGATCGGCTGAGAGGTGACTACACGTGAATATAACTCTCTCCTCTGGGGGGGGGGGGGCTGCTCCACTCGGCGCCACAAAGGAAACCGCCAAAGCCTTCTCTCTCTCTCGCTCTCTCGCTCTCTCTCTCTCTCTCTCTCTCTCTCTCTCTCTCTCTCTCGCTCTCTCGTGAAGGGAGCTTAAAGGACGACGTTGTTTCCCAGGTGTTGGGCTGAGAGGAGGAGGAGGAGGAGGAGGAGGAGTCACTCGGGCAGGTAGTAGAAGCACACGGACACGCAGATGTCGCTGGGAAAGCAGATGTCGATGCAGAAGTAGACCAGCCTCTGTCTCCCTGCACCTGAACACAACACGCACACACTGTGAAATGCACCAGCAGTACCAAGAGGTTCATTTCAAGGTGTCCAAACCGTAGACTGGTACCGTATAAACACTCCCACCTTGCAGTCAGGTGTTCATGATTAATCGGTAGCATGCGTCACGTTGGTTCTTTGTCCCAGGAGCTGCTTTTTAA
Organism: Pungitius pungitius; assembly: GCF_949316345.1. NCBI lineage: Eukaryota > Metazoa > Chordata > Actinopteri > Perciformes > Gasterosteidae > Pungitius > Pungitius pungitius. Next base: position 1,000,150 of record NC_084920.1, on the reverse strand, counting down.
AGCTCCGTGTGAAGGACAATGGATCCAGAACCTCTGGAGCGTGACATGACTGCACACTACTCGGATAACGTCTTAATCTCATTGTGTCCACATTGCGATTGTTCTCACCTTCCACCCTCCTCGTCCAGTGGACGGAGCTGTCCCGGCACAGAGCCTGCAGCGCCCCCCCCAGCGTGGACGCGTCCACCCGACCGGCCGCCAGCACCCCGAGGAACTCCGTCTGCCTCCGGGTCTCATTCCCAGACAGCTGGATGGAACTCTGCCGAGGACACGAGAGGGGACACAGAGGGGACACAGAGGGGACACGGCGAGGTGGAACAACGTGAGGAACCATCTGGAGATGCCTGCAGAGGACATTCGGGCCCAGTGGGCCCCTCCTGTGGCTCGCCTTACCAACCAGTCTGTCTCTCCAAGAGGACCATTGTGCTGCAGGATAGAGGGAAGGACCCCTTCTCCACCCGGGGGGGGGGGGGGGGCCCTTCCCTCCCACCGCAGATCAGTGAGGATCTGTATGAAAGAGACTCCGCTAACTGGGGGGGGGGGGCGGTGCTACTGACTGACCGACCAATGCACCAGGCTGTAAGAAGCCCTCACAGAGTTGCCTTTGTGCCCTCGCCATGTAGCCCCCTGTAAGAAGAGCCCAGGCATGCTGGAGGAGGGAGGGAGGGGGGGGCGTTCGGGGGGGGGGATCAGATGTGCTGAGGAATTCAGCCGGGGAGGCGGCGGGGGGGGGGGGGGGGGGGGGACACTGTACACCCTACGAGCTACCAGCTCACACATTAGAGTTGAAACAGGGCAAACGTTGTTATCCGCCCCCCCCCCCCCCCTTCATCCTCACTAAGTCTCGCGTATCCCGGACCCTGCGAGGGGGAACCGCTGCGTGTGCGGGGGCCGGTTACCTTGGGCTCGGCGAGCAGGGCGTGCGCGTTGTGGTAGTCGTCGGGCTCCATCCTGCGCAGGAAGCAGCTCCCCTGCCCCGCGGGCTTGTAGCATATCAGGCCCTGCAACACAAGCGGGACACGGTCAGAGCCCCCCCCCCCAACGGGACCGCCAGTCACACCCGACCCGCACGCACGTGTTTGACGTCGAAGAGCACGGTGGACGTCTGGTTTGCCGGCGAGGTCACAGAAAAGGTCACCAGGTGGTTCCGCGGGTCCACGACGGCCGACTGGTCGATCAGAGCGCCGGACGGGTCGGGGGCCGTGATCCGGACGATCTGCAGGGACTGCACAGGCGGCGCCATGAGAGCAGCTCGGGGGTCACGGCGCGGGGCCGCGAGCCGCCAACGTACCTCAGAGCGAGGCCCGGGAGGTCCCAGGTGACCCGTCCACCACAGCGCGGCGACCACCAGGAGCAGAGCGGCCGCCAGGCCCGCCCAGAAGGCCTTGTGGGGGAAGGGGCACGCAGCGGGGCCCCCGTCCTGAGCAGGGGTTTCCACACGTGAGCAGCGGCAGCAGCAGGCTGAATGGCACACGCGTGTCCTCGCTCCGCTTCCCGCGCTGCGCTCGTCCTCCAAACGCTTCCAGCACGCCGCCATGGCTCCTCACGCGCTCCGCACCCTTCTGGTAGCTAGCGGCATGGAGCTGTGGTCATGACTGAGAGGCGACACACCTGGGCAGCTTCTCTTTGTGCCTGCAGCCCCCCCTGCGCCCCCCCCCCCCCCCTCCTCCTGTGGTCCCGCTCCCAAACCAGTCACAGGTTGCCAAACTCAATTTCCGAGGTCTCGTCTTCCTGCAACTTCCCCCTTTCTTTTTGTCTAATGTGACTTGTTAAGAATGTCAAAGGACACACACACACACACACACACACACACACACACACACACACACACACACACACACACACAGAAGAGAGGAATTGACCCCCCCTCTCCCTCCCAGGACAATGGACAAAGAGGGTGAGGCGGGTGCAGCCTGTCGTCGGCTGAGGGGTGATAGGCGCACGCAGCCGACGACAGACCAAGGTGACTTTGAGGGGGGGGGGGGGGTCCAGCCACAGAGCGCACTTAGGAAAAAGATAGCAGCGGGTTTATTTTGATCTTTTTTTATTCAGCATTGCTTTTAGTGATGCAGTCAAGAGAATAAAGACGAGACGTACATCAATAAAACATCAGTTCAGTGACCTTTGGCCTCCATCTATAGACCACACACACACACACACACACACTCTGTGTGCTCATTTCCTCCCTGAGCTTGTGATGTCTGTGATTGCACCAGACAGCACAAGCAAGTTCCCACTTCCCCAAAAAGGAACACACAACTAAATTAAATTATTAATTAATTAATTTATGTCAAATAATCAGGTTTTAATGTTAGTAAGTTAAATAATGGAGTCTTTCTCTATGGCTGATCTGCTGTGACTTAGTTTTAAAGAGTCGATTAGTTATTTCAACGTGACAAAAATATATATATATATATATATATTCCCTTCTAGAAGAGTAGGATCATGTGACACGGTGTCCAGAGCCGGGGTCTGAAGCTTCAGCCCTGCAGGGCCGGGAGCAGGTCGGCGACGCTCTCCACGTAATAATCCGGCACCATCCTCTGCCTCTCGGCGCAGCCGCTGCGCTGATGGGCCTCGGCGTCCGCCACGGTGCTGACCCCCGTGAGGGTGAGCAGGGTCTTCAGGCCGCAGTTGGAGCCCAGCACGATGTCCGTGTCCAGCCGGTCGCCCACCATCAGGCAGCGGTCGGCCTCCACGCCGAACCGGGACGCCACGCAGTCAAACATGAAGCGGCTGGGCTTGCCCACCGTCTGGGCCTGGCGCTGCGCCGCCATCTCCACGGCGTCCAGCAGGCAACCTGTGCCTGGCGGGAGGAGGAGGCAGGGAGGGGGCACGAGGTTAGGAGATCTTTTAAGAAGCCATTTTTATTGCCAAGTATTATTTTACACACATGGGGGGGTGTTAGACACTTGGACATGCGGTTTCACCCGGGCTTATTCCTACAAAGGTGAGTGCCATTTCCCGCTATGACCCCTCTAACTTCCGGTCAGGTGCTCCCTACCTGGGACGGCCTTGCCCCCCTCCAGGGGCAGCCTGGAGTCCCGGTTGGTTCCCACGAACAGGCAGGCCGGCCGGGCCAGGTACTGCATGGCCCGGTTCACCTTCATGAAGCTGAAGTGCTGGTCGAACCCCACCAGCACCGCCTTCACGTCGGGGTCCAGGGGCACGTTGGCCCAGTCGCTCGGCTTCCCGGTGACGTGGTCCGGTCCCACGCCGGTCTGCCGGATGCCCACCGCCTCCAGCTCCCGCGCCATCGCGTCGCTCCCGATCAGGTACACCTTGCCCTGCACCTGGCACACCGTCTTCAGGTAGGCGGCGGAGCAGTACGCCGTGCTGAACACCTCGTCCTCCCGGGCGTCGAAGCCCAGCGCGGTCATCTTCTCCGCGTACATCTTCCTGGTCTTGGTGCTGTTGTTGGTGACGAAGAAGACCTTCTTGCCCTTCTTCTTGAGCAGGTTGATGACCTGCGGGGCGCCGGGCACGGCCGTCTCCCCGCGCCAGATCACCCCGTCGCAGTCGAACAGGACGCTGTCCACCGAGTCCAGCACCTCTCCCACGAGCGCGCCGCTCAGCCGCGCGCACTTGGACCCGGACATCGGTGACGTCAGGTCAAAACGCAACGACCCGGGAATTGGACTATCCGCCGTTACGTCACTGACGTCGGTTACCGCGAAGCGCTGTCAGTGAAGGTCCGGTTCCGCTGCTCCGTTAAAGCAGAGTGACTCCGCCGCAGATAAAGCTCCGACCTTCCGTTGGTGCGTCGGTTCACTTCCGCGCCGCCTTAAAGGGACAGAGGCCCACCGGGGGACGGGTTCGTGTGTCTCAAGTCGTATGTTAACAGCACGCGGGAAGCGCAGGTACAGCCCCACCAGGTGAGATTCTGCCACAGACCCGGCTCACTACCCGTGTTTGTCTTTAAAAAGTGAACCAAAAGTACCGCGCGGGTATCACGCAGCACGCTGTTCCTTTAAGACGCACCGCGCTGTGAATGGATCCGGTCCGGTCTACGTCCAAGACAAACCCCCGGGTCCAGTCTACATCCAAGACAAACCCCCGGGTCCAGTCTACATCCAAGACAAACCCCCGGGTCCAGTCTACATCCGGGACGTGGTGAAACCTCCCACCCTGCACACTGTGACTAGTTAGTATCTTTATGGTAGAAATGCACGTATTTTAAGTCACTCTGGATAAATGACATGTAATAATAATGTAATAGCTACAACCCCCATGAGTCGTGGGATCCAAAAGTGTTCTGCTCCCACCGTAGCCCTCGTTGACCTCCTGGCTCCCCAATTTCATTTTCATGGAAATTATTTAAATCCAAGTAATTAAAATATTTCAATGCTCCATACAAATATATTAAAATGACCAAAGCTGATGCTGTACTGAAAAGCCCAATGGCAGAACTTAACAGACAACTTTATCCAACAAAGACCACCTTTGTGTTCGCTGCCATTTGCACACCTTTCCAACATGTGAAACTTTATCAACTCCAGAGCCCATAAAAATAAAAAAATCACACTTTATTGATCCAGTTAACAGCAGTTTTCCGACAGTAGATGCTGCAGTGACTTCTTCTTCAGCTGAGTTTCTTCTGCCCAGGTTTCGGGGGGAAGAGAATCTCCTGCAGGTTTCGCAGCGGTCCCTTGCTGTAGTAGTTTCTTTCCGAGTGGTCCGGCGCCGGGTCGGCTGCTGCGTCGGGATGGCAGTGCCGACACGTGTAGCCTCGACTTTTGTACCACTCATTGGAGGTCTGGTTGACCAGAGCCAGGTAGAAATGGAAAAGGGCGTAACCCGCCAGGAGGAAGAAGACGAAAGCCAGAAACCCCAGCATGAAGACGATTCGGGGGAAGGTCAGAAACAGATGCTGGAGAAAAAAAAAATATATATATATGTTTCAGGTCCATATGGGAAATGATCATTGCTGCTGCATCCCAGCTGCGGGGGGGTCTCACCTGCACAGCAAACAGGGCCCCCGCTGGCTGTTGCTCGCCCGCCTCGTCGACATAACTGGCCCTCAGGAGCCCCGACCGCAGCACGGCGTGAAACAGCATGTCTCCCGTCAGCACGGCGACGTCGCCCGCCGCGGCGCACACGCTGAAGAGGTAGAGCAGGAAGTAGCGCGTGTTCTGAGCGCCGATGCAGTTGTTCACCCAGACGCAGTGGTGGTCGAAGCGTTGGACGCACCTGTTGCAGACCCCTGAGACACAGACGGCGGTTTTTACGGTGAGCACAGACACGCATGTTCCACGGTACACGTGTAACGCCCTTTGCCATCCTTTTGCTCACTGCAGTGTTTGGAGCGAGCCGGTTTGATGAGCTGGCAGGTTTCACAAGAGACTCCCGGGTGAAACAGCCTCCTGTCGTAAGGGTAGAGGCTCAGCTGGCCAGAGAGCTTCTTCTTCGTCACTGTGCCTGCCAGAGGGGAGAGTGCATGAGCGATGACTGCAGCGGCTCATATAATATGTTCTAACAATAAGCACATGTGAATGAAGCTCAAACACTAACCCGGATCCCTCTTGACGCAGAGGTAGAAGAAGACGCTCTGGAGGACCAGCAGGACGTACGGCACAGACAGATGGGTCAGAGTGGTGTCCATCTCCCTGCAGAAGCCAAACACCTCGTAGGTGAACTCTGCATACACGGCCCCCTCCAGCAGGATGTGCAGATAGATGAACATGTTGTTCCTGCAGTTAGAAGCACATGAAAGACACTGACGCATTTAAAAGTACCGCATTGGGCTGCATGCATTGTGACAACGTCTGAGATGGAGCATTTCTGGGGGAAAACCCGGATCACCTTTGATGGAACAGCCGGTGCAGGGTCCTTTGGGTCAAGCTTTGGAGCCATCTCGGCGTTATTGGTGCCACTACCTGGGATGAGAATTGTGAGCATTTTAAACAAGTGCAGCGCACGCGTTTTCTTTGCACAGCGCCGCGGCGCGTCCGTGTGTGGAAGTGCAGTTAAACTCCACGCTTACCTGGCCCACAGAGTTGTAGAGGAGACTAAACGGGGTCTGCTGCTGGCCCGAGTATTTGCAAACTAAGAGTATGCACGTGAGCACCACCGCGACGTACACCGCGAACAGGGTGAGGAAATCCATCGCTCACCTGGCGTCGGAACAACATCAACAACAGGTGTTTTCTACTGCAAAACGCCCCACGTACAGGTGGGAAACTCAACAAGAAGCTGCAGCCGTGTCACTATTCACTTCCGGTGTTTGTTTAAACGCGACGACGAAGACTTTTGAATTTAAAAAAACGTAGCCTTCTACCCCTCGGACACACGTTTTTACGTTAGCATGCTAACGTAGCTAACGTAGCCTACGTGAGCTCGCGACCTACGCTCGCTTCCTTTACGCCCTGAATGTAACGTAGCCGCTTACCTTCCTCTACAGGTAACATGTAGCGGCCTATCGCGCGCACGTAGCATAGTTAGCTGTTATTGTCGCGCCGTGGCCGCCAGCGTTGCTTTAGGGGCTCTGTACGTTAGCTACTTCCTTAGCATCGGTGTAACGTTAGCTTACGTTCCAAGCTAACCGTTAAAGGGGCGGGTCCAGCCTGATGACGCGGGGGGGCGGGGGGGGTGTCATGACGGCCTTTCCCCTGAGGAAGCTTACCTTTCCACACTTATACACACTTGTAACTATATTGAGTATAATTCATATATTCACCTTGACAGCCCGAGGTGTCCAGTCTCCTTTGTGTTTTATCAGAAATCCTATTTTTTAGAAGCCACACATTTGTCTCCGTAGGCTTTACTCTGTGTACGAATACATGAGAGCAACAGAGGAGGCGTCTCTGCTGGAATGAACATCATCACATGATGTTTTGCGGTGGATGCAAGAGGTCAGTTTATCACCTGCAAAGATCCCAACATTTACCCCAAGTCAGACCTAAAATCAAGACTCCCCCAGTTTCCAGCCCTTGGGCCCCTGCACATCATCACCTGAGTTTGGTTTCCTGTGTGGCAGCACACAGCAGCGAGGCTGCACAGGACACCTGTTGGATCTGGTTGCCGACGTGGCGCAACACTCATGTTACAGCTGGCAGAGAGGGGAGCGCCACTCAGGAGCTCTGCAGGGGCTTCATGGAGGCTGTCTGAACAGGTACAAGATGTGTGTGTGATATCCATTTGACACTTTCCTTACGTTGGACATGTCAGTCACACGGCATAACGTGTATTTGCAGTTTCAGGAGAGGTTCAGAAGGGTTTCTAAATAATCTAGTAATGCTAACGTTCTCATTATATAAATAGAGAGATTATTTTAAAAGGCTGAGACTCTGGCTTCAAAGTGTCATCCTTCTGTCTCTCATCTTCTCACACGTGAGTAACTGTTGTGTCAGAAGAAGAGAGTCTGATGGGATTCAGCAGGGTCTGAAACAGCCGTTTGTGATTAACTATTTAGTTGGTGCCGGACTGGCTGTTCCTTATTGATTTAGGACAGTTTGTGCTCAAGTAATCTAGATATCCCCTCAGTAATCTGCTTCAATTGAATGTAATTTAACATTCTTTATTATATCTCCTCCTTTACATAATCGCCCTTTTTTGCAAGAAGGGAAGAAACTTAAGAAAAGCGCGCAGTTGTTACAGTTATTTGAGCCATTGCTGTTATGGATCCATACGACAGCTTCAAGAAACGTTTCTACTGCTTTTATGAAGTGTTATGAAGTACAATAATAGTTACAACATTGAGGCACAATGATTTTCTATGTTACATAAATCCCGTCTAATAATAATAATAATAATAATAATACATGTGGTATGCACAGGTCAGTGCGGCTCCACGTTATGGGGCGTGTCTTCAATGATCGGATCGGAGCATATGTTCCTCCCGTGTTAATGGGGGGGGGGGGGTAAAGGAGCGCTGAAGATCCAGCTCATAATCCTAATCCCACCGGCTGAGGTCTCAGATTGCCCCCCCCCCCCCCCCCCCCCCCCACACTGCTTCTCACGTCTCACCCCGGCACCCGCCAGGCGTTTTGGCACCGACGCAGAGCGATTCTGGGACAGCAGCGGCCCCTCGGAGAGAGAGACGCCCAGCCCAGAGCGGAGGAGGGAAAAGAATGGTGTATTTATAGAAAAACCAGGCCTTGCAAAACCCTTTTTGGAGAAGGAATCATTAAGGAGCCGAGGTGCCCGGGTGCATGCGTCCCAGTTCTCTGATTAACACTGCGAGCGCGAGGAGGCACCGGGGCTGAGATGCAGCTCTGACTCCTCACAGAGAGAGCGCCTCGCTGCGGGTTCAGGGTGGACAAATGGGGGGGGGGGGGGGGGGGCGATGGTTTCACTTTGACATTGGCTGGGTCCTCGTCCTTTTGACACAGCACATCTGAGAAGACGCGTTTGACATCTGGGCCGCTAGTCGAGATGAAGAAGTTTTTGCAAAACCAAAAGGGGCGATACTCTCTCCGCCGCGGCTCTCGCTGTCCGTCCAAAGATTTCTGTAAGTGTCCTCGGCTCGGTCCAGTGTGTGAATGTGTGCGCTGTGGCGCACCGTTGGATCCCACAGGGTTTTATACTTTATCATGTTTATTGTGTCTCATTTGGATCCCATGTGGTTGTTTTGTGGTGGCACTTTGCATCTCCTACCTGCTGAGAAATGAGGGCCAGTGGGGGGGGGCTCTCTGTTGCGTCGCCTCCATTCAACAGAGAAAAAAGAAATCAGCTGGAGGAACTTTTGTCTCTGAAGCTAATTAAGGTCACAATCTCTGCCTGGGTTTGATTGGCTGCCTTAGCGTTGGCGAACCAGGTCAGGGACCGCTGGGTGTGTCACGGTTCAGGGGGGGGGGGGGGGGGTTACACTCGGTAGCACATCTTGAGACACTGGATAGAGCAGCAGGGAGCAGAGGAGGCTTAGAACCGGAGGCGCACACGATTGTTTGATCCAAAGGTTTCTTCCTGCGATGTCGGTAGCCGGTGAGTGTTCTTGTGACTCCATGAACACGTCGTTCATCACATCATCTCAGAACCGCGAGTTTACGTGTCGGCTCTCTCCCTCCCTCCTCACCCATCGTGTCCCGTCCTCTCGTCCCCTCAAGTCCTCAGCATGCCGTCGTCCAACCAGGCCTGGCCCGATGAGTTCGGCTTCCAGCTGGGGGGCAACGGGCCCAGCTACATCCTGTCCGTGGAGGAGGGCAGCAGCGCCCACCTGGCGGGGCTGCAGGCCGGGGATCAGGTCCTGGAGCTCGAGGGCCACAACGTGTCCACGCTGCCCCCCCAAGCCGTCGTGGCCATCGCGCAGACTCAGAAGAACATCCCCCCCAGCATCGGAGTGGTGTCCCGCATTCAGCAGGTCTTCCTTCCAGCTTGTACTTCCTCACTGATCCGGTCTGAACAAAGAGCGTAACATCTGTCCTGCGTTGCAGATGGACATCATACCCGGGCCGGACGGGCGCTTTGGCTTCACCATCGTGGGGGACTGCCCCCTGCTGGTGGAGGACTGCTCGCCCTGCTCCCCGGCCGGCCGCGAGGGCCTGAGAGCCGGCGACTACGTCATGGAGGTCGACGGCGTCCCCGTCCGGCAGCACGAGGCGGCCGCGGCGATGATCAAGGCCTCCCAGGGGAGGACGCTGCGCCTGGGGGTGCTGTGTCTCGGGCCGAGGCAGAAACGCAGCCTCAGCGTCGAGGACAGTCAGACGGGGGCGGAGGGAGCGCCGCTGGACCGGAAACACAAAGCGCTGGAGTTCAACGCCAGGGTACGTTTGGATGGAATGTGATGCCGTATGAGCCCTGCGTAAAGCCACCAGGGCCCAGATGCTTGTCCCCCCCCCCTCTAACGTCTCCGTACCCATTGCCGACAGGTTGACCAGGTTTTGGGCGAGGAACCTGAAGTGAAGGAGAAGCTCTTCACCGCGCTGAAGCAGTACGCGGCCGAGAAGCGGGTCGAGTGGCTCGCCGCGGTCCTGCCCGACATCCTCGCCAGCGACGACCACCGCCAGCTCATCTCCAGCATCCGGTAAGGTCCAGCTGATCAGCTGATGTCCCGCTGTGTGACCTCGGGGTTTGGAAGCCGTCTGAGACGCATTCAACGTGACCCCGGCCTAAGGGTGATATACTAGAGGACCCCCCCCCCCCCTGATGTCGCTTTAAGGGTTGTCACTAAACACACATTTCATGGGCCTGAGATGAGGATTGTCACTGTGAGCCCATCTCACCGCGTAGGGGGGGTTGGGGGGGGGGGGGGGGGCACAGACCGATTTAGTACTCGCTTTGTGAAAAACATCTTTATTTCCGCCGGCCTTCATCTGCACTCCATTAAAATGTGTTTCCACGAGCCGGGCCGGCGCCAGGAAGCCAACAGAGTCCATGTGGTCGCCTCTGCGCCAAAATGAGCAGAACCCTTTTTCCCCAAGTCCCCCGGCGGTTGGTCCACAGATTGAGCCAATGGGACGCTTTTCTTCTTCTTCTTCTCCTACTACGCTGGCCGGCGTCCACCACTACACCAGCGAACCCTCGCCGCCGCTATTAATAGGACCGGAGCCTGTGGGGACGCGGCGTCACCTGACAGCACGGGAGGAGGCGTGACGACCCGCTCATGAATAATTCAAACCTTGTATTTGTTCAATTAAGGACCAGTAAGAATAATATTAATCCGCCCCCCCTTACCCCCCCCCCTCTCTCTCTCTTTCCATCTCCCTGGGGGGGGATTGTGTTTTCATCTGATGGATTTTCTTCTCGTCATTCTGCTCTCTCTCTCTCTCTCTCTCCCCCCCCCTCCCTCTCGGTGTGGTTACAGTTTCCAATGACGCTCCCTAAAAAAACAGCCTCTCGCCCCGATAGAGGCAGCTCTGAAGTTTAGGCGTGTGTCCGCCGTCCCGCCATCACATGGTGCGACTTGGTCTGTAGTTGAGGTATGACTGACGGCTGGAGGCGATGAACTGCCTGGGGTGAGTGGACCTTTTCCTCTTGACTTGTGTCGGACCATCGGTGCACAGTGTAGTGGGTGTTTGAGGCAGTTTGATACAGAACTGGTGATGTCTGACGTTCTCCGCTGCAGGAGAGCCACATGAGGAGGAATCTCCATCCTCATGTCGCTTTCCTGCAGCTTTAGGTCCATGATTCAGGAAGTGGAGGGACGGGGGATGTGATGCAACCCCACCCGAATGGACGCAGCTGGTCGTAACACAGAGAGTCAGCAGGTCGATGCTCTGCTTTTAGGATGTAATCCCCCCCCCCCCCCCCCCACGTCTTTGTGCGTGCTTCTGAGCTGAATGTTGACTGAACAGATAAAAATATGCTGTTTGTGTGTCCTGGATCCAGCAGGCGCATTCGAGCTTGTGTGAACCAAAGCCTCTGTGACATCTCCATTGTTACGCGGCGTTGGTTCGAGTCCTCTGGTGGACGAGTGATCAAAGGATGCTGCTGAGAGAGAATCATCACCAATCACCACATGCATTGATCTGCGCCTGATGACCCTGCTGCTTCAGTGGTGCTGCTAATGAGTCACTGCAGATGGGATGGCTTCGTTATTTTGAGATATTCAATGCAACGAGGGCTTTGTAGAACTATAATACTCAGTTGAACCCATTGCGGTATCATTATTCTGGGAGTCGACCTGGGGGAGATGGTTTGAGAGGCTCTGTCGGTACATTTAAGGTCATTGTGCGTCGTGTGTGGCTGTTTATAGGATCCGATATTGTGATGATGTGGTGATTCCACTGCTGGTTAACACCTGGCGTGTGTTAGGACACATCACAGCATCGCCAGCCAACATCTGGACAGATGGAACCAGGTCTCCGCTGTGTAGCTTCATTCTTCCCTTTGAGAAATCTGTCCCTTCCTCCCTGTGTGCTTCCTCCTTCCTTCGCCACTTCAGATAATTATAGATCTCTGTTCTTGGTAAATGAGGCCACATCAGAGCGCTCGTTTTGTTCACCAGAGTTGACGAGGAAAACTTTGTGCGATGGGGAGGCTGCTCCAACGGACGCTTTGACACTGTGAGGCGCATGAACGTGTGACTTTATGAAAGGGTAATAGTTACACACACATGTATCTCGGAGGCTGAGACGTATTGTCAGTGTGATATGTGACAAAGAGCAGGAAGCAGGGAGAACACACGCAGTGGGCTGCTCTACTTACGTCACTACCGACATGTATTTATACCTCGGGAGCATAAACACCCTCCATGTGATCACAAGTACAGGATGAAACCTTCACAGTGACCTTCAACCAGAGGTCACTCTATTTGCTTTTATGAAGAGGAAAAGAGGAATTTGATGTCATTTTAATCTTTGACTCCTCGAGGGCTAAAACTTGGATTATCGGTTAAAAGTCCTTTAATGTTGTTTACTCATGATGACATCACTGAGTAATTATAAACGAGTGGGTTTTAACACGTTGAACAGGTTGTTGCTGTGAATAGATCCAAACTGTGACCCGTGTTTACGCTCCTGAAGAGAGGAGAGCCCACGGTACCACACACTGGTACCACACACACCGGTACCACACACCAGTACCACAGTGTACTTAGTGATGCCACCACTAGAGGGCCCAGAAACGTGTGGAGAACATATTGGGCCGGTTTGATGTTTCATGTCATTGGAGGAACGGACCCTCTTTGTCTCACCTGAGTTCTTTCATCACAGACCAGCCGCCCATCGTCTGTGGTTCTGTTAAGACGCTTCTCATAAGAACACAAGAGATTAGTTTAAAAAACATTAGTGATCAATAAATCATCTTTTCATAAAATAGATCCACATGTAAGTGAGACTAAATACATTTTGATCCGAGTGTGCATAAGCAAACGGAAACTTTCATCTCTCCATCTTTCTGTGCTATAAATGTGTCCTAATTGCTTTATTTAGCTGTCAAAATAGTTTTTCTGCTGCATAATTAGCGTCCTGAGGACATGTGAAGTGGAAGCGGCTAATTGCTCCGTCTGAACACCAACAGAAGCCCTTATGAGGAGCTGTGTTTGATATGAATGCTTCTGTGATTTAACAATGAACCAGTTCAGCTTCCCTTCCTTTAGGCGCAATGTGGGAAGCGTGTGTAGTTGGATGAGAAGATCAATACCATTCTATATTTTATATAATGCTCAGCGAAACCCAAAAGGCCAAAGATACCCGAGATGGTTTAGTTTAAATATGTTAAAAATATGTTCTGTCAAAAACATTCTGGAATTGAGATTCCATGATTTGAGCCCTTTTAAGATTTTACTAAAAACTACTCAATCACCACAAAGAACTTGATTCCAAGTCCAGCAAATGAAATCCAGCGTGCATTTAATAAGTCCCCCACGTGGGGGGGGGGGGGCGTGGACGTTGCGGTTGAAAACAACAGTGAGAGGAAAACAAGTGTCGTCCCACCCACACGGAGACAGCGTTTCATTCAAGTGATCAGGGACACCCACACGCAGGCTTCAATAAGTGGACCTGTGAGCACACAGAAACCCCGACATGTGACCAACTCCTCCTCCTCCTCCTCCTCCTCCTCCTCCTCCTCCTCCAGGGAGTCAGTCCGCAGCCAGAACACATCGCCATTGGGTTGTAAAGGATAAAGACGGAAGGAGAGAGTTTGACTCCTTTTGTTTCCTCCTACCCAGAGTTAAATAAGAGTCTGCAAACAGGCAGAGAGAGAGAGAGAGAGAGAGAGAGAGAGAGAGAGAGACCGCCTGCCCGCCCCCGCTAACCCCCCCCTCCTCCTCCCCCCCCCCCCCCTCCTCCTCCCTGCATCGTGCCTCTCGCTGCTGCAGTGAGGCTCCGGAGATGTTTCCTCCTCGCGCTGCTCAGAGGACGATCCTCTGTCTCTGTGGCTGAACGCGAGGTCACCTGCGCTTCTTCTCTTTGTCTCCGTCACTGGAGGGAGGAGGGGGAGGAGGAGGGGGGGGGGGGGGACAGGACAGACCCCTCGCCCACCCAGCAGAAGCTTTCACTCCTTTGAGTCTGGATGGCGGGAGCCTGTTGAATAGCTGCGCCGTGGAGACGAGGACGGTGCCGGATGGAGGTGGATCCGTGACCCGTCCCCGTTGTCTCCGTCCTCTCTGGGGCGAGTCTCTCGTGGACTAAAAAGTGACACCGACCACCTCTTCTTTTCCCCTTTTTTTTTAAAATTTATTTTTTATTCCCACTCGCCATGTTCGCCAGAATCTTCATTCCCAAGAAGCACCGGCAGCGCTTCGACGACGCCGTGTCCCAGAACGTCATCAACCGCCTCCGCCGCAGCAAGAGCATCAGCGAGCCGCACGGCCGCGTGCGCCGCAGCCGCAGCGAGGACCACTCGGACCGCCGCCACGGGTCCAAGCGGGCCAGCTCGGTGCCCAGAGACGGGGAGCCGGGGGGGCGGCCGGAGGCGGAGAGAGACCGGGGCCCGAGTAAGTCCGTCCCTGGGGTACCCGCGCACCCCCCCATCGGACCCAACCAGAGGTGAGGGCGCCCCTTTCAGACGCGCTGTTTACGTTGCACCTGTACACCTGTGATGGGTTATTCATAGGGTTAGGGATGGGGGGGGGCTTCAAAGACGAGGACAGTGTGTCCCTTTTCCTCGCTCCTCGTCTCCTCCTTCTCTCCTTTAGAGAATTCAAGCTTTGAGAGGGATTCAAATGTAATGTGTATTTATGTATATATGTATGTATATATATAATGATATAATCCTTATGTCATTGTGGGCTGTTCTTCTCTCGTCCCTCAGGATCATCCGTGTGTACCGGGGGAAGAAGAACTTTGGCTTCACGCTGCGAGGCCACGCCCCCGTCTGCATCGACTCCGTCATCTCCGGTACCTTCCCTCATGGACCTCGTTTAGTTCATCTGATGTCCACCAACAACCGCCCCAGATATGATGGCAGATGGCATCAAATAAAGATTTTTTTTAGGCTCCAACCAGCAGCTGGTTAGCTTAGCATAAAGCCTAGCAGCAGGTATTTAAGGTTGTATCTTCCTAAGAGGATTTTTAAAGCATCTGGAGTTGATTCCACAGAGAGTTGCATCAGAAGGTGACAGGTCGAGGCCCTGCAGCTCCATTAGTTTGTGGGATCAAACTTTCTGCTTTTCACCAGAGGCACTACTGCTGCAAAATATAAGAAATCTGTCGACTTTAAAGCTTTCGCACTTTAGTTACTTCCATTTAGTTTATTTATTTCCAGCCGTCAAGAGTTTTGATTTAATTGAATTAACTGTTATTGCCTCCTCAAACTAAAGTAGCAGACGAGAACGTCTGTGAAGTTGCTGTTGAGGGAATTTGCCAGATCCCCTGGTGCTGAGGGAGGCGCGTGTGTGTGTGTGTGTGTGATGATGATGATGATGATGAACGCACGGTTCCCGCCCACCACCATCTCCCCCCACGGCGTGCTGCAGAGAGAACTGACTCAGAGCGCCTCGTGGAGGTTGGTATGGAGATGGTGGGGGTGGAAGGCACGTCTCTGCATCCCAACCGCCTCGTGGCCCGTGAGCGTGCGCTCACGCGGTTACCACACGGAGACTTTGGGGGGGGGGGGCAACGCGTCCATGTGAGGTGGGGAGGGGAGGGGGGGGCACACGAGGAGGCGATGATGGACGGCGTCCTCACGTAAGGAGGATTTAGCGTGCAGATCATCTCGCCTCCTGAGGGGCTTTGTTGGGTGTCAGATTGACAGCATCACGTTAGTCACCCCCCCCCCCCCCCCCCCCCCCCCCCGCCGTCTGTTCAGCGCCGTGATCCGTCACTCTGACTCTCTGCCTTCTCTGTCTCCCTCAGATAGCCCTGCTGAGGAATGTGGACTGAAAGTAGGCCACCGCATCCTCTTCCTCAATGGACTGGACATGAGGTTGGTTTGTTTCCTTCACAGAGAATCCATCTGCTGCCTTTCAAACCCTCTCTTTCACCCTGCCAGGTCATTTTTATTTTGGTAATAGTTCCCCTTCAGTCGTTGCTTCTGAGCTTTATTACGGCCGCTTTCAGGTGATGCACTTGTTCACGTTGTGGATGAGAAGATGAGAAGATCTAACTCTCGACTCCCATCAAGCTCTTTATTTTTCTTCTACCTCTGAACGCCACCGCGTCCTCCTTTAACTCGGCCTGTGTGTAGGTTTGAACCTACACAGCCTGTAAACCTCTCCCGTGGGAGGTGCCGCTGTGTGTGGACTTGTTGACCTCCTGACCTTCTGCCCCGGGAGGCTCCTGAGAGCCGCCGTGGGAGCGCGTACAGCAAACACGCCGCGTCCCGGCCCGAGTGTGAAGGAGCTCACAGAGATGTTCAGCAGGAGGAGGCCATCAAAACAAAGCACACGACGCGTTCACTCAGCATCGTGCGGTTGTTCATTAAAACACGGAAGGATTCCTTGTCAACACAGCATCTCATTTTTCAAGAGGATCATTAACTTCTCCCTCTGCAGGAACTGTTCCCATGAGAAGGTGGTGTCCATGCTGCAGGGCAGCGGGGCCATGCCCACCCTGGTGGTGGAGGAGGGTCCATCGGATCACTCCTCGGACCAAAACGACCCGGAGGACTCTCCCAGCCTGGCCCCCGCGGCGGTGCCGCGCTCCAGGTCCCCGGCCCTCAGCTCCCTGCAGTGGGTGGCAGAGATCCTTCCGCCCAGCATCAAGGTCCACGGGCGGACCTTCAGCCAGCAGCTGGAGCACCTGCTGACCATCCAGGAGCGCTACGCCGTCTGCAAGTCCCTGGAGACCTTCTTCCAGCACAGGTCAGTGGGAGACAGGGAAGCATGGGGGGGGGGGGGGGGGGGGGCGGGGGCGCGTGAGGGCTGAGAAGCCAAGATTCTAGTAAAAGTCTTTCTTAAAAATAGGCAGAGGGCCTCCGGGGAACATCAGTGCGTTCGGGTGACGGCTCCAAATGGGAGGAAATGAAAATAATGACACCTAAAGGCTCCATTTCAGCATTTCTCCAAACCAGCTACCTTAAATACACAGAGATTTAGCCGTTGCCTGGGAAACTGTGTCTCTGTGTTGCTGAGGATGCTCCCAATGCGGGAAAAAGACAGGGACGGAAACAATGTTGGTGACAGGCGGGCGAGAGAAAAGCAGTGGAACAAACGCCCCCCCCCCCCCCATCACGCACTGATGGCCCCCGGAAGCCTCGAGCCTCGGAGACTAGTGCCTCCCGCATTAGTGACGCAGACGTCAGCAAATTACGAACGGAGCCCTGCAGCACAGAGCGTGACCCCCGGAGGCGTGACTGACGTCCCCGTTACCCCCCCCCCCCCCCCACTGTTGCATAACGCGTTGTGTCCCCGCAGGAACGTGGACACTCTGATCGTGGACGTGTTTCCCGTGTTGGACACTCCGGCCAAACAGCTGATCTGGCAGTTCATCTACCAGCTGCTGACGTACGAGGAGCAGGAGCGCTGCCGCGGCAAGCTGTCGCGCTTCCTGGGGTTCAAGAGCAGCGGTGAGCCCCCCCCCCCCCCAAAAAAAAACACACAGCGAGCGATAAGCTGCTGCTGGTTTGCTTCATTGCTTCCATCGCTGCATCATGACTGAAGCAGGTCTGATGAAAGTGGAAACCAAGCATCAGCCCCCCCCCCCCCCCCCTGTGTTGATGTAGTGGGAGGCTGTTGCTTTGTAATTAACACGGGCCCAAAGGAGCAGCTGTGCATGATCTCTCTCTCTGTGTGTGTGTGTGTGTGTGTGTGTGTGTGTGTGTGTGTGTGTGTGTGTGTGTGTGTGTGTGTGTGTGTGTGTGTGTGTGTGTGTGTGTGTGTGTGTGTGTGTGTGTGTGTGTGTGTGTGTGTGTGTGTGTGTTGCAGGCGTCTCGGAGCCTGACGGCGGGCCGGAGCTCCACCGGCGGAGCAGCTCGGTGCGCGTGACGGGCTCGTCGTACCGCGGCTGCGTCCGGGAGAGAAGCTCCGACGACTGCATCATCGGGACTCACCTGGGGATGGGTACGAGGGCCATTCAACCTGTGGCAGTCAGTGCTGTGTCCCCCCCCCCCCCTTCAGTAATAATGAAGCCCTTGTACTGAGCTGCTAAATGAGCAGCACTCTGTACTGTTCCTGCTCCCATGAGCCGCTCAGAGCTCCGTAACGAGGTCCGTCTGCTCCCAGGTGCGATGTGTGTAAGAGAGCTCAGCTAAGCCTTACCTGTGAGAACGTACGCCACCATGCGTCCATGCATTACCTCCGTGTCTCAGCTGTGCTTCCGATAATGTCCCCGACATTTATTTATTTGTGTTCTCCAGCGCATTTCATCCCCCGGGTCTCGTGGCCCGTGTCTCTTGTTCCTCTCTGCTTCATCCTCTCCTGTCCCGGGCCGGGGGTGGATGGAAGGAGGAGGCTCATGTGTCCCTCTTCGTGCCTTGTTGTGCTGTAGGAATTCATGTGGATGAATCTGGGAGCCCGGAGGAGAGACAGTCGGGAGACGGGACCTCCTTCCCCGAGTCCCCCGACCTCAGTCACGTACGTACACCTGCAGCCGCTTCGTCCCCGCCCTCGGGCCTCGCATCCCTTTGAAGCTCTGCCGCCGTTCGAATCGGACCGCAAATGATCCCTTTAAAAGGCGGCAGCCCTTCAAAGCGCACGTGTGGGCGGCGTGCTAATCAGCTGATCATGCCTCCGCCCCGTAGATGACGGGCGTGTACACGGAGCTGGAGAACGTGTACGCCAGGAAGAGCGCGTCGCCGCTGCAGCGCGGCTCCTCGGCGGAGCCGGAGGGCCCGGGTCAGACCGAGGCCTACGGGCGCTCTCTCTCCCCCCTCACCCTCCCCCCCCTCACAGGTACTCTGTGGTCGGACGCACACACAACTGCACAGACACACACTCTGAACCCCCAGCGCTCACACGCTCACATGCGTCAGCGATGTTCACGTCTCATGCAGCTTGAATGAACTCATTCTCAGTGTTTGTATCACTGACACAACGTGAACGCGGCGTGAGAACCGCTGAACTTCTCCCACTGCTGCAACTCATTCCAATTTGACAATCTAAATATGTGCATTAGTGTTTGAGCTCGTTGTTGCCATGGTAACCTCTCGGGTGAAAGGCTCCCCAAGGCAACGACGGGTCACGCTCAGGAGCAAATAGAAGTCACCTAAAGGCTCTCATCTTCATCGTCATCATTCCATCCTCCTCCTCCTCTTCCTCACAGGGAGTCGTAAATCGGGCCTGTCGCTGTCCTGGAAGGAGCCCCTCCCCACCCCCGTGTACGAGATCCACCACCAGAGCAGCGTGGACTCCAACCCCTACGTCAGCCTGGAGAGCCCCCCCCCGTCCCCTCAGCACTCGGACGGCGGCCCCAGCACGCTCACCCGCCGCAAGAAGCTGTTCACCTTCTCCCGCCCGCCGCGCAGCCGCGACACGGACAAGTTCCTGGACGCGCTGAGCGAGCAGCTGGGCCACCGCGTCACGCTGGTGGATGAGAACGACTACGAGGAGGTGAGGAAGAGCCGCCTCCCACTAGTGGGTCTGAATGTCTCATTTAATATCATTCCGCCACCAAACCCCACATGAACTGTGGGAGGGACTTCCTGTTGCTCAAAGTCCTTTTTGAATAGAATTGCGAGATGTGATTGTGATTGTGTCATCTCGGAGACAATCCTGCTGTTGTGTATTTGTGTCAAATCAAGTAATACCGTTGTAGCGTTAGCAGCTCTAATGGACGATACGATGAACACTTTGTCACATGAACAGATATATCACGGTGGTTGTCATGGTTTCAG
Source organism: Pungitius pungitius (assembly GCF_949316345.1). Classification (NCBI taxonomy): domain Eukaryota; kingdom Metazoa; phylum Chordata; class Actinopteri; order Perciformes; family Gasterosteidae; genus Pungitius; species Pungitius pungitius. The sequence continues at coordinate 980,557 of NC_084920.1, read as the reverse complement.
AAGAAGAGGGGTGCCTGTAAGTAAAACATGACACTCGGTCTAATTTAAGTTAAGTGTTTCATTTAAAGCTGCTGGCTGACACAGAAACCATCAAACACACAGCGTCACTCTGGCAGATTGTCGTCTGAAATGTGGAGGCCGCATTTCTGCAGAAATAATGCTAAGAGTCTTTTGGTATTTTACAGGTAACTTCACATTCTTAGCTTGGCTTTCTTGTTCCATAAATAGATTGGTTTGGTGACATTTAAGTGCATGCTTTTATTTAATTGTGTCATCTTTTATGACTCTTCTGCCCCATTAGCAGGTAAAATGGAAGCAGATCCAGTTTGATAAGCAAGATAAACATCAGCTGCATCCCGCTCCATTTACTGATTTGCAATAGATTTCGTTGACTGGGGAGTCGTACTGACGTTCTTCTCCCCCCCCCGCCCCCCCCAGATGAGTTTCCAGGAGGACCAGGACTCGGGCTTCCAGCCTCGCCGGCTCAGCAGCGGCAGCAGCGAGGACCAGAGCAGCGAGGCCTCCTCTCCCTCCTACTCCTCGGAGTCCGAACCCATCCCGCCGCCTCCCACCCAGAGCCCCCCGCCGCCCCCGCCTTTCCAGGCTCTGATACCGCCCCCCGTTCAGTTCACGGACCCCCTGCCGCCAGTCCGCTTCTCCCCTGAGCACGTCCCCCGCAGCCGCATGCCCTTCCAGCCCCAACACCCCATCATCCCTCCTCCCCCGCCGCCTCCCAGGACCATTCTGTCCAGCCGCTGCGCCGCGAACCAAGGCCCCCCCACGAGGGGCGAGGCAGAGCAAACCCCCCACCGCTATCAGACCACCCGCCTGTCCCACGGCCACAACCCCCCGGGTTCCGGCACCCTGCGCTCCGCCCAGCCGTCCCGGCCCTGCTACCTCCCCCGGCAGCTCAGCCAGCCGCAGCCCCTCCTGCAGCCCTCCCCCCAGCCCTCCCCCCAGCAGCTGAGACCCAGCCAGCTGGTCCTGCAGAGACACCACCAGCTCCACCACCAACACAGCTACCAGGGCCCGCTGCCCCCCTCCCTCCGGGATCACGGCTCGTCCACGTGTCAGAGCCAAGGCCCCCCGGCCTCTCACTCCACCCTCCCCAGTCACACCAAGACCTACGATGACCCCCCCCAGCAGGTAAATGCATGCACAGCACAGCGCCTAGCAACAGTGTGGCAAGGCTCGATGACGTATGTGGCCCCACATGATGTGTGTACGCCAGCTACACACTGCAGCTACACACTGCAGCTACACACTGCAGCTACACACTGCAGCTACTGCATCTACACACTGCATCTACACACTGCAGCTACACACTGCAGCTACTGCATCTACACACTGCATCTACACACTGCATCTACACACTGCATCTACACACTGCATCTACACACTGCAGCTACACACTGCAGCTACTGCATCTACACACTGCGTCTACACACTGCGTCTACACACTGTGTCTACACACTGCAGCTATACACTGCATCTACACACTGTGTGATGTCACCTCTCTGTCCAATGGGAGGCTTTGTAGGCTTTGTTTTGGGGAGATGATCGTGGTGCGACACAGTCTCCTGGTGAAGTTGTGAGCTGTTGTTTTGGTCTTGTGGACTAACATGAAATGTAACTCTCCAAGGCACTGCCTCCTCCGCCTCCACCCCTTCCTCCACCCTGTGACCCGCCTCCGCTGCCCAAGCCGGGCAACCAGGCCTCGGACACCACCCACATGAGTGTGAAGAGGCTGCGCTGGGAGCAGGTGGAGAACTCTGAGGGGACGATATGGGGCCAGGTGAGTCCACGTAATCACATATTGATGACATGTAATCAATGGACGGGGGAAAGGGTGTAAGAAATGAACACATCAAGGAGATGGTCCTGACCTCCACTCCTTCTTCTCCATGTGCAGCTGGGAGAGGACTCCGACTGTGACAAGCTCACTGACATGGTGAAGTACTTGGACCTCGATCTGCACTTTGGGACTCAGCGGCAACCCAGTAAGTCCTCGCGTCCCGTCCCACACGTCATGTCCTCGTCTACGTGCTGCTCCGCGTCCTCCCATGAGACATGTGTGCGTCATCTATTGACATCCCCTGTTGTGTTTGTACCTTCACAGTTGTGCTGAGCTGCTGCATTCACCTGTTCATCCAATCACTCTCCACCAGGCACCATAACCCCCCCCCCTCAACCCCCCCCTGTGTTCACAGAGATCAGTAATAACACAGCTCTGCCAGGAAACACATTTATCTATTGTACACAATGTGCAGAGCTGTGTTGTAAGTCCATCTACCTGTGTGTGTGTGTGTGTGTGTGGACCCCCGGTGCCTGGAGAACACGTCCTCACACTGTTGTTAATATTATTAGTCTCCCCTCCAGAGGCGGCCTTCCTGCCAGAGAACTTTAAAAAGAAGGACGTGGTGGAGATTCTGTCTCACAAGAAAGCCTACAACGCGTGTAAGTACCACGAGGGTCCGGCGGGTCACACCTGAGCGCCTCCCGACCCGCTCAAGCCTCAACATGCAGGACACTGACAGAGAGCTTTAGTCTCCATGAAGGAGCGGGCGGCTGGATGACGTGAGCTTAAGTCAGAGTGAAGGCATCCAACAACAAGTCTCAGCCAATCAGAGCGAGGCTTCGGTTACAAACACTATGCAATTTGCAGATGAGCATCTCTGACTTAATAAACCAACCTGAAGAAGAAGAAAACGTGTCAATAACCATTCAGACTAGCACGCTGTTATCAGGCTTAATTTATCCTCTTTCTTTTCATCCAACTATTTTGAGGATATTTCAATCACGGCTGGTTATCTTTAATAAGCGCTCTTATTTTGAAAAAAAAAAAAAACCTAGTCAGTTACTATGATTCGCTGATTCTTTGATTGCAGATACTTGAGGTAGGTGGTTAGGAGCACTCCCAGCATGCACTGGGGCAATGCATTCATTTTGATGATGTTCTACATTATGCTGCACAATGTTTCCACACGTTTCCTTTGTGTTACTTGGATGTGAAGCTGCTGCACGAGACATGAAGCTTCCACCTGAACGAGCGTAACGAGCAGCGAGCTCAGTCCTTCCTCTTTCTGCTGTTAATGATTAAATAACATTTCACTGACTCCACTCCGTCAAATGAAATGCCAAATTCCATTTGTAACAGTCAGGCACTTACAGTCGAGTTCAGGTGTTTTTGGTCTTATTATATAAAGGTATATTTTGTTGCATATTGTTTTTGATATTTTTGTATATTTCTCATGTTTAAGTGTAGTTAACTCTTCAGATCTTCATAGCCTGCATGTTCTCATCTAAAATGATATTTATTATTAACACTCTTTCATCATGAACCCTGGAAAGAGAGACATTTGTATCTGTAAATGAATGAATGAATGTATCGTGATCCAGCTGTGAGTAATCCTGTACTCTGTATCTGGTCCTGGTTGTGTTGCTTCTTCTGGCGATTAAGAGAATAAATGTCCGTGCTCTCATGATGAAAATGTGTCTTCACTCGGTGATGCAAAAACAACAGGTTCCCCTTAATGATTCTGAATGATTCACAAACCTCTTCACGGTTATTAGAGTCCAGGCTCTCCTCACACGTCCATAGGATGGATGATGCAATGACAGCTCGTTTGAACATGAATCAAAGTGTGGGAACGTTGTGACGCACGATGTAGAACAGAAGAACACATGGAGTGACTCCTGTGTTGTTCCGTTGCATCATTGCCCCAATGCATGCTGGGTAGCTTCGCATCGCACCTTTAAATAACCGCATCACATGATCGACGCTCATAAGTGCTGCTGTACTCACTTTACCTTCATTTATAAGTAAGAATGTACAGAAATAACAGCTCTGCTCGTTTAAGCTTTTTTTCAAAATAAGAGCGCTTAACATGGATGATCTTTATCTGTAAACTGAGCTCAGACGCAACAAAATGAGCTGGAAGAGAATTCAAATGATTACATTTAACCTCATTACAGCATGTAGCCTACATTACCTGAGTCCAAGAGTACCGCTGATACACTATATTAGATTATATATACATATATATATACATATATATATATATATATATATATATATATATATATATATATATATATATATATATATATATATATTAGGGCCGGGACTCTATTAAAAATATTAATCTAATTAATTAGAGGCTTTGTAATTAATTAATCGAAATTAATCGCATTAATTGCATAAATATTTGACCTGAGAACAGTGAGAAGTCATTTTTTTCACATGGATTTTAATTTTTGTTCAACCAATTCCAGCAGACAAGTATAGAAATAGCATATTTAGAAATATAGTACTTTCAGAAATTCCGGTAGCTTATAGGTAAGTAGACCTTCTGTAAACTATGTTTTTTTTAAGTAGACCAATACTTTCAAGTACATTCAGAACATTGGTTATTTTTTCAGATGTGGACTTAGTTACCCTGGTCCTTAAACCAGTCATCTGGTGCAGGGTGGGTTGGGTGTGGGTCCTTGTACGTCCACGCTAGCTGCTAATTGTGTTGCGTTGAGGTGATACTTGAGGCTCGATGTGAATTCCTTGTTGCACAGCTTGCACACAACCACGCTCTTATCGACGCTTCCATCCGTGTGTTTATTATAATAAGATTTCCCATTCACGGGGCCACCCGACACGGTCTCGTCAGCTTCTTCGTTCATGTTCACTGTGGTTTGTTGTTGTCTGAAGTCATGGACGCTAGTTGGTGCACCAGTATAATCGGTCCGCCCGAAACTCATCCAGTGAGAAACGTTCCGCGGTGCAAAAAATAAGTGTAAAAATGCGTAAAACATGTTTAATGTGTTATTTTATGTGTAATTAATTAATCTTAATTCACATTGTAATGAATTCATCGTAATTAACGCACTAAAGTCCCGGCCCTGATTTTAAATTAAACAAACAGTGACACTGAATCATCGTGAGTTCTGGTGTCTCTAGTGGAATCAAAGCTGACCATCCACATTTGGGATTTGATTCTCTCTCGTGTTTATTTCTTCCGGGATTTATTCTCCACTCAGCTGAGGAGGACCCTCAGACTGGTTTAGCTCCATAGGGAATTTTTTACCTATTATTCCAAAAAAATCTTTTCTGTGACATTTTTTGACCCTACATATTTTAAAAGGCACAAGTGAGTTGAATTTGAATGTAACGGAGAATTGGAGGGTGGATGCACTAAAAAGGGTAAACAAATCTACACCCTGTGCCAGACTGTCAGTTTAAGGTTGTCCACAGGATGCCCTGAAGTAGACAAACATGTGATTGTCTTGAAAGTTAAGTTTCATGTCAGTGTGACCACTGAATGAGACACATCTGCTCATCTTTACTTCTCTCCCGTCAAAAAGGTGGAACCCTATAGGCTACGTAGCATGGCTAATAAGTGCTAAAAGGCTAAAGCAAAGCAATTAACATCAAATTCAATTCATCAGCAAAAGATTCTTCATCATTCTTGACAATGCCATCATAACTCGAAACTAAAATGGTACGACTTGTGACTCGACTTGGGACTTGCTTTGTCTTTGACTCGACTCGGGACTCGGGCAATGACTTGAGACTTGCTTGTGACTTGCCTAACAGTGACTTGTTCCCACCTCTGGTGGCTACGTAGCATGGCTAATAAGTGCTAAAGGCTAAAGCAATTAACATCAAATTCAATTCAGTAGCAAAAGATTCTTCATCATTCTTGACGATGCCATCATAACTCAAGTGAACGCGCCGTGTGTTTCTGCATAACCCCTAGGGTTCACTTCTCAGAAACAACCGTGGGGACAATGCCCCCACTACTACCTCCGCGGCAGTGTGCTCAAGACTTGGCACGAGCGGGATTTGAACCCACTGGCGGTGCGCACAGAGGCTTCTGGGCTCTAGCTTGCACCCCTACACTACCAGTCCTGGTCACATTTTGGCAACTTTGATTCTCCTATTTAACCTTGAGCATGTGAGTTAAACCTCAAAAATCTTTTTAAATGCTTTTTCCTCATCTGGGCTTGAACCCACAACCTTCAAGTGCAGTGCAGGGGCTTACGTCAGCAGCTCTTCCGCTGTACTACTTCACCACACACTAAACAACTCTTTGTTTGTTGTATTTAACCTTGAGACTGCTACTCAAACCTGAAGTAAAGCCAAAGGCTAAAACCCAAGACTGGGCTTGAACCCACAACCTTCAAATGCAGTGCAGGCTTGTGGCAGCAGCTCTTCCGCTGTGCTAATTCACCACACACTAACCAACCCTTTGTTTCTCCTATTTAACCTTGAGACTGCTACTCAAACCTCAAAACTCTTTCAAAGCAGAAGCGATGTCTGCATGAAAGGGGCATGAACCCACAACCTCAGACAGCAGGTTGGAGCCTGCAGCCATTCAGTTGTTCCCTTGTGCTATTCAAGCACATGCCTCACTGTGTCCGTTTTTCATATTAGACCTTGGGATTGTTTACTAAACCTCAAAACTGTTTCAAAGTTTACAGTTTGAAGCCCTGACTGCAACCAAACCCTCCTTCTGAGAGAGCAGGTTTGAACTGAGGATCCTCCACACTTCAGCCTTCCTGCTCTCTCCCTGCACTGTTCCACCACACACCTGTTGATGCTTTTGAATCCAACCTCAATGCTGTGATCCTTATTTCACTTTTTTCGACATGTGTGCTGATGCCCGCGTGTGAATTGAGAGGATCCATACCGACTCCCCTATGGAGCTAAACCAGTCTGAGGGTCCTCCTCAGCTGAGTGGAGAATAAATCCCGGAAGAAATAAACACGTTTGACACACGGCACCTTGAGGAGAGAGAATCAAATCCCAAATGTGGATCAGGAAGGTCAGCTTTGATTCCACTAGAGACACCAGAACTCACGATGATTCACAGTGTCACTGTTTGTTTAATTTAAAATTAGGGCCGGGACTTGAGCGCGTTAATTACGATTAATTCATTACAATGTGAATTAAGATGAATTAATTACACATAAAATAACACATTAAACATGTTTTACGCATTTTTACACTTATTTTTTGCACTGCGGAACGTTTCTCACTGGATGAGTTTCGGGGGGACCGATTATACTGGAGCACCAACTAGCGTCCATGACTTCAGACAACAACAAACCACAGTGAACATGAACGAAGAAGCTGACGAGACCGTGTCGGGTGGCCCCGTGAATGGGAAATCTTATTATAATAAACACACGGATGGAAGCGTCGATAAGAGCGTGGTTGTGTGCAAGCTGTGCAACAAGGAATTCACATCGAGCCTCAAGTATCACCTCAACGCAACACAACTAGCAGCTAGCGTGGACGTGGTTTTGCCTCTTTTTTTATGACGTCTTTTATTGTGATGACGGGGGCTGACCCTCTGTTGCTGCTACTACTGAGTGATCCTCATTTATTTTTGGTTCATTGAAATAATAATGGAGAGGGACACGTGGTCAGAGTGGGGGGGGGGGGGGGGTTGTCTGTCAGGAAGATCTGGATCCTCGTCACAAGCTAATTCCTCCCCCTCGGCAGCCATCCTCCTGGCCCACCTGAAGCTGTCGTCCGGCGAGCTGCGCCAGGTTCTGATGACCATGGCGACGGAGCGTCTGGAGGCGGCTCACATCAAGCAGCTGCTGCTCTACGCGCCGGACGACGAGGAGGTCGAGCGCTACGAGCGCTTCCAGCAGGACCCGGCCAAGCTGAGCGAGCCCGACCGCTTCATCTTCCAGGTACGGAGCCCCGGGGGGGCGGGGGCGGGGGGGGCGAGATAAACCGGTGCGTGACCAATGTGTCCGGCGCAGATGCTGATGGTGCCCGAGTACAAAACCCGCCTGCGGAGCCTCCACTTCAAGACCACCCTGCAGGAGAGGACGGAGGAGATGAAGGTCGCCTACGAGTGCATCTACAAGGCCTCCGTGGAGCTGAAGAGCAGCAAGAAGCTGGCCAAGATCCTGGAGGTGAAGGCCGGGGCGGCGGGGGGAGGGGGGGACGTGGGGGCCGGGCGTCTCACTGAGCTCACTGAGTCTGTCTGTCTGTCGCCCAGTTTGTGCTCGCCATGGGGAACTACCTGAACAACGGGCAGCCCAAGAGCCACAAGACCACCAGCTTCAAGATCAGCTTCCTGACCGAGGTACGCCCCCCCTCCCCCCCACGGCCCCCTCGTGTTTCCTCCCCCCCCTCATTCCTTCCTCTCTACCTCGCAGCTGAGCACCACCAAGACCGTGGACGGGAAGTCCACCTTCCTCCACATTCTGGCCAAGTCTCTGTGCCAACACTTCCCCGAGCTGCTCAACTTCTCCAGAGACCTGAGCACCGTGCCGCTGGCAGCCAAAGGTACCGCCCCCTTTGCCCCCCCCCCCCCCCCCCCCCCCCCCTCCAGCTGAACCGCTCCACAGGAACATACTGACGGCTGATATTTGTGTGCTCAGTGAACCAGCGGTCCGTCACGGCAGAGCTGAGTGACCTCGGCTCCACCATCCTGGACATCAGGAAGGCCTGTCTGAAGATCCCGCCCACCCCCGAGGACCACTTTGCCTCCGTGATGAGCGTACGCTAACCGCTCCTAGCATACAGCACACGCCACACGTCAAGTGTAATATCAGAAAATAACGCCAGCCTCATCGTGAGGAAGCTCCTTCACAGGTAGAAGCAGGCTGATGAGTTCTGATGACCCGTTGCCCCCCACAGAGCTTCCTGGAGAACAGCCACCCTGCCATCCAGTCTCTGGAGTCCCTGCAGACTCAGGCCATGGAGGAGTTCTGCAAGGTGGCCTCCTTCTTCGGGGAGGACGGACAGTCCGCCAACACGGAGACCTTCTTCGGCATCTTTGCAGAGTTCATGTGCAAGTTTGAGGTGAGCTGCTCCTGAACGTCACATCTACTCATACGTTAGTGTTTAGAGGAGTTGGGTCCCAGACTGGCAGCAGCCGCTAGGACCTCTTTATCTTCTTAATGGAGCATTATTCTATCTTCAACATTGTTGAGATACATTGTTATGACTCACTGTTTAATGATGAATGGAAAGGGAGAACATTTGTGTTATGACTTACTGCACGATGACGTTTCTATGACGTATGAAGCATGATGTATTTAATGAGCAGCTTACCGTGAATCCATCATGACGTTCATGTTTCTTATGACCTGCCAGCTGTAAATTAACTCAGTATAAAAATAAGTATAAATCACGTGACATTTTGTTTTTTGTCTTGCAGCGAGCTCTCACTGAGACCCAGACTGCAGAAAACCCCCGAAGTCCCAGGCTGTCCTCCCCCCTGGCCTGGTGAAGACCTTCTAAAGGCCTGGTGAAGACCTTCTAGAGGATCCATTCATCTGTAGATAACGAGTCAACAGGCACATTTACATCTTTAATACAAACGGCACAGCGATGCTAAAAGGTGATGAAACATTTTACCAGATCACCTGTTTAATATATGACAATATAAAGTTTATATTTTCTATCAGATCATATTTGAGAAGTGTAAAGATTGGGCGTAGATGTAGACAGTCTCCTAGAGGCAGGTGATCCACCAGTGTAGTTCAAGTTAGCGTGTAGTTAGCACGTAGTTAGCGTGCACAGAGATTTAGAAACCGACTTTTATAACTTCAAACAAATGGAGACCCGCAACAGATTTTATTCTTTGAATAATTCCAAATTTAGTGGTATTTAAATCCAACATCAAGTGTTTGTTGTCACAATTATCTCCGTAGTAGCTTCTGCTCGTTAATGTGTTCATAGAAGGACTCGTTAGCCATCTTACTGCTAACCAGTGAAGGTTCACACGAGGTCACAAGGTCACGCTCCTTTAAGGCCTCCAGTCCGGCGAGTGCTGGTCACATGACCCCGGAGGCCATCAGCATCATCATCATCATCATCATGGGGGTTCCTGGACATATTTATTTATTCCGATTTGTCGGGAAGATGATGGCGAGCTTGATGTTTCTACCCTCACGTCGTATTTGCTGCTTTTCTGGTCGTCATGGTGATCCGTTGCCTCCCCCAGCATGCAGCGTGTTGTAACTGTTGTTGGGGGGGGGGGGGGCGGCATTCAGCTCTTGTGTTTTCTTATTGACGTCTGAAGTGACCCATGTGAGTTCTCGCATGTTGTTAACGTGTAACGTGTGCAGCGGGCAGCATGCCCCTCCCTCAGTATTTAAGATTAAAGCAAAGTATCTTCTGTTGGTCTCCTGAGGGTTATTGACTCCTGTTCTAATTGTCCTCAGTGCTTTTTTTGATCTAGGAAGAAACATCTTGAAAGTGAAAACGCTCTTAAACATAAAACCCATTTAAATAGTTTCTTCATATACTTTATTTTCTTTGGAAAGGAGAACATACGACGTACAGGTCGTTGGAGCCTCAAACGCAGCGCTGTCACTTCCAGTTTAATGGCATGTGTTCAGCTTTGAGATACTAAGATAAGGCAGCGAGGTGGGGGGGGGGGGGCATCGAGGCCAGGAAGCAAAGACCTCCACAGAAAAGACTTCTAAAACATATTACCCCACATCACAAACAACGGGGGGGGGGGGGGTCACAGCCCTCAACTCAGTGGACCTGTTGACTCATTGGCCTCCGTGCAACATCTGTTCAAACAGCTGTTTTTCTGCTCAGGTAAGAATCGACCCCCCCCCCCCCCCCCCCCTGGCTGGGGAGCAAACAGAAATACTAACTACTGAGTGCTCAGGCTGGGGGGGGGGGGGGGGGGGGGCATTGCTTCTGCTACTTCTCCTCTGGAAGACTTCTCCTGCAGAGGGACACGTGTCCTTCCTCACCTCCCAGAAACACGCTTGTTGCCATGGCAACGTAAGTAATTGACGTCGTTACATTTAAAGTGTGGATTCGTCACGTTAAGCCACACGGAATGTTTTCAGATCGCTAAATAAATACAGTGAGGGAACCAAACACCCCCCCGCGAAGGAAACCCCTTTTCATTCCTCCTTCTAAGGCCATTAAGAAAATACAAAACACCAAATAGCCAATGAGTGGCCCCGGTCTGTGTGATGTCATCACGGCGTGTGATGTCATCATCAGTCACTGTGCAGTAAGATGACGCATCACGCGTCGTGTCTCATGAGCGCATCCGGCGCATGGGTGGGGGCCCGCCGGTAAACCGTAAACCGTGGGTAAAGGTTTGGAAGAGGGCTACCTGAGGGGGGGGGGATTAACCAATGAGCTGCTGTCATTTCTAAATCATTTGGTGCATAAATTAAAATGCATGGAAGCAGTTTGATTGACGTGCTGCACCATCACAGCCACCGTTTACCACCTTCCTGCAGGGGGGGGGGGGGGGTCCTTCCTGCAGCTGGACGCGTCATTGTCTCCACCTCATAGGACGGTGCTCTCAGTGTCCAGGTCACAGTCTTTGGGGGGGGGCGCCGCAGGCTGCAGGTCTCCAACGTACTCGGGGATCAGAGCTCGACTCGGTCCTTTGAGAGACATCGATGGGTCTGGAGGGGGGAGGAGGGGAGGAGGAGGGGGGGGGGGGGGGGGGGGGGGGGACAATGATCACAATCAGGTTCATACGATAAACTAAACAAGACTTTTATGTCAAAAGAACACAAAACATACAAAGGAATGTACCAGAAACATTGTGTGTGTGTGTGTTACTGTGTTACTGTGTGTGTTACTGTTACTGTGTGTGTTACTGTGTGTTACTGTGTGTGTGTGTGTTACTGTGTGTGTGTGTGTGTGTGTGTGTGTGTGTTACTGTGTTACTGTGTGTGTGTGTGTGTTACTGTGTGTTACTGTGTGTGTTACTGTGTGTGTGTGTGTTACTGTGTGTGTGTGTGTGTTACTGTGTGTGTGTGTGTATTACTGTGTGTGTGTGTGTGTGTGTGTGTGTGTGTTACTGTGTGTGTGTGTGTATTACTGTGTGTGTGTGTGTGTATTACTGTGTGTGTGTGTGTGTGTGTGTGTGTTACTGTGTGTGTGTGTGTATTACTGTGTGTGTGTGTGTATTACTGTGTGTGTGTGTGTGTGTGTGTGTTACTGTGTGTGTGTGTGTATTACTGTGTGTGTGTGTGTGTGTGTGTGGTTACACAAACATCCTCACGTGGAATGAACAGCTTCCATAATCACTGACATGTGGAGCTTTATAGAAAAACCTTTAAAGCCGTGTCATAGTTTCCAGAGCTTAAAGGGCAGCGGGGGCTCAGCGAGGGGGGGAGGGGGGGCTACTGAACAGCAGGTGGTGCTGTTTGACCAGCAGAGAAAAGGGGGAATGTACAGAGATCATTTTTAATGAGCTGATCTAATTCAATAAAAGAAAGAATCCACAGTAAAGTGTTTCATTGTAAGCGTAAAAAGTGCGTCATGAGAAATGTCTGTTTATTATTATTATATTATTATTATTATTATTACACCATTAAAATGACACTGTGATGATAAAGTGTCCAAAGCTATGAAAAAAGTTATTAAATAATAATCCATTCAAATGTCTTAAAGTCTCAGTGTGTCACAGAAAGAGAAGGAAGCTGTTCATCCTGCAGAGTAGAAGTTACAGAACAAAGTGACGATGTGAAGCCTCCCCTCATTGGGGGGGGGGGGGTTAATGGACCCCCCCAGCAGGGACCTCACCTGTGGTCCTGTGAGCACAGACGCCGTTGGAGTCACCGGCGGGCGAGGGGGGGTGGCGCGGCGGCGGCGGCATGCTGGGGCGGTTGCGAGGCTTGGGGACGGGCCGCGGCCGGGGGAGCGATCCCGCCTGGAAGGGGGAGGGGGGCAGAGGCGCCGCGTCCTGGGCGGGGGCCGGAGGCGGGGGGGTGTCCGGAGGGCTCGGGGTGCCGGGGGGCGAGGGGTCCGAGCTCCGACGGTCCCCGGCGGGCCGGCCAAGCGACGCGGGCTGCGAGGGGGGGCTGGCCTGAGACGGGGGCTCCGGGGGGGGGTGGCTGGGGGCTTGGATGGGGGTCTGGTTGCTGAAGTGGCGTCTGGGCGTGGCACACGGCTGTGAGGCGGGCGAGGTGGGGGAGGGGCCGGAGCGCCCCGCTCTGGGGGAGGGGCTGAGGTTCAGTGGCTGGCTGGGTGGGGGGTTCATCGGTTTGGGGGGGGGCGGAGCCTGCTTCTTGGTACCTGAAAAATAACAAGACGGGACACAAGTTACAAGCTGGTGGCTTTGCGACCACAGAGGGAGGGGCTGTCGTTAGCGTTACCTCTGTGCGGACTGGGCCCCGTGGGTCCGGCCCCGGGGCTCCCTGTGCCCAGCTGGCCCCCCCCCTGCCCCCCCCCTCCAGAGCCATTCCTCTGGAGCAGCGGGGTTTGGGCGGGCGCCGGGTCGCGTTGCTTTGGGGAACTAAAGAGACAAAGTGTCATCAGTAGGCTGCATCATACCAGGGGGGGGGGGGGGGGGGGGGGCCTTACCTGAGCTCCTCCATGTGCTGGGCTAGAAGCTGCTGAGCGGGCGCAGCCAGGCTCTGGGAAGCGTCGGCGCCTGAACCCCCCGGCTGGGTCTGCGGCGGGGGCTCGGCTGAGTGCTGGGCGACCTGCCCCCCCGGAGCCTCCACGGGGGGCAAAGGGGGCTGGAAGGCAGGCGACGTGTGCTGCTTTCTACCTGAGGTGTTACTGCCCCGACGGAGCGTGTGGTCCGAGTGCTTGTTGGGGGTGCTGGGGGTGTTGGGGGGGGAGAACCACAAAGCTTTGATCATCAAATGGAGAAAAGGATCAAAAAGGCTGAACTACTTGAAGGGTGGCGTTGTGGGAGGAGCCTGTGGAGCGACTCCGCCTCCTCACCTATCCCTGCGCGGCGCGTCGCTCTCCGGCCCGACCACGCTGCCGGGCCGCTTCCTCTCCACGGCGCCGCACTCGTGGTCCAGGTGGTTGTTGTGGCTGGAGGGCGGCGCCGGCATCGCAAACATGCCGGACACGTTGAACTCCACGTCTGTGAGGGGGGGGGGGGGAGGAGGGGGGGGGGAAGAGGGGCAGCGTGAAGTCAGCGTGAAGTCGACTCTCTACAATACGAGTTGTCATCCAATCAGAGCACGGCTCCCCAAAAATGGGGCGTGGCTGGATCTGTTTGTGTAGTTTAAAGTGTTTGAATCCCTGGTGTGAAATGGGCCTCGACGGGTCAGAACTAGAACCCAGGAGAGCAGTGGGTTTACCGTCGGGGAAGAACCAGTCGGCATGCTGGATGATGGGCTCCACGATGGCCACCACGTGCACCGAGGTCGCTGCAGCCATCTCCGCCAGACTCCTGGTCACACACACACCAGCAGAAAGGACTTAATTTCCAACCAGGACTCTGCTTTGCTCTGGTTGTGCTGCCTTAGCTCCCCCCCCCCCCTCACCCCCCTGCCCCCCCTCACCCCTCGGTCTTGGCCCACATCAGGTTGGGTCCCAGGACGATGGCCAAGTTGCTGGGGGTCATTTTGTTCACCTCGCTGTCCTGAGCCAGCTTGGCCAGGAACTTCACCAGGTACCTGCAGGCGGACGGGGGGGGTGGGGGAGGGGGGGGGGTGGGGGGGTCAGTGAGCTGCGAGGGAACCAGAGAAAGCTTCTCGTGGAGGCTGCAGCCACCGACCTCAGGTTGGCCTTGTTGCTCTTTGGTAGACTGTCACACACGACCCACAGCGCCTGCAGCCTCTTGTCTGGGTCGGACACGCTGCAGAGACACAAACATTCCTACGGTCACTCCCCCCCCAACGGATGGGTCCGCTCAACGCGGCCAGGTAATAATGCTGAGAGGCTCGCCTGGACGCCTGGAGCCAGTCATCGTAGAGCTGGTACGTCATCAGAGGTTCAGGCAGCTCCCTCAGGTAGGACTTCAAAGCCCCTGGAAGCAGAACCCAAACAAACCCAAACAAACAGCAGAACCTTCAGAAAAACACAACACGGTTCTGAGAAATACTGACATCTAAAAGATAAACGAGAGAATAAGGGGAAGCGTACCGGCGACGGCGTGGGGGTCGGAGTAGAACTCCTCCAGCTGGGAGGTGGAGCAGTCCAGCGCCGCTTTGAGCTTCTTCAGCTTGGACGCCCCGGCTGCGATTCTGAGGAGACCCTAAAACACACGAGGACACACAAGGAGACCAGTCACATGGCAGGCAAACAAAGACACACACACGGGATCTCTCTGCATGCTACACAAGTACAGATAAAGTCTGCACAACCCCCCCCCCCCCCAGCTGCACCTCAAAGCACACACAGTGTTTACTCTGACGCACAAAGGCCATCTTCACACCATAATGACACAGGCTGGAGCCACCAGGGAATGAACTAGTGTACACACACACACACACACACACACACACACACACACACACACACACACACACACACACACACACACACACACACACACACACACACACACACACACACACACACACAGGGGGGGGGGGGGGGGGGGGGGGGGGGGGGGACCAGCCACGCGTGACACTCGCTGTCAATCATTCCGCCAATCACAGCCACGGCTCCATGTGACTTTTAACGAGCTGCGCCGGCACTTTGTTTCGAGAGAGACCAGACGGATGCGAGATAACGAGGCCCCTCCCCGGGTCTCCGGGAGGCGTCGGCCCGCCGGCAGCGCTCACCTCTTCCTTCATGCCAGTCTCCAGCAGCATCATGACGCAGGCCTCGATGGGCAGAGCGATCTCCCTCCCGCTCCTCTTCAGGTGCTCCTCCAGCGCCGTGCCGAAGGCGGGCTTCTCCGTCCACGAGTCTGACAACGAGGGAGCCGGGTTAGAGCCAAGAACGAAGCTGCTGAGATGCCTGGTGGACTTTGTTGCTGCTCTAGATGACAGATATGTGGGTCAAATGCTCTCCCTGAGGCAAGTTCCTAACCAATAACCCCCCCCCCCCCCCCACAGACCCCCTCCCCCACATGGGGCCGTCAAATAGTAACCACATGCTCCTCGTCAGCAGGAGCGACTTCAACCCTCTTCTGTGTGTGTGTGTGTGTGAGAGAACAGGGAGGAGGGGGAAAGCCTGCATAACCCAGGTGGGTGTGATGTGAGAAGTGGCGCGGGGAGGTGGGGGTGTTTGTGCGTCATCACCACATGCTGAGAGACCAGGCTCTTGTAGTTTGGACCACATGTGTTTAACGTTGCACAAACCAACACAGTGAAGGAGATCCGTGGGCTCCAGTGGGGAAGCTGAGAGCCTTATTCTCCCAGCTCCTAGCAACCCCCCCCCCCCCCTCCACCTCCACCTCCACAACAGGAACAGGTTTGTTTAAGAGGGCTCCAAACAACCCAGGCAGAGACAAACACGGGGACGAGGTGCCTTCCTCAGGGACGTCCATATGACGCTGCGTGTTGGTCTGCATGCAGCGTACCTTGCTGAGCTCGGATGCTTGGAAGAACGCTCTCCAGAACGCTGAGGGACCTTCTGTGGTAATCAGCCTGGGCTTCCAAGAGCTGCACAAAGGGAGACGAGCGGAGTAAGTGAATGGCGAGGCTGTGCTGTCACCCGATGAAACGCCGGACTCACCGTTACGAAGTAGCGGGCGTAGTCCCCTTCTCTGGAGAAGAAACTGTACATGTCTGCCGCCAGCTGGTCCTGGGTGAGGAAGGAACCCAAACTCAGCGACTGAAACACAATCCTAGTACGCTCACGATAACACAATCACTGGGGTGAGACGTGTGAGGTCAGTGAACTCCCCGCCGCTGGGAGGGAACACGGGGCGGACGGCGATCCAGTTCAAAGACGCTGACGCAGCGTTTTCTGTGTGACGGCAGACTGGGGTCAAAGGGCCTGAGGGTCCTGGTTGCCGTGGTTATTTGTCTCCCAGTTTAATGGGTCCTGATGGCAGTTGTGTGAACTCTACCCTACCATGTGACCGGACATCATTATAAAGCATCAATGCGGCGTACCTTGCAAAGCTCCACCTTGTTCATGGCCTCGTCCATCTCCTCCTTGAGAAGGTCAGCCTTGGCCGTCAGTGCTTGAGTGTTTGTTCCTGAGATTATTGACTTGGTTGCCTGCAACCATCTGAGTTTGGAAGACAAAGAGAACGTAGGGAAACGCAAATGAGAATGCATGAACACGGGTCTGATGCATCAGCTGACACATGAAGCCGTGGACGGACGGACCTTGCTCTGGCAGAATCATAGTCCAGCACCAATTTGGCCAGATGTTTCCTCTGCCTGAGGATGTTGGGAATGTCCAGCTAGAAAACAGCAGTAAAGTGGGATGAGCAGAAGTTACCTGGATGACTGTCTCCTGATCAGCCTTCTAATGAGTAATAATAGCTACACTGTATTCATTAACTACGTTTGTAAAGGTTGACTTCATCCTGGTGTGATGATGACTAGAACCTTGACACTCAAAGGTCAGACATCTTCACATTTAGCCCAAAGCAAGGCCAATGGTCCGCGTGGACCTGTGTGGTACCTCGGCTAGCTGGCTGAGAGGATCCAGAACATCCTTCTCTATCTGCAGCTCATGTTGCATCAGCTCGGCTGCCAGGCGGCTCTCTGCCTCGCCGCACACTTCCATCATCTTCCTGTCCCCACACACACACACACACACACAGAGGAAGCAAAGGGTTAAAAGTCCCAACACTGTCTTTTTTTTATGCCCAATTCATTCGGTCAAGGCCATCGGTTGAAGGAGTGACATCCTGTGTGATGATGAGCAGACAGATCTGCTCCCACTCAGCCATCGTCATCACTTGAAAGCAACGAAAACAGCAACAACAGACGGAGCGTCCTCCCCACCGAGTGCGTTTCCCTCAGCGCCCCCCCCCCCCGCCTGAGACGCACGGCCTCACATTTCACGCTCTCTGCGCCGCATCTGCTCCGTTAGCAACAGTTGCCGAGGAGGAGCTATGGTTTTCGGCAGCAGGACTCACCCGATCAAGGAGTCTTCTCCCAGTTGGTTTCCGCCCTCCACCATGGCCTGGGACAGGCCGGTCAGGGGGAGCTTTTTCTGTGTGCAGAGGATGCAGAGCGTGAACTTTCACTGTGACGTTAAGCACAACCAGCTTCACTGTGGCGCGCCATCAGATGGAAACATGGGGTTCGCATTGAGCAGCAACTTCAGGAAGAGGAAGAGGAAAATACAGGAGCTGAAGGGATTTTAGAGGCCAACTGGGGAAGTGAGACATCCATCAAACGACGACGCGGGAGCTTTTCTTTTCTTTTACATGTTTACATCTGTGCAAAACATTTATGCAACATCCTGTTTTCACCCCCAAAGGTCAAAGTGTCATGCAGAGCGAGAAAGAGGAAAGATGTCTGAATGGGAAACGCAGCGACTGGAGGTAACTTTTTACCTGACCGTTTCCTGTATACAGGCGTGGTACCGACTGTGGTGTTTTGGGTGGTGGGGGTAGAAAAAAACAAAAGACAGGTCATGGACTGGGGGCCTACTGAAAACAGCTCGTGTGAGGCCACAAAACACAAATGAGGTGATTACACATCCTGTGGAAATGATCTGGTCAGCTGCAGATATGATCATCACATGTGTCTCACGTGTCTCTTCTCGGCCTCGGCGCCGATGTGTCCCTGCAGACAGGACACCATCCTCTTGTGCGTGTTGTGGGACACCACGCGCACCAGCTCCATGCGCCGCTCAATCTGTGCGGAGGACAGCAGAAGCAGGTTCGGACCTTCAGGAGACACCTTCTACACACGGTTTAATGTAGCGGGTGGAAAATGGGGAACGCCGTTTGTACACGGAAACACACGCCGCGTCCGCACTGCGTCACACGAGATCAGGTTCCCTGCAGACGGTGGGGGGGGGGGGGGGTCAAAGTTCATGCATGATTGATGTGGCTCGTTCCCGTGGGACAATGCTGGAATGTCATCTTAGAAACACATGACTCATCGGAGGTGTCTCTATAGCAACGGCTTTATAGAAAGCCCCCTTCAGATCACACAGGCGTGCTCCTGTCGGCCGGCCCAACGACACCGACCCATCTGCGCCTTTTAGCCGCACTAGAATACCGCCATTGAGGAGGGTGGCTGCTATTCAAGGCTGAAGGACAGAGGCCGACTGACACGGGCCGAGGCAGAGAAGGGCCTTCAGAGACCGAGAGCAGGTCGCACGCAGCTTCCTGAACGCGACACATGTGTCTCCGCTTCATGCTGCTTCGGGGTTTCTTTTTTAGATTTAAAAAAAAAAGGAAAGGAGGAGTCTAAAAAGGAACAAACGTGTACTGAAGAGTCGGGACAAAATGTTCCATATTAAAGTGGGAGCGGAGTAGAAATGGAAGGAGAAAAATGCCCGAGAGGATCGACCAGAATGCCAGACAATCGAGTTCCCAAAACAGAACAGAGTGGGAGCTCAGGAATCCCTCGGCCGATACCGGCTTTCCGAACGTCGCCCCCCCCCCCCCCCCCGCCGGCATTCCTGACCTGTGGTGCCCCCCGGCATTCCCTAAACAGCTGGCTCAAGCATAAACTCTCCAAACGTACTGGTGGACGTTTGAGCAGCTTTCTCCTTCCTCTCTTTGTCTTTAAAAATCATTTTAAAAAAGAATACGGAGTCCAGGAGTCTGTGATGAGGTCAACACGCCCACGATGCGTCATAGAGCAGGGAATCCCCACACAGAGGTACACCGGGGGGGGGGGGTCCTGAGAGAGGATGTTAAACAAGTACAGAGGGAACAGAAATAACCCAACATGACGCACTGGGTGGGGCCATGGGGGACGGTGGACAGTGATAAGGCCTCAGGGTCGGCTGAAGAACCGTTGCCCTCATAATGAGACACAAGAAGTGTTGTGTGTCTACGAGGAATAACACGAATGAACGGGTGTCCTTCTGCGGGGGGTTGTTTTCAGTGACACCTCCCTGGTCTCCATCGCCCGTCTCGGCTGAGCAGCCACTGATTTGTCCCACTGTCCTGAAGACATTTTACCAGAGATCCTCCCAACAGCTTTAAACATTATGTAACCAACTTCTATACGTATAGATACATATATGTATCTATACGTATAGATACATATATGTATCTATACGTATAGATACATATATGTATCTATACGTATAGATACATACAAGTGATACATATATGTATATGTATGCGGAAACTTGCATACGTGAAGCCTTGGTGAGCACATGGACTGGGCGCTGGGTGCAGTGGGATCAATGATTTACCTGTAAGAGGTCATCGCTGAGGACTTCTGTCTTCTCCGCTCTGTGGGAACAGACATCACAGGTTAGATAAGCAGGTCGACACCGTGTGCAGTCACTGACCAAACATCAGCTCGACCAATGAACACCCCCCCCCCCCTTAACGCCCACGCTCAGCCCTGAAATAGTGACACGTCTTAAAGTGGGGATCCAGTGCAAGGGGGGTCTCTTTAGCCCCCAGTTCTTTGAGGTCGTCAGGCCTATTAATAGCAAACCAATAGCTGGACCTGCAGAGGTCAGATAGATTATTCACTTAAAGGGAGAAGGCTGGGAAACCTGCTGCTGATGGACAGCCGGGTGGAGGCTGTGGACCAGCGGTCTGGACTCGTTTGGTTTGGAACGGACGCCGTGGCCTCTGTGGAGCAGATTATACAGCAAGAAGAGCTCAATGTTCTGTGTGGAGAACGCAGATCCTCTGATGCTGCTCGGCTGCTACCAGGCCTTAAGGAACCCCTCCGTGCCCACAGCCTGGGCCCTCCTCCAAAGAGCTGCTCCATGAACCATAGTAACCTCGTCACAGCTGCACAGAGCGGGGAGCAGGGATGGTAGTAGGGGGAGGGGGGGGTTTCCTAAAGACTCGTGGAGGTGCCCAATAACACAAAGACACACACAATACAAAGCACACCATGATGGGACCCACGGTGCAGTCTACATGTCCCGTCACCACTATCGGCTTGTGAAGATGATTCAGCGGGTACACAGGTGTGTACCTGGGAAACGGAGAAACATTCACCAGACTCTCACTATGTGACATTTGCGCTTATGTAACCGGGTTGTAACTCAATGATCAGGACTCACGAGCGCAATAAAAGCAACGCTTGTGTGCACCAACAACCCAAAAGAGCCCCGTGTCACAGGGGCAGAAAAAAGAAGGGAAAAAAAGGCTGTGAGGACAAGCAACAACAAACAAAACAATTGTTTTGCCGACATCAGCTGACCCCTGTGGGTGGTGGTGGTGGTGGTGGTGGGGGGGGGGAAGCGGCCTTTAGAGAGAGAGATAGAAAGTGTTTCACCGTGTTCTGCATGTGACTTCTTACCACTACATCACAACGGTAACCATGGCGATCTGCCTTTAAAGTGGAAGTAAGTGAACACCGCGGCCGTGAGCACAATAGAGCGGCTGTTAGTGGCCACGCTGAGGGGGGGGGGGGGGGGTGGGGGGTAATGGACACCGGGATCAGACTGACTCAGCTCGTTGGCGGTGACGAGGCCGATAAGCAGACGTCAGCCGGGTCACCGCGTCCATCATCTCGTCCCAATCGTCCACCTCAAAGATCTGGGAGGACGGTTTCTAGGCAGCGTTTTGTGGGTTTACCTGTGTTTGTCTGAGGTCTACCACTAAGGCCCCCTCCTCTCCACTGCCCCCCCCCCCCCCCCCCCGTGGGAGAACCTGGGCCACACACTGATGATCAAACTGCCGGGGGGGGGGGGGGGGGGGGGCAAGGAGTTCAAAAGATAGTGAACTCAAAAGCTTCCACAAAGACACTACAGTCCTTGTTAGGGTTCCTTGCATGAGTCACACGTCTCTCCTGTTCTACAGGAGACTCCTGCACGTCTCTGGGAGGCCGTTTCCTGTTTGCAGAAGACGAAGGAGAGACTTCCTCCGCTGGACACGGTGTTCTGCATCGTGCACAATCACAGGAACCCGGGGGGGTGGGGGGGGGCCTTCACCATCCCAACTTTCACGGACGCACGAGTATGTGACGGGTCACTGGCTCAGTGCGCGGGGGTCGACCCTCGAAAGAGCGAGCAGCCGCCTGTTTTCTGCATCACACACAACAGGAAGTCAGGAGCGTTCCAGCTGAGCCGCCGAAGCAGACGTTTCTTCTAAAAGTTTCTTCCTCTGATGAAGAAACTAAAAGGCCCCTGTGCCCCTTTTCCCTCATTTTCTCCCAGCAGCCCCTTCTTCTCTCTAACGTGTTGCCTTTAAAGTCGAATATGAAACGCAGCAGAAGAAGAAATGTCTGCAGTTTAATCTGGTAGCGACCACCCTGGGGGGCCAAACACCGGTGGCCCCCCATTTACACACACACACACAGAACGCCGGTGATGGGGACATCCTCTGGCGTGTCACACCCACCTGTCCACACGAGGACAGGCATTAATCTACTTTATATGTTTGGATGTTGGATGTTGGGTTGAAGCCGAGCGCCTCTGGTTCCACAGATGGAGGAGGCTCATCCTTCCACTGTCTCAGCGGGGAGGTAAAGTGGAGAGTATGCCCCCCCATCATCATCATCATCATCACCCCCCCATAGATTGGTGCATCCCACATGTGGACCCAAGTTTACTTGGCAGTGAGGAAACATCTGGTCCAGACAGCAGCTTGCACACATCCAGGATTAAGCAATTAAAAAGCAACTCGTGCGCTCATTCACTCACTCATCCATTCACTCACTCACTCATCCATTCACTCACTCACTCATCCATTAGGAGAGTGTCGTCACAGTGTCTCTGCAGCACAGCGGATTAGTGTAATCAACTTGATTCCCTTTCTTCAGCCTCGTAACGGTGCGTCACAACGTTAGGAGACTTTGATACTTGCCTCCCGACGGTTTGGTTGGCGAGCTGTTTCATCCGGTTAAACTGCTTCTTCATTTTCGCTTCGAAGCTCGGGTTTGTCCCGAAGTGTCCCCGGTCCTCTTGAGTGTCCCGAGCGGTCTCTAGTGACACGGGAATCCAGCGGGAGCCATTGAGCCCCAAAGCCAATTAAAAGTAGTGTGTAGCCTCGCTAGCTCCGATGCTAGCCTTTCCCCAAAGTGGAAAATCGAGAGGAAAGTTCCCGTCGGGGGGGGGGCGGCATGTTCCGTGAGGCTCCTCGTTTTTACGTGCGTTTCCGTGCGTGAGGAGTCCCGCCGTGAGTTAAACGCGTCACTAAACGCGTCGGTAAAACCTCGAGAAACTTTCCCCTCCAGCAGCGGCTTCTCATGGCTCCTCTGCCGCCGCTAAAGCTAATGAGCTAACGAGCTAACGCTAGTGCTGCCGAGCCCGACGGTCCGTCCGCCGCTTTCTCCCGGAGAGGAGAGCCGGGAGCGGGGGAGGAGTGAACAGCAGCAGCGGCTCACCTCCGTCCCTGCCAGCACACACACACAGAAGAAGAAGAAGGAGGAGGAGGAGGAGGAGGTGCCGCAGCATCCTCCGGGCAGCACCTCCCCCGCCTGGACACCGACAGGAGAAACACACAATAATAATAATAATAATAATAATGATAACTGTACTACAATAACTGAAAGTGAATAATACTTATAAAAGTAAAGGTGAAAAAGTGAATAAAAACTTTACAGGATTATGTTGTTGTTTTTTGTTCTGCATACAGAGAAGTACGGTAGTAGGGACATTGCATTTTGGAGAAAAACATCAAATCTCTAAATTGGGTGGGAACTTTGTTGCATTGCTAGAATTTCTTTAAAGTATATCATGCATTCAAATGAAAAAAACTTTGAAGAGAATAGAAGGAGTCTGATTTCTATTACAGTATACGCTGTGGTCTCCAGTGAAAGCTAATTAGCCTGTTCCCGCTAAAATGTACATTTCAAGCCCACATCCTTTCTGTTGTAAGGCTCAACCGGCCCTAATGGCATGAAACCCAAGTAACTTGAGTGAGGCTTTACCCGGAGGCCAAATGCACTGTATGCTCCTGCCAGATCGAAGATATGGATCCTTACACTTTGGGTTTGCCAACTTCCCATCAGGGATAGAAATATCAATATTTCTATGGGAAGTGGGAACACCGCAGCTGCACGCGTTTTGTGTACAGCCACGCCGTGCAGCACCGCCTGCAGCACATTTCACATCGTATACGCCAGTAACATTCTGCACATGGCCTTTCAGAGCCTTCAGAGTCTTTAGGAATACCTCGCCGCAGGCTTTGCAGCTGGATGGTTCTTCATTATGTGAGTGACAAGAGATGTCCTCGTGAGGTGGGCCTTGTGTCTGCACGGTTTCCACACACAGTTTGTGAGGAAATGAGTGGCTTTGAATTCTATATTTCACAAGGGACTGGAAGAATGTCGTGCCCCCCACCCCCTTTGTTAATCCCTCTTTTTCCACCTCCTCACTGTCGTGTTCAGAGCAGATGGAAGTGGAATTGGTTGCCACATTTCCCTCGTTTCATTTTCCGTCTATTTAGCACATTTTAATTTGTCTAAATTGTGTACATGGCTTGGGACACCTTCTACCATAGTGATAAAGAGCAGTAAACTACCCTGGTTTCTATCTAAAACCACATTCAGACACATCGTGATCTTGATAAAGTTTCTCTGAAACGCCAGTTGTCTGTTTATTGGCAGGTTTATTGACATTGTTTGTCTAACACGAGGAGCACCAAGAGCAGAAGGCAGGTTTAATTCATCCATGTGCACATTGAGAACTTCTGCGCTGATACTTTTAATCTGAAAAGGTCCAACCGGAAATGTCTGTCATGTTAGACGGAAGTGCTCGTACGTCTTCTATCAGCGTGTTGTTATTACCGTTAGCAGGCGACATCTCAGAACCTCGTCAAGTACCGCTCGTTTTCTTCCTACTGGCTCTTGGTTTCCTCTACACAATCATCCGGGACACCCGACCCGGCTCCCCCTTCCATCGTTCCTCTTTTCCCGCTTCGTTAAATACCCCCTCACCGCCGGACTGGAGTTAGCCTGTTAGCTTAGTGTCAGCTAGCCGGTGCAATGTGGACCACATAACGCAGTAACGTTACGTCACGATAAGGGTCATTGCGTCACTCATGGCCGCTCGGCATCCCTTCACGGACACGGACACCGCCGACGAGGCCGTGAGGGCCACCTGTGACGATGCAACCATTTGCAAAAGGTGAGACGGTTACTGCTGATGACGCAATGCTCAGTGATGCTACAGGTCACCTGCTGCCGTTACTTAACGCAATGTTACCAGATTACGACAGACAACGACTGACCACACACACACAGCGACGTGGCTCTTACTAATAAAAGCAACATGCATTGTCATATGTTGTGTTGAGCTGCCCACATGTCCTCACTGAGACATGAATGGATTCACTTGGACATAGATGTCAGATCAGTGGAGGTGCGCGTAGATCCCTCCTTATTTAACTCCTCCTCACGTTGTTCAAGGTTTGCTTCCAGTAAAGGCTACTGGAAGGACCCCTACATCCAGTACTTCGTGAGATCAGTCGGGGAGCGGAAGGCCCCCGAAATCAACCGAGGTGAGCAAATCCGTCTCTTCTTCCACACGCGTCCGCCTGTCCATTAAATGAAGACATTTCTAAGCTGCTCTATGAGTCCCAGGTGTGTGTTTATTAGCTTACTTTACTGTCTTATGATCACAGGTTACTATGCACGCGTTCAAGGAGTTCACCATCTCCTGGATGCATTCATAAGGAAAGCAGAGTGTGAATGTCAAGTCATCAACCTGGGGGCCGGACTGGACACCACGTTCTGGAGACTCAAGGTTTGCAACATTACATTCCGGACCAAATGGGAACTATTCTGATGTGGCTTCTAATCGTGTGTGTGTGTGTGTGTGTGTGTGTGTGTGTGTGTGTGTGTGTGTGTGTGTGTGTGTGTGTGTGTGTGTGCACTATAGGATAAGAACCTCATGCCACGGAAGTTCTTTGAAGTTGACTTTCCAACCGTCGTGGCTCGGAAGATACACAACATCAAGTAAGGCGACCATGCAATGGTTCTATTTATCATAACTGTTATCTGGTTATTATGGTTGAACTTTGTGTGACTACATGAGCATCACGAGGAAAATAAAATCCGATTTGAACCTTTTAAATAGTTTGTATGACTGTCATCGTGAGGACGAACATCAAGAGGGACAAATGTTTGACTGTGGCTTTGCGGCTGCACTTGGGGGTTGAGATCTGTAGAGGGAGGCAGAGCAGCTCCTACCAAAAGATCAGTGTCACTGTGTGTTTGTACTGTATGACATCCATGAAGGTATTTCATTCATTTGAATAATGTATACCTCTATTATATGGAAATATAACTACCGGTATTCAGACTAAGCTGTTTATAAGTGTGTGTGTGTACTCTGCAGTAAGTGCATTATTAATGAAATGACTACAATCACTATGAACTATTTCCTCTTGACTAGGACAAAGCTGCCGCTGTCCAAACCTCTCATCGAAACCCACTCAACAGATTCCTTACTACTTGGTACCGAGCTAAACTTTCATTGAATGAGTTTACTTTAGGTGTGAAGACGTGTTCCGGATCTGCTCACAGTGCTCCGTTGTGTCCTCCCAGATGCCCACAGCCTCGACTCGGACCGGTACTGCATCATCGGGGCGGACCTCCGGGACGTCTCCAGTCTGGACGACAAACTGAAGAAGTTCCAGCTGAATCCAGAGTGCGTGAAGACGTGGTTCCTTCCTCTGGACGTTCTGCCTCCCTCTAGTCACCCTATAGTTTATATTGCTGCTGGTCTCGCTCCCAGATTACCTACGTTGCTCCTGTCGGAGTGTGTGCTGGTCTACATGACGCCCTCCCAGTCCTCCAACGTGGTCCGCTGGGCTGCGGAGACCTTCCACACCGCCATGTTCATCAACTACGAACAGGTACAGGCGGAGAATGACGACGAATAAGCATCTATTCAGAGCTACTGGGGTGTAACATGACCTGCGTGGCCTGACCGAAGCTTCCGTCCCCTCCACGCGGCCCGTGTTTGTCCAGGTGAACATGGGCGATCGCTTCGGCCAGGTGATGGTGGAGAACCTTCAGCGTCGCCAGTGCAGCTTGGCAGGAGTGGAGGCGTGTCGCTCTCTGGACTCTCAGGTGCGCCTTCCACACCCGAGACACGGAGAGAGGATGATGATGTGTTCGGGGGCTTGGTGAGCCTGAGGATCAGCCGTGTGCTTGTGATGTGCAGAAGGAGCGTTTCCTGAAGACGGGCTGGGAGCACGCGGACGCTCTGGACATGATGGCGGTGTACAGTAGGCTGCCCCACGCCGACATGGAAAGGTAACGCACAGGTGGAATATGATATGCATGACTGCCCTTAACGTGTTGGTTCTGTAGTCCAGGACCTGTTGTGCTCTTGTGTAAAATGTGATTAAACCTGTGATATTAACTTGGCGAGTGGAAGAAGTGAGAAGTGAGATGTTTCACCCCAGGGTTCTATTTTAGGACCTTTTATTATTCAGTTTGTCTGCAGTAGGTGTGACATTCACAAGTACGCTGGTGCACTTAAACTCACCTCCTGATGAAATACTAATTTGTTGTAGAATTGAGAGTCTGGAGTTCCTGGATGAGAAGGAGCTGCTGCAACAACTGCTGCAGCACTACAGCATCTGCTGGGCCTCCAAAGACAAGCTCAACCTGGGTAATGCTCACCTTGTGACACGCGTCTGGCCTATTTCCTTTGTGTCTCTAGTGTGACTTTGTGTCATATTTGCACCCGTCTAAAGGGCCGCGCTCTCGTTCCTCAGGTCTGTCACAGTTGGCCTTTTGAGGGTGAAACTCCAGCGATGGACGTGCTGCACACTCGTCAACGCCATCAAAGTCCATCGAAGATGGGCCTGTGAAGAAGAAGTTGGTGGTGGGGGGGAGGAGCTTCCTGTGTTACCTCACGATGCGATGAGTACCTGGAGGCTTCGTGCTGCACGTCGGCACCGAGGAACCAACCACGAGTTGGTCTTCGTTCATTCGCTTACAGACAATTTGCACTTAAACAGAAATATGATTTCAAAGTCTGTTTTACTGTTTTTTTTATGTGCCGCTCCTTTTTTTACACAGCGCTCACACATGCATGTGATAGAGCTGGTTTAAAACTGGACAAAACTACTGCTTCATTTACATTTACCCATCAATGTGTGATATTATTATTAAGCCTGGTTTTCAACCAGCAAAGAGGACAAAGTGTGTAATAGATTACATTCAATGATCGATGTGCAGGAGGAGTTGAATAAAAATCTTCATTTTGGTGACCTTGTCAGGAGGGACGAGCTGTTTGTGAAGGAGATCACGGCCACCTTACAGGACGTTACTTTAGGTCCAAGTCCTGCACACTAAAAAGCACTCATGATGATGCTGCTCTTCTACTTGATGAAGGGAGACAGACTTTTATGTGTAACATAACGTCAATGTCACGTCTTTAATTTAAGTCCCAGTAGTGATACCCCCACCTCTCAAACATGTATCACTGCCCCCAAAATATCAACATTACAGGTTTGTTTTTCTCATCATTGCGTCGACAGAGAATCATTGATTATATAATGTGTTAAATCACCGCTCCTATCGCTCCACGACACCACACTTACCGTTTTATGAGCTTCTCCTGATAGCCGAACACAACAAACAATGGCCGGGGGGGGGGGTGTGGCATCGCCGGGGGGGAGACCTGCCCACGTCCTCTGATGGACCACCCCGAGGACGGCTCACAGAGGGACCAACAAGTGTCCTGAGGGGGGAGGGGGGGGCTTTCTCACGGCAGCATGTCAGGAGCAGCGGCGAAGACGGAGGTCGCTGAGGGGGGGGCGCAAGGCCTCGCCGGCGGGGAGAGGGGCCTCTTTGAGAAGTACGTGCAGCCCTGCCTGGCCGAGCTGGTTGGGACCGGCCTGCTGGTGTTGGTGGGGTGCTCCTCGGTCATTGGGAACGAGGGGGGGGGGGGTCGTCCAGCCGGCCGCGGCACACGGGCTGGCGTTGGCGGTGCTGATCGTGATGTTTGGGCCAATAAGGTAAATATATAATAAATGAATCCTGTTGTTTTTACATCTGTAAAAGACACTAAATTGTATTGAATGTTTGTGAGAGGAAACAATGTTTTTAATGTGATTGATTACAACGAGTTATTTATATATATATATATATAATTAATTATATTTCTATGTAGAAAGACGGATGCGTGTGGTGTTCTGTTCCGTTTGAGCTCGCGACCCGTTTGGGGGGTAAAGTTCATCCTGTTTATTGCAGCGGGGGCCACTTGAACCCGGCGGTGTCTCTGTGCGTCTACCTGTGTGGGGGGGCGGAGCTCACGCTGCTGCTGCCCTACGTGCTGACGCAGCTCGCCGGAGCCGTGGTCGGCGCCGGTTTGACCAAGGTGACGGGAACGATTGAACAAAGAATGAAATCAAGTCAAAACATGGGAGATAATAAAGGGTTAAATATGAATAAAATACAACTGAGTGTTTACTCCAAATAATGCATTGATTACTTTTTATGTAACAGCTGTAAATAAAGCTGAGTCTGCTAGAAAATGGATGTAAAAGGTTTATCTCATATATTCGTTCTTTGTCTCAGGCCATGTTCCCCCATGAAGTGTACAACGCGTCCCACGGAGGAGCCTTCAACGTGGCCAACAAAGACCTGGGGGCCACCACCCTGGCTGAGGCCCTGATGACCCTGTTCCTCACCATGGTGGTGGCCATGGGGGCCGTCAACAGCCAGACCCGATCTCCGTGGGTCCCTTTCTGCGTCGGCCTCACCGTGGCCGCCAACATATTTGCAGGGTAAGAGCCTCAGAGGAGGATATCTATGAAGAGATGTCTACATACAGAGATGTACATCTCATGGAGGCCTACAGCTTCCAGGATGAAGCAAACGTCCGTATCTTCTGTGAACCTTCTGTGTGGTTCTGTGCGTCAGGGGCTCCTTGTCCGGGGCCTGCATGAACCCCGCCCGAGCCTTCGGCCCCGCTGTGGTGGCAAACCACTGGAGCCACCACTGGATCTACTGGGTCGGCCCGGCGTGCGGCGCGCTGCTCGCCGTCGTCTTCATCAGGTATTTGAAGCGGTCCTTCTCCACCGCTGCTCTTTAACCGCCTTTCTGGAAGCATTGAACTGATGAGACTTGGAGGCAGCGTGGTGCTCTTTGTGGCCACTGGTGGCGCTGTTGAGCGATGGCTTTTTACGCGGGCTTCACGTCCCACTAAAAGCCCTGAAGAAGAAGTCCGCCCCTAGGTGTTTTACCACGTGTTAGTCGTTAAACATCAGTGGGCGGAGCCAAATCATTCTTCTTGTATCATTAATGGAGGGAACAAAGTTGGCTTCCCTCTTTATTTGAGGTGCACACCTCTTTCTTTTCCACTGGACTTCAGCCTGACCTCCTGTATCTAAATTACAGCCTGACCTCGATCCTCTAGTTTTAATTCACTCCAGCTATCATGTAACCTCTCAACCATCTGGAGATATTGGGTCAATGATCTGTGGCGGACAGACAGAATCACGTTGTGTGTCTTTGTGGTTGTTTTGCATCGTTTTATTTGCATCTTGCGTCTTGTTGTTTTGTGACTGTGACTCTTTGCAGGTAGAATCGTATCAAACCCACTTTAATCTCTTGTCTTGCAGGTTGCTGTTTGGGAACAAGAAGACTCGAATAGTGTTTAAGTGAATGTGTCTTTTATCAAAGAGGACTTGATGACACAACAATTAAACTGCAATATTATAAATTGTTGGTAAAATGTGCACACGTGTATTTGGTGATAATTGTTGGCTCCTTTTCAATAAAATATGTGTATTTCTGGACTCAATAGTGTTTGATTATAAGGTTAATTCTCACTTGGACTTTTCATGCTTGATGACTTCTGGAACCCGTCCAGAGACATTTGATTTGACATTTCACACATTTCACACATATGGTCTCACTCTGCGTTACCTATTAACAGTTCTTCCACACTTGTTTTGGGGGTTAAAGTTCTCAATGGAAAACTAAACTATGGTCCAAGAACACGCTGCTAGATTAGAATCATAAATTGGTGTCCTCAGATCCACTGAAACAGCAGTAATGAGTACTTCAGATACTCAAGTGAAGTACTATGTGTGTATGGAATGTATTCCACCGGAAATAAAAAAGTGTTAAAAGCAAGTATTTAAGCTAAAATGCAGAAATGGTGTCTGATCATTATCATGTTATACGGTTATTATTGCTGGTGTAATAATGTGCAAGTAGCCGATTACTGTTGTTTGAGGTGGTAACGTTTGGCTACTTAATAACAGGAACAATATGAATTAAAATAATCAATAAAAGGCAGTTTGCTTTAAAGTTGCAAAAAATGTATCAAAGGAATTTTAAAGGCAAATAAATAGAAGCGTTTCTTAATTTTTATAGAAAGGACTGACAAGAAGGACACTAAATAGTAACACATGAGATAAAGGAGAAATACCTGCGGACTGTTATTTGCTTTGATGGTTGTGCGTGTAAAGTCCATGAAGCTGGATATTGTGGGTCGGTATCAGACACTATCTGAACACATTATCGATTTGTTTCCATGAGTCCACAGTCCAAGGCTCATTTCACAGCTCTGCATCACCTGCCGCGTCTCCGTCTGGGCAGGTGTCCAGGGGCTGAGGGCGGGGTGTCGTGTTGATGGATTGGTGGCTGTTGCTTTACGACTAGTGATGCAACCCCGGCTCGGCGTGCCAGCGGCCGGGATGAAGGTACTTAACCCCGCGTGCCGGCTCCGGTGCAGCGGGGAGGCGACTTGTGGCGAGCTGTTAACGGCACAACTCCACACGAAGCGGCGATGGGAGTCGAGAACCTGGAGGTGGAGGACGCGGACTCGGCCCTAATGGAGAAGGGCAGGAAGCCCCCCGCGCCCAGACCTCCCAACAGATACGAGGCCCTGTTCCAGCCCTGCCTGGCCGAGGTGGTGGGCACCATGTTCTTCGTCTTCGTCGGCTGCGTGTCCGTCATCGAGAACGTGCCGGCGGCGGGGCGGCTGCAGCCGGCGCTGGTGCACGGGCTGGCCGTGGCCGTGATGGTGGCTGTCATGGATAACATCAGGTAAAGGTGCGAGGAAGAGTCCCGGCGTGGCCGTAACGTGACGTCAGCACTTCACTGCTGCTTTCCTCCCCCCCCCCCCCCTTAGCGGCTCCCATTTCAACCCTCCCTTCACCGTCGCCATCTACCTGTGCGGGGGCATGGAGCTGATGATGGTGGGGCCCTACCTGGTCAGCCAGCTGATTGGAGGAGTGCTGGGAGCTGGCATGGCCAAGGTCAGTTCGGCGTGAGATCGAGTGAATGGCGCGCGAGGTTCGATCCAAAGAGTCCCATCGTGAATGCGCACGTTGCAGATGATGACCCCCACGGAGCGCTACCTCAACGCCACCGGGGCGGCGTTTGACATCCTCCAGTCCCACAGCCAGCTGTCCGGAGCCCTCTTCGGGGAGGTGGCCATGACCTGCTTGGTCACCATGGTGGTGCTGCTGGTGGCGGTCAACGGCAAGACGAAGACGCCGCTGGCCCCGTTCCTGGTGGGCTGCACCGTCATCATCAACGTCCTGGCAGGGTGAGATAATAGGGCGGCGGCGGCGGGTTATCTGTCCCTGCACTCCAAATAATGTGCATCATCATTTGTTTCTTCTGAAAAATGTCTTTATTTGAAGCAATTGCGGAGCATTTTAATAGATGATTTGTTTTTTTATTGATGTATTATATTGGACTTTATTCATATTTGTATCTTTTGACTTGTAAAGTGAGAGCAAAGCAGAGAGACATGTTGCGTTTCTCCCTGTCGGGGCAGGGGTGACGTGTCAGGAACCTGTCTGAACCCGGCCAGGGCTTTTGGTCCAGCTGTGATGACCAACTACTGGTCCTACCACTGGGTGTACTGGGTGGGGCCCATCGGGGGAGGTCTGCTGGCCGCCGCGCTGCTCAGGTGAGGGAAGACAGGTGTGACGAAAAGAATGAAATGAATGAACAGCAGTCCGACTCTGAATGTGTCTCTTCTTTCAGGCTCGTTCTGGGTGATGATAAAATACGAGTCGTGATGAAATGAAAGAGCCTCCAGTGTGTGTGTGTGTGTGTGTGTTTATTGTGTGAACCCGTAAGAGCTGTGTGATCTGTGTGCATTTGTCATCATATGAAATAAAAACCACACATCGTGTCTGTTTCGTCCCTCTGTGTAAAAGCCACCTCAGCGGTTGTGTGAGTCGTGTGTGACGTAACGCCACATTTAACGGGAGGCACAAGGAAACACAGGAGAACCCGTTTTGGACATGCACTTTATTCCAAGACTGCTTTAACCACGAGCTACACGTGTGACTGAGTGGCGGAGCGCATTCCTCGCTGCAGCAGCTCAGCGGTACCTCTCTGACAGAGCCAGAGACACGCCGCAGAAGAACTTGTCCATGGCCACGTGGGCCTCGGGGGTGAAGTCCTTCGGGTACAGCGTGGCGATCACCACCAGGATGCAGTGGGACAGGATCTGCGGACGGCAAGTCGGCATTTTACATTCGACTTTTCTCCTCACTGTCACACCCCCCCCCCCCTCCTGCCCCCCCCCCCCCCCCCCGCAGCGCGAGTACAGGCCGTCTCACCTTGAAGTTGGCGGGGTCCACCCTCAGCTGGAAGGCGTGCTGCTCGCTGAGCTCCAGGAGACCTGCGGTCAGGTCGTCGATCTTGCTCACGGCCAGAGCGACTCCTCCCATCACGTTCTTCCCGTGGTTCTTCACGGAGGCGGAGTTGGCGCTCAGGTCGCTCCAGTGGGAGAAGTAGGTCTTCGTCTGCGGGTAGACGATGAGCATCCTGCGGAGGGGGAGAGGCCGCTTGGTTTACAGGTATATTCATCTAAACATTGATCTACAGCCACCTGCCTCACACTTTAGTGCTCTACCCGTTTTAATCATTTCGATACACAAATGAATATGACATGACTAGAACAAAGAGTTCAAAATGATCAAATATCCTCCACCTGAAACTTGAAGAAGTGACACTCACCTGTACAGAGCTTCGGCCCCAATGACGTCCGCGCCCTTGGAGACCTTGGCCCACACGGCCTTGACGGTCGCCTTGTCTTTCTCGGTCAAACTCATCTTGGTTCTCAGCTTCTAACTGACGACGATGTCTGGAGCTCTGCTTAAATCCCGTCTCGCGGAGGGACACACCCATGGCCCCCGATGCCAAGGCGCGTCCCCCAGGGGCATATCGGACCCTTCCTCCCCGTCTGATAGAACCGTCGGTGGCCTGGTGCCAGCCGGGGGGGGGGTTTATCAGCTGTCTGCATCGTGGGCGTCAGTTGGCAAAATTGTTTTATACCACAATTTAATCAACCTGGGCATTTGGGGTTTATATTTCAGTTTAATTTGAAGTTTATGTTCATCATTATTTACAAAAACGTATTTTAATAAATGGTTCTCGACCATATCTAATAACAGTCACGTGGTGCAATTTAATTTAACTTCCAAAAAAAATACAATTATGAATTATATATGAGTATTATTCTAATTTCAATTTCAGCCGTTAACGTTTTTCTATGTAATTATTTTATTTGGCATTATTACTTTTTTTACGATTTGACTTGCTCTCGCGGGGAGGAAATTACGTTTTTCACCGTTATTTTGTTCATTAAAAATATGAAGTGTGGCATCGGTGCCAGGGATGGATCGGTGTTGGATCGAGATAATACCAGACTGGTTTGAGAGATAACACAGTGGCGACATTTGAAATGAAGCCTAATAAAACAAATACAGTTAGAATGTATCATCAGAATATACATTATGGCATTATCCCCATTTAAGTTTGTTTCCGTATCATATCTACACAACTCCAATAATATACATATAAATATGTATAAATAATTTAGCTATTATTCATTAGCGAATATTATTTTAAAAATCGAAATGATGGAAAGATTAAATAATGTATCTCTGCTGTTTCATAAATACGAATCTATTTAAGTGATTAACTCTTTTCCCTGAACGTCACTGACGTTTGCGTGCCCATATTTCTTGACAAATACATTCTGAAGGTATCTCTGGAAACATTTAGTCCAAATTGACTTAACTGACCTTGGTAAATCTGCAATTTTATGATTTTCCAAAATTCCAAATAATTAGCTGAAAATACAAGGACAAACACATTTCTGAAATACAAAAATGAGAAAAGCTTACTTTTTTTAATTTGCTGAAAATAAAGAAATGAGAAAACATAGCCATTGATTTTGTCATTGACAGGTTGCTGCTTCTTCGTCCCTAAACGTTTCTTACGTTCATTGGTTGCAAAGATCTATAAATGCATTGGCAGAATTGCCAAAATCGAGGTTAATTGGGTTCAAGCCGGTGGATGACGTCACGATGACTCATAATGTGCGTCATTGGCACGAGGTGTAATTGACTAAATTAAATGCGGTACCATGTTCATTAGAAATGGAACAGGGCCATGATTACACCATGAAGGGACACGTTGAAATGGCTGCACCGAGAAGGGAGAATTTATACATTTCCTACATTTTATTTTGGATGCCTTTTAAAATATGCAGCATCACATTGTTTATGAAAAATGGGGAAAAATCAACTCTTCATATGCAAACACGGCAGGAAAGGAGTTCATTGCACATTTTATTACAAAATATTGCATTCAAACAACTACACAAAAATAAATATTCCCGGTCCTTCGTCATCTGTACTTCTCGGCGAGCACGGCCGCGAACGCCGACAGGTATTTATCCATCGCCGCGTGCGCATCCGGAGTGAAGTCCTCCCCCATGTGACACGCCAGGCTCACGAGCATACAGTGTGAGAAGAGCTGCGGAGAAGGTGGGGGCTCGTTAGTGACAACAGGCTGGATGCTGATTGTTTCAATTAAAATCAGGAAAACGTATCCTCAAAGGTGTGAAACCATATTTATGTCCACAGCACGTGTGAAACCAAACGAGCTGTGGGTAGAAATGTGACGTCACGTTTGTTTTTAAGATGGTGATGACGTCATTCTGATCCGATGCGGACTTGAGTGACGTCACTTTGCTGTATACGCAAGTTGAGCACTTTGCTACTTTGTTACAAATCAGAGCGAAAATCCTTTTTTTTACTACGCTACAATGATTAAAAGCGTTAATTAGTGGCTGCAATATCGATGTAGAGTATTGTCCGTACTGTGTAGGTGGGGGGGGGGGGGCACCTTGAAGTTGGTCGGGTCTATCCGCAGCTGGTAGGCGTGCAGCGTCTGCAGAGGAGCCAGCGTGACGGTCAGCTGGTCGATGTCTTTGGCCCCCTCTGCTATCGCCAGCACGATCTTCTTCCCGTGAGAGAGCAGGTGGGGGGAGCGGGGGCTGATGTCCAGGTGGGAGAAGTAGGTCTTGGTCCCGGGGAAGGAGGCGAACATCCTGCGGAGGGATTGGGGAGCTCAGTCAGCGGGGTCGCGAGGGGTGAAACACAGGAAACACCGAAGAACAAGACATGAGCATCTCTCTTCTCCTTCTTCTTCCTCATCGTCATCATCAGCATCGTTGTTGAACGTTCCACGCGGATCACGTGATGATTCATTATTTATGTGTTATAGACAGACCAACAGTCAATATACATAGATGATACACCGACAAGTGGCAATAAACCCTAAATCATTTAGTTACACGTGTTTAGTCCCTCACGAGAGAGCTTTGAAAGGCAGCAGTTATGAAGTCATGATTAGAGCCAAGAAGAATATAAAAATTCCTCTTGGCGGAAGGTGGGCAGCAGTCCATCCTGAATGTCCATCAATCTGATGTCTCCACATGACTACTAGTACTACTAATACATGCATGCATGGACGAACCCACCTGAGCAGCGCGTCTGCTCCAATGTCGTCTGCCACAGAGATCAACCCTTCCCATATTTCCGCTATTAGGTCTTTCTGCCTCTTGGAGAGCATCGCTGTGCAGACAGCTCACAGCTGGAGATCCAGAGCCAGAGACGACTTAACGACGCAGGTCGGGTTCACAGCGCGAGACAAACGCCTGCGTAAAATCAACCATTATTTCCGGGTTCCGTGCGCGTGGAGAAGACGTGGCGTGGTGGTGGAGTAGTCAGGGTTGTGTTTGTTTCCCTGCTGTGTGTTATCGGCCAGCAGACAGGGCAGGGTGGGGGCTATCTGCTGCTCCACCCGCGTCATTTGGAGACTTCTCCCATCACACCGATGCCCTCAAAGTGCACCTGCTGGTAGAAGGTGGAAGTGCAGCATCCGCTCCGGGGCTGCAATAAAAGGAGCAACCGATTATCTTTAGCTTCTTATTTAGAGCTCCAACTCTCACACATGCGGCCTCTAGACCATGACAAGTAAAGATCCTATCAAATGACTGCGGTGCAGGAGGCTTTTCAGATATCTGTTATCTGCATCTGCAGCTGCTGGGCAGGAGACGGTGGGGCGTGAGGGGAGAAGCTCTACAGCGTGTTTTATTCATGCATTGAGTGGTGAGTCAGTCTGCTTTAAAGCAGCAGCAGGTGCTAATGTGTGTGTTTCTATATTCATCAGTATTGAGCTTATTTCCCCCCCCAAATGTTACAATTTATTGTGTTATCACACGTCATGCTGTAAGAAAATAGAGTGACAGGCAGGATAATTACGACCCCCCCCCCTCCCTCCAAGCCAACGTGATTATTAATATTAACACTGAGTAGATCGAGCTTGTCAAGTTTAGTATGATTAAAGTTCACACAGGAAATGCTTGATGTAATAACATTCAGCCTTATTTTATTTGCTGCATTTCAAGCCCTTCCGTGTCAGCTGACTCTCATAAAGGCTGACTCAGCATTAAAAGAAGAGGGCAAAAATGCACCGTCATGCTTTCTGTTCCACTGTGATAGGCTGAAAAGGGCTTTGATAACAGAATGAACATTTTTCAATTCATGATTCTGTGAATTCTGTTTGGACCCTTTGTGATACTGACTGATCATCATGTCCACCATGGACCTGCAGGTAGAACTCAGTACAGGTACAATCTCAGCATCACTCTGCAAGTTACTGACACCAGCTTTACTAAACTACCGTCCATTCACGCAGACTCACCGGGCAACACTTATTCAACATAATGCATAATGCATGTAAAAGTTTTTTAACCACAATAAACAATGTTTATTTTTCACATTTTAAACTAATACAACCCTTTTAAAATATTACTTTGTTGATTATAATACCTCCCTTACTCCACAAGGTGGAGTCACGAGGTCAGATAGATGGGGTCATACTTCTGCTGCTCCCTCGTATCCTTTAACTCACTCGTGTTAACATCAAACCTCAAAATAAATGGCATATTGCGTTGTAGTTTAGTGTATTTGAGTTTGATTTATGGATTTGAGTATGGTGCTAGAAGAATTTATTTTCCCCAAAAAAGTAATTACAGCTAATCATTTAAAAATATTTTGTTAAACATAACTTTATCATAAGATGAAATGAAGTTGTGAGTTCGAGCCTCACCTGGAACACTGAGGTTATTTGATATTTGTTTGATTGTCAGTGCATCACTTTTTGAACGAGGACCTGCTGAAGAGGTACAAACCATAGACACATTAGCATAGATTAATCCATATGGATCAAGGTCACAGCATCACTGTGTGTCCGGTTTGTCTGTGTTGAGTGACGCCTTCATTTTACTTCCACTAAGACGGAGACACAAGACGATCCAGACCCAAAACCTGGCCTCAGGAAACCTCTGGATTTAACCTCATATTTTTCGACCTAATATTTCTTCCATGAAAATTCTAGACACAACATATTTTGACAATTAAAAAAAACATTTGTAAAAATAACAAGAACTTTTTTTTCAATATATTTTTTGACTTTCAATGACATTTTTACATGTTTTTACTTTTTTATCAAAATATTTTCCAACCTAATATTTGTTTTTGCTTTTTTCCCTTTAATGCCTAAAAAAAACATTTTTCAACATATATTAATATTCTTTTATTTTTCTTTCCATGACATTTTTCCACTTTACAACTTTTGACTTCATTTTCAAAATATTTTTGACCTAATATTTTTCCATGACATTTCTAGACACAACACATTTTGACAGTTTATTAAAAACATTTTTCAAAATGGCATATTTTGACTTTATTTTAAAAAACATCATTTTCATGATTTTTTTTATTTACTTTACATATCTAGACTTTTTCCAAAATATTTGCTATATATTACAATTTTTTTCTCCATTACATTTCTTTTTAAAAACATTTTTCGGCCTTACATAATTTTGACTTTTTTTCAAAATATTTTTTTACCCACCGGATCCATTGAACGTATACGGCTTTTTTACTTTGATGGCAATGATATTATTTAAAAAAATGAAAGAATAAAAATGAAATAAGGGAAGGCAGAGACTTTTGTTTGCCGAATATCCTTTTTTGGATAATTCTAAAAAAAACTGAGGCCAAACCCTCAGTCCACAAACCAATGATATGACGTCACCATGACAACGTCCTTTCTGTCCTTACACCTGCCTGAATAATTGATTCTGAATGAACGACGCGAAGGAAAGCGCGTCATGTGCGTTGGGATCCCGGAAGTAGAGGTCTGGATCCTGCTTGGTTTAAGGATGCGTTTAAGAGCCGTCGGATTAATTAAGTTCTCTTGAGCAGAATTAGAACATAACAAAGACTATTATGTAAAACCTTGTTGTCTAGTTCATTTTTGCAGAAACGGTGACATTGTTCGACTTTGATAAAAACAACAATAACAACTGCATACAGTTTCCTGATAATTTGCAGAATAAATCTTTTCAACATTTACATTTCTCACTTGTTTTCTTTACGGCTGCTGCAACAAAAAACAGCCACACGTTTTATGTGTACCCCAATCAAAAAAAAATAACCACAACAACACAACAAATAATCTCCTCCACACCCCGCTGACGTGCGCTCTCTTTGAAACTGGGATTTCCGATGCGCCCCTGAAGGCGGCAGAGCGCAGCGCCGTGCGCGCTGGATGAGGGAGATTATCCTCCTCGTCAGCACGCACCCTGCGACCCGCGGCCGCTCCACGACGCCAAATGGGGAACGCCGACACCAAACTGCACTTCAGGAAGGCGGTGATTCAACTCACGACCAAAACGCAGGTGGGTGGCTCGCGTGCGCGCGGCTCGCGTGCGCGCGGTAGTTTTTTTTTTAATGGAGCCCGTGGAGATAAAGTTGGGGCAACAGATGGTGGCCTGATGGTGCTCAGGGGACAAGAAGCGAAAAGGAGGACGAGCACCACCCCCGCAGGCAGCCGCTGCAGGACCTCCACCTGAGACGCTCCCTCATGGAGCACATTTATCTCCACCAGTTGGTCCTTTGGAGCCCATCGGCTGGTTTAAACAACGTTTCGTATTCCTGTTAACGTTTGATTAGTGTCCCTTCAGACACGTTTACCTGCCAGGTGGATTTAAGGTGGAGCAACGAGTCGCTGCCCGTTTCTGCACAAAACAAAACGATCCATTGGACACTTTGAAATAAAGATTTAATCCTGTTTATGCAATATTTACTTAAATATATTTATTGTCTTTTTTTTTCTTTTTACGTAACAAGCTATTCCAAAATTTCCCAAAGGGTATTTCCCACAATCTACGATTTTAGCACACGAATGGAGGATTACAGTCATTTGGAATAAAAGCTGATACACACATGACTAAGATGTGTGTTTAAGAACAAGTCAAACAGGCCTCATAGTCGTTGAACACCTCGTAGTGTATTTGGTTGCTTAGATCTTTGTGGTCAGTTAATATTTCTTTGTAGACATTTTATCTCTTACCTGTTTTTGGTGATTTTATGTTTGTTTTTGTATTAATTTCAGCGACTTTGAATATTATTCATTTTTTCTTTGTAGCTGTTTTGAATTGACCTTTTGTAGGTGGAGGTCAGGGCATGTTGGGCCTTCCTGCTAGGTGACCGGTTCAGTAGTCCCTCCATGATGATGTGTGCGGAAACCCCCCCTGCTCTGCTCTTGTGGATGTATTTTCATATATACGAGCTGTGCCCCCCCCCCTGCAGCCCGTAGAACCCTCAGACGATGCCTTCTGGGATCAGTTCTGGGCCGACACCTCCACCACCGTCCAGGACGTCTTTGCCCTGGTGCCGGCCGCTGAGATCCGAGCCGTCAGAGAGGAGTCTCCATCCAACCTGGCAACCCTCTGCTACAAGGTGATCTGCATTCACAAGAGAGGGGGGGGGGCTTCTGTGGTGTGTCGGTGCGTCCTGGAGACATTCTCAGTCGGAGGAATGTTCCCACACTTTAAACATCACACGTCTCCGAGCTTGTAAAGGTCAAAGGTCATCGGAGGACAAGAACTGAAGCAGCAGCAGCAGAGACCTGAGATTCCACATTTCTTGCGTGAAGGAACCGATTTGTTGTTGAGATAAAGAAGCTGCTTCCGTATCAAATGTTGTCTTTTTCTTTGCTCAGAAGGACTTTCACGTTCTGCTCGTGGCAGGAAACGAACAAACAGAAACATTTAGCAACAAAAAAACCAGCAAACAAACATCCAAACAGCTCAATGTAGCAGTAGAACTTCCATCCAGGCGCTTCAATCGCTACCCGTCCTCCTACCTTCAATGTCACTTTCTTTCATTGAGTCCCTCAGAAGTAACATTTAGGAGACAAAAGGGATTATGTGTCTTTAATGAGTCTGATGTACCCCCCCCCCCCCCCCACCCCCAGGCCGTGGAGCGCCTGGTCCAGGCCGCCGGCTGCGGCTGCCCGTCGGAGCGAGAGCGGCAGGTGGTGCTGAACTGCAGCCGCCTGCTCACGCGCGTCCTGCCCTACATCTTCGAGGACGCCGACTGGAGAGGCTTCTTCTGGTCCACGGTGCCGGGGGCCGGGGCCTCCGGGGTACGACGCAGGGGACGGGAAGTAGTGCGGCAGAACCGTTGTGGCTATGAAGCCACATCGCGGAATGTCTCAGTTTGTTCATTCCGAGTCGTGTGTGTCTCCTGAGCTACGTTCACGTTTGGAGGCAACAATTAACAATTAAGTCATTTAAAGAGATATTTCAGTGCTATTTCAAATTTTAAAACGTTTTTATTCCGACTTTATGAACCAAGGTGTATTTTTTTGTGACGTATGTGCGACTTCTAAAACTCCATTTCAAACATGGACGATGACATGTGGCCGTTATCTACTTCCTGTCCAGAGAGCTGGGAATAAC
Organism: Pungitius pungitius; assembly: GCF_949316345.1. NCBI lineage: Eukaryota > Metazoa > Chordata > Actinopteri > Perciformes > Gasterosteidae > Pungitius > Pungitius pungitius. The sequence goes on along the minus strand of NC_084920.1, from coordinate 938,736 downwards.
CACGAGTGACATTAAGGTCAAACCACAAAACAGCTGTCGGCTCTGCAGAATTCTGTGGATTTTAAGGCCCTTTTGAGCTTAGCGGCGGTGATCCTCCTCCTCAGCGGATAGAAGTGATGCTGATTCCCCCCCCCCCCCCCGGCTCTCTGGTTACCTGCTGGCCGTTGGGGCCCACGGGGGGGAAACACTGCCCATATTGTCCTGACCAGCGGTTGGATTAAGGACGGATTGGATGTCTCCTGATTAAAGGTTCATTCAGTTTGACCGAAGAAGAGAAACCGCTGAACTCGGCATTTTGATTTAAAGCGAACTCGATGCAAACAGGGCGTGGACACAATAACAGAAACATCTGTAATAACCAGGGTAAATCTTACATTTAATTGCACCGTGGACCATTGTGTTCATCGTTCGGTAAACGCAGGCCGTTAGCTTAGCATAGCACAAAGACTGGAAGCGGAGGGAAACCGCTAGCCTGTCAACTAAAACCGGCTTAAGTCCTTCGTCCACTAACTCGTCCTTTTGTCCTCCAGCGATTGGACGAAGACGGCGATGAAGACGATGCTCGGCCGCTGGCTGAGTCGCTGCTGTTAGCCATCGCCGACCTGCTCTTCTGCCCGGACTTCACGGCTCAGAGCCACAGGAAGGGCGGCCCGGTGAGTCCACGCACGTCGGGTTAGGCCTTGTTGTCCCACAATGCAGCTGGAGCACATGAGGTCATGTGACCGTGGTGCAGTTTCTTCATAGCCTAGCATGAAGAGATGACCTCATATCATCAGTAAATGAACCGAGTCGACACCGCTGAGGGGCGACTGTGGGGAGCAGGTCGTCTTCCAGAGGGTTGTTGGTTCGACCCCAGACTGCATGTCCATGTGTCCTTGGGCATGGCACTCAACCCCAGCATTCTGAATGGGTGTGAATGGTTGTGAATGATGTCATGAAGGGTTAAAGCGCTTCGAGTGGTCAGAAGACTAGCAAAGCAGTCCATTTACGGTTTAACAACGTCTGTTATTTATTCCCTGTGGCGCGGTCGGCACGTCTCAGCGCCGTCATCTCCTCCTCAGGCGGCAGCTCGAGTTAACGAGTAACTCCACGAGGTGGAGAAGTGGCCGTGTTTGTCAACTGGGCTGAGGTGGCCACGTCTCTGTCCCTGAGCAAACACCTCGTGCTGCAGAGGAAAGCGGCCGCCTGTGGCCTCTGAGGCGTGCAGCGTGTGAATGGAAACGATTTCAGCTTCCACTTCCTGGGGGGGGGGGGTAAAGGGTTGTTTCCCACGAGCTGAGAGAGAAGACACCCCCCTCCCCCCCAGGAGACGCTCCTGGTTGGTTTTGGTGGCACGGCGCCCTTTGCTGTCAGCGGCAGCACCTCGTCAGATCTATTCGTGACTCGTGGGTGCTGAGGTGTCACGCTGTCAGCATGGTCCAATCACACGGGGGGAAGTGGGTGTGAACACATGAGCATTTGGCTCACATTAATGTAGAAGAAGTCAATACGCCTGTCTGATAAATATCACAATTCACAAGAGAACTTTACAATACTGTTGTTTGATTTGGATGGCGATATTTATTCAGTGAACTGCATCAGTGCCCTTTAAAACCCATTTCTTTGCTATTTTGAATTCCTTCAGAAAATACTACGAAAGAACAATCCGATTTTAATTTTCACTTGTTCTGTCATTTATTCATTTGATGAATTTCTCGTCGCCGTGACAACACGTCTCTCTCAGGACTCGGCTGCTGAGGACATCGGCTCCATAGACAGCTGCGAGTACATCTGGGAGGCCGGGGTCGGCTTCGCCCAGTCGCCTCCTCTCAACTACGTGCACGACCTCAACAGGTTAGTCAGTGGGATTTCAAAATAAAAGAAGATTTTCAAGAGATGTCGGTGGTCTGTGGACTTCACGTCGCGTCGCTCCGTCTTTTGGTCTGTTGCTCAGGACGGAGCTGCTGAAGCTGCTGCTCACCTGTCTGTCCGAGGCCATGTACCTCCCTCCGTCCTCAGAGAGGCGGAGCCTCAATCCCTGGGTGTCCTTCTTCTGCTCCTCGGAGAACAGGTAGCGCAAACACACGGTGCCCTCGGATCACCTTCATTCAGTCGTCACCTCTCACGCTGACCTTTCACCCCTGCCAGACACGCCTTGCCTCTGTTCACCTCCCTGCTCAACGTCGTGTGCGCCTACGACCCCGTCGGCTACGGCATCCCGTACAACCACCTGCTGTTCTCCGACCAGCGGGAGCAGCTGGTGGAGCAGGCGGTGCAGATCCTCATCGTCAGCCTGGAGCACGAGGGCGGGTCGGCCGCCAGCGCCGCCCTCCGGGCCCTGGACTCCTGCGGCTCCCCCCCCTCCGCCGCCGAGGAGCAGGAGGTGAGAGCGAGTTCATGGTCACCAGGAACGCCGCGGCGCTCAGTCAGCGTTTTTAAAGTCCCCTTTTGTCTATTCTTCAGCCCGCCGGGCCTGATAACCTCTTTGTGAATTATCTCTCCAGGATTCACAGAGAAGAGGTGAAGTAAAGCGGAACCATCTAGCATTGAATGCAGGACGTAGCTGTAGGACTTTAAAGTGTGTTTTATGTTTGGGTCATCAGGACTTGAGCTTCATCCTGAAAGGTCTGGCTCGGTTGATGAACAACCCTCTGGTCCAGACCTACCTGCCTCATTCTGTCAAGAAGATCCAGTTCCACCAGGAGCTGCTGATTCTCTTCTGGAAGTTCTGTGACTTCAACAAGGTGTGGAGATGAAGCTGAAGGCATCCTCTCTCCAGCTCTCTAATAGCTTCCGTGTTAGCAACATTCTGCTGTAGCTTAGCAGCGATGTCCGTGGAGGTTACCAGAAGCTAAACTTGCTAACTTTGATTACCATTAAAATGGTAAAAAGACGTGGGATATGAAGACCTGAAGTGCTCCGTTGTGTCCTCCTGTGCTTTTAGAAGTTCCTGTTCTTCGTGCTGAAGAGCAGCGACGTGCTGGACGTGCTGGTTCCCATCCTCTTCAGCCTGAACGACGCCAGAGCAGATCAGTGTGAGTGGCGCCTCGTGTGAGTGGCGCCTCGTGTGAGCGGCGCCTCGTGTGAGCGGCGCCTCGTGTGAGCGGCGCCTCGTGTGAGCGGCGCCTCGTGTGAGCGGCGCCTCGTGTGAGCGGCGCCTCGTGTGAGCGGCGCCTCGTGGGGAACCGTTGTTGAAACGCTTTGCTCTGCGCAGCTCGCGTGGGCCTCATGCACATCGGCGTCTTCATCCTGCTGCTGCTGAGCGGCGAGAGGAACTTCGGCGTGCGTCTGAACAAGCCGTACGCTCTCCGGGTCCCGATGGACATCGCCGTCTTCACGGGGACACACGCCGACCTGCTGGTTCTGGTGAAGTCACGTGTTGTGTCTTTGAAACCCCGGAAAGAAAAGATTGGACTTGTGATGTTTCCCTGTAGATATCTCCGCCTGCCTTGTTGTATGAGCTCCATGTCAGCAGAGCTCCTAACGTTCCCTTTGTGTGTAGATCTTCCATAAGATCATCACGGGTGGACACCATCGGCTGCAGCCGCTGTTCGACTGCCTGCTCACCATCATAGTGAACAGTGAGTACCAGGGGCGCCACGTCGCCCTCTGCTGGTCAAAGAGGGTTTTAAAGACTCTGTTTCTCGCCCTCCAGTTTCTCCTTATCTGAAGAGCCTGTCCATGTTGGCGGCCAACAAGCTGCTCCACCTCCTGGAAGCCTTCTCCACGCCCTGGTTCCTCTTCTCCTCCCCCCAGAACCACCACCTGGTCTTCTTCCTGCTTGAGGTCTTCAACAACATCATCCAGTACCAGTTTGATGGTGAGGACGTTGAAAGAACAGCCTGCGAGGTATGACGAAGAGTCCCGGGCCTCCTCCAACTGAACTCTGCCTCACAGGTAACTGCAACCTGGTGTACGCCATCATCAGGAAGCGCAACGTCTTCCACCAGCTGGCCAACCTGCCATCGGACGAGGCCTCCATCCAGAGGGCCCTGCAGAGGAAGAAGAAGCCCGGAGTCTCCAGGAGCAACTCCGCAGAGGCCGAGCCCGCCGACGAGTCCCCGGCTGCTGTCCCCGCCGGGCCCGGAACCCTCAAAGCCAGCTTAGAGGCCACTCCAGGTACGGGTCCCCGTGCACTGAAGATCTGCTCACTCTCACGTGAGCTCGGGCCATTGGTTGCGGGGCGGACCAAGCACACGGTCAGAACTCCACTCCACACAAAATGGAGCCACCTCTGCCCTCATGCGTTGAAGAAGCAGTTCTGTCGCGTCCCTCAGGTATCGATAAGATCACCGAGAAGTCCCAGGTGAGCTTGGACGGAACCATGATCACTGTGCCCGGCCCGGACTCCGCCCAGACCGCCGGCGACGCGGAGTCCGTCCTGGAGGGGGTCTACGAGGTAAAAACCAGCCCTCAGGTCCGCCTCGCTCTCCACGTCCGTCTGCGTTTAAAGTGACAGCCCCCCCCCCCCCTTTGTTTTGAAAGGTCTGCCCCGCGCAGTCGCAGGCGGCGAGGAGCCGCTCGTCCAGCGTGTCGTCGTCAGCAGCCTGGAGCGCCACCACGGACTGGGTGAGTAGAAGTCCTCTCTGCTGCATGTCCTCCCCTCTGCGTTCACTCTGCGTCCCCATGTCCATCCTCCCATCGCTGCTCCTGTCCCCAGGTGTCCTCCTGGAAGTCCAAGCTCCCTCTGCAGACCATCATGCGGCTGCTGCAGGTGCTGGTCCCTCAGGTGGAGAAGATTTGCATCGACAAGTGAGAAATGATAACCTTGTGAGACCAAATAAAGTAGTTCAGGACCCACAGCTTGAATCACCCGGATGAACTCTTGTTGTTGTTCATCTTGTCTTCAGGGGTTTGACGGACGAGTCGGAGATCCTGAAGTTCCTTCAGCACGGTACGCTGGTCGGCCTGCTGCCCGTCCCTCATCCCATACTCATCAGGAAGTACCAAGCCAACGCCGGCACGGCCATGTGGTTCCGCACCTACATGTGGGGCGTCATCTACTTACGGTGAACGAGCCCCCGTTTTATCCTCTGAACACTAACATTGAAACGGTTGTTTTCAATAACTGAACCTTTTGTGTTCCCTCTCTGACTCTTGTTGCCGTAGCAACGTGGACCCGCCCATCTGGTACGACACGGACATCCGTCTCTTCGAGATCCAGAGGATTTAGAAGGCGCCCGGTTGACTCTTCACGAACTTTTCCGAAATGTGTCAAAGCACTTTGTTTCACATACAACTTGTATTATAAGCAATGCCAAATGGTTATTAAATATGACATAATCATGAAAGGTGATGCTTATTGAACATTAATTTATTGAACATTTTCTTTATAGAGCAGAAGCAAAATGTTGTTGAAACAGGAAAGGGTCAAACAAAATATTCTTGTATGTTGAAACACAGCTTTTAATTGACCATTAATGGACCTTAGACTAGATGTACAGATTTTTATAGGGTTTTGTCGTTGTCTTTGTTCTTTGAAACCAGAAGTGACACAAAAGGTCACATCTAATTACAGCTAAATGCTGAATAAGAAATGTGAATGCAAACAAAATGTTGGAATTAGTGGGACTCTGAAAATGTGAAAGAGTTGAGCTGTAAGAAGGAAACGGATATTTCTTGCACCTGTCAATCAGTGTTCAGCCCCGCCCTAAAGCATCCCCTGCTTTATGGTCTGTTTGACTCTAAATGGACCATCATTCGCTAAATGAACATCATGCTGCATTGATGAAGACTTGAAACTAGAGACTGAGACCATAAACTCATGTTTACAATGTTTACTGAGGGAATAAATCAAGAGAGAAGTAGAGTCATTTCCTCATAGACGTCTATGGGAGCAGAGGAGTCGCCCCCTGCTGGTCACTACACAGAAGTAGAGTCATTTCCTCATAGACGTCTATGGGAGCAGAGGAGTCGCCCCCTGCTGGTCACTACACAGAAGTAGTCATTTCCTCATAGACGTCTATGGGAGCAGAGGAGTCGCCCCCTGCTGGTCACTACACAGAAGTAGAGTCATTTCCTCATAGACGTCTATGGAAGCAGAGGAGTCGCCCCCTGCTGGTCACTACACAGAAGTAGAGTCATTTCCTCATAGACGTCTATGGAAGCAGAGGAGTCGCCCCCTGCTGGTCACTACACAGAAGTAGTCATTTCCTCATAGACGTCTATGGGAGCAGAGGAGTCGCCCCCTGCTGGTCACTACACAGAAGTAGTCATTTCCTCTTCCTCTTTCCTCCTCTTACTCTATTAACCACATTGTTTCTAAAATGTTTTCCCCCCTGAATCTCTTGACATCTTCAGCATCTTTCAGGCCTCACGCAGCGATCAGCAGCTCCATCAAAGCTCCCACCGAGTGCATCCGGTAGAAGACGCCAAGCGGCTGACCCAAGTTCACCAGAACGAACCACGGCGAGAAGCCGAAGAACTGCTTCCCGAGTCCGTTCTCAAACTGAGGGTGGACTCCGAAGGCGGGGATGACCCACAGCTGCAGGGAGGGGGGGGGGCCACGGGTTACACAAGGGGGGAAAGAAGCTTGTAATGCTGCATGAGTCACATGATAAACACACATTACCATGACGTTAGACAGGATGAGGAAAGCACAGATCTCTTGTATCGCTCTTTTGGTCCAAGGGGTTTTCCCATCATGCTCTATGGCAGCATGTGGCGCGGCGCCATCCAGCAGTGAAATATTCGTTGTCTTCTCCTCTTTCGTTGGCGCTGCAACCTTCTTCTTAAGCTGCGGGGAAAAACATTTTTAATGACGGAGCTCCAGCTGACCGGAGGCTCCGGGGACCTGCGCGTACCTGGAACATGTCCCTCCGCCGCCGCCCCTTCTTCTTGGCCAGCGGGCTCGGGTGCCTGTGGAGGCCCTCGATGATGAAGATGTTCTGCAAGATGAGCTCCAGGAGGCTGAGGACGGAGTAGGACAGGTCGAGGCTCCCGATTGGCCCGTCGGTCCCCACCGCCAGGGCTGCCACCAGGGAGAAGTAGGACAGGGCGAGCTGGCCCAGGGCCGCCGCCACCAGCAGCGTGACGTCCAGGCTGCGGGTGGGGTTGTGCCCGCCCTCCTCCGCCCTCCTCTCCAGCCGGTGGACCAGCACCCCCGCCAGGCAGCACAGCGACATGACGGGCATGACGGCCAGGTGGTAGCCGTAGAAGATGAGGAAGGCGGTGGGGCGGAGCCGCTGCTGGCCCACCCACACCTGGTAGAGGACGAACACGGCCACGCCCGCCGCCAGCACCAGGGCGCCGGACGCCAGGCCGTAGACGACGCCGCCCTGGTACACCACCTTCAGGGTCAGCTTCTGGGCGGCGTGGTGCGGGTGGGCCGGGTTCACGCTGCGCCCAACGTTGTTCCACATGACGTAGACAACGCAGGCGGCCATCAGGTAGAACTCCATGTTGAAGGGGTAGAGGATCTCGATGCCCTTCCGGAAGGCGTAGCAGGCTGAGCTCGCGGCGCAAGGACAGAGCGTCGAGTTCAGGACCCCTGGAGGCGGAGAACAAATGAACTAGACATCATTAGGTATTTTTAAATATGTAAATGAGGTGTTAAATATGTGCTCCTTTTCATGTATTTCTAGAACATGAATTGGACTATTGAGTGGATAGATGGTCACTGACGGTCAGTCTTTCTTGTACCTGTGAGGTTTAACTACCTTCTACATCCGAGTTTTCTGCTTCAGAGGAGGTTGTGTTGCTGAAACTAAGCCCGTCTTGTTTCTCCAACTCGATCTCCTGGTGGATGGAGTCCTCCGTCACGGCGTTGAGCCACAGCAGCAGGTCAGCGGAGAGGATCAGCATCAAGCCGGACCTGCAGCACGGATAGAGGAACCGCCATCAACCCACGGAAACCCCCTCATGAGTGAAACATCAAAGACGTGTGAGATGCACCTGGTGATGATCTTGTGTCTGTGGATGCAGTCTTTGGAGTGAAACCACAGCAAGAACGACTGCAAAAGCAAAGTTAACAGCCATCCAATAATAATATACAGTATTTTATAACCTCAACATGACGAGGAACAAAACGTGTGAAACGAGCCAACAGAGATGAATCACTACATGAGAAACTTCTGCAGAGAATTTTCTATTTTAATGCTTTTGATTTATCAAATAACTTAAGGTCTTCATCTTCATGGCGAGGTCTTTGTGTGAGCTCCTTACGAGCGGAGCAGAGGAGGTGAACGGGATTACCTGCAGCCCGAGGAAAGGCGCCTCGATGAAGGGAGAGAGCACCGTAGCAGTGGGCTTACACCCCCTGGTGCTGATCAGGTAGCCCCCCCTGAAGACGCACAGCAGCAGGCTGAAGGCGGCGAACAGCATCAGGGCCACTGGACCGGGGCAGAGGGACACACATCGGTTCGATGTCCAGAGAGCACCTCTGACCTCTAGTGAGGAAACACGAGGGCTTACCCGTCACCACCATCCCCCCGGCGTGGTGGTCTTTGTGCGGGCTGATGCCGGCCTGTTTCCGGGCCCACAGCAGGTACCACAGCATCCAGATCAAGCTGACCCCCATCAGCAGCAGCAGGAAGACCTGGGACTCCTGGTGCCTCAGGGCCTCGGGGTTGAAGGCCTGGCCGGCCACCAGGGCCGTGCCCAGCAGCACCACGTTCAGACCCAGCAGACCGGAGATCAGATGCCTCCCTCTGGGGGCCCAGACCTGACCTGGCTCCAGACCCGGGTCCTGGATCGGATGGTCCCAACCCTGGACGGGCTCCACACCTACGGGCGTCGCCCCAGAGGAATCCGCGTCCGTGGCTCCAGGTTCTGGGTTCATATTTAGTTCCTTCAAAAGTCTCTAAATCCTCCTTCGTCTCTTTGTGGTTTCCATTCAGTCTGCAGAGTTTCTCTCTCTCGCCGCTCTCTGTGAAACATGTCGAGGATTACGTCACCCTGTTCTGAGTAATCCGCTCCGCCTCCTCATGCCTGTACAGGTGTGGTGCACCGACACACCTTGCAGGGAAACACAGGTCTTTTTGCTCTCCACGGTGACTTTGTTTCACACGCTCCTTGTTCACCCAAATGACCCGAGAACTTGTCCTGAGTGGGATAGGAAGTCTCCATTTTATCAGCTGGCTCTGGGCCTTGTCACTGTGCACACAACCTGCAGGAACTGACTTCTAAACGTAATCGCTGTGGAGCCCTAAGTGGTTCTAAATAGTCCAACATGTTTGCATGGCTAAAACAAATGTACTTCATTATCACAACCTGGTCTTTGGAAAGAATGTTGCTTTGATTTTTTCATTTTTGTATGTGCTGTTTCTTATAGGCTGTGAATTTCTTACTATATGTGTGTATTCAGTTCTGTTCTTTTCTATTGTACTTGAATCTATTTGGTGGTCTGATCCCCTCAAGGATAACATTGTATTATATTCCACTTTATTTGTTTTCTTGAAGGAAGACACACAACTCGTATGCTCTTATTTTATTTTTTATATTTTAATAGTTTTACATTTGACTGATAATGACAGAACTTTTAAAAAATGTAATCCTCATTCATTTTCGTGTTCCATTGGCCTACACTGTAAAAGGGGGCGGGACTAGTCGTCACAGACCCCGCCCCTGCCTGACAGCCAGCACGCAGCGTGTTCGTCTCCTAGCAACCAGCCTGCCAGCCCCGCTCCGTGCCTCTCCCGGCCGTCCGGACCCGCCGCGTCCCGGTCTAAAACGTTTGCCCGAACACCGAGGCGGACCCTCCAGAACCTCCATGGCACCGAACGGAGAGTGAGCCGGGCCGCCGCCATGGACGACCGGTACCACCGGGCGGCCCGGGACGGCTACCTGGACGCGCTGCGGGAAGCCTCACGGAAGGAGCTGAACGCCCCGGATGAGGACGGGATGACGCCGACCCTGTGGGCCGCGTACCACGGGAACCTGGAGGCGCTGCGGCTCATCGTGGGCCGAGGGTGAGTCCAAGCACCCTCCCGTCCTCCGGTAACCGAATCACCGGGGAGTTTAATTACAGCTTCACGTTTTGACCCGTTATTACTTTTATTTTATCATATAATCGGATAGAATCTCTTGTTTTATTGTTTTAATTTATATTCCATTATTTTGACAGTTATGCAAATAATTGTAATTTAAAGATGTGTATTACTTCAACCAAAAAAAGAAGAAATGTATGTATATTTATAAAATATATTTTTGTATTGAAAACCTTTAGCAAAGCAAACTAACCACGTCTGAATCCATTTTTCTGATAACAGAGAATGACAACAATAATATAATAGAAGGAGGCCTGTGGTAATACAATTGAATGACTCTAAACTCTTTGGTATTGTATATTACACCTTAGTGGTCAGCTAATATGCATGGATGATAAAAAGGGCCCATCATCGCTGTAATGTAATCAGTGCTGCTGCAGATTAAATGCATTTTAACTGCCTACTTAAGGTCATTCTCAGCACAGATGACATGATAACTTAGCGGACAAAGCAGCGGGTGGAGGTCAGTATGTCATGATGCTGCATGCTGACAGGTTTATGGGAAGCAGTAAAATGGTAGTTGTGTTGGATGCTGCAGGGTAAAGGTCACCGTGATGGATGTCCCTGGAGGGCGCAGAGTGGATGAAGCTAAGACTATCACAGCAAAAGGTCACAAGGGACTGAATGGAAGAAGGTTCACATTATGGCCTCTTTTAGTGTCTTTGTTTGAGTGACTTTCAGGATTTCATTGCTTTTTTATTTTTATGTATAGTGCTGCTAATATTTCCCTACAAAACCTTTTCTTTACTGAGATCAAGGCAATCTTTGAATGTCTCCAAATAATTTAAATTAGTAATTATGTGCTTGAACAATACGTAAACGACTATTAAGTCTTGATGATCAACATGGGCAAATGAGCAAGCTTTGCCAAAGCTAAAAAGATTATAAGCAATCATATACCAGTAGCAACCTCTGGTTCTTTAAGGTGAGGTCAAAGCTCCATGAGGTAAAGCTGTATTCTGTGTAGTGACCAGCAGGGGGCGACTCCTCTGCTCCCATAGACGTCTATGAGGAAATGACTCTACTTCTCTCTTGATTTATTCCCTCAATAAACATTGTAAACATGAGTTTATGGTCTCAGTCTCTAGTTTCAAGTCTTCTTCAATGCAGCATGATGTTCATTTAGTGAATGATGGTCCATTTTGAGTCAAACAGACCATAAAGCAGGGATGCTTTAGGGCGGGGCTACACGCTGATTGACAGGTCTCCACCAGAGATATATATATATATATATATATATATATATATATATATGGAATCCCGAATATGGTCACTTCTTGTTCATTTCCTCATAGATCTCTATTAAACCAGGAGAGTCGCCCCCTGAAGGATGTTAGAGAGAATGCAGCTTTAAGACTCTTCAGAGTTGGCTTGAGTTTTCTACGAGTTGTCTATAAGTTGTCTATGAGTTTTCTTTGAGTTGCTATGAGTTGTCTACGAGTTGTCCATGAGTTGTCTACGAGTTGTCTACGAGTTGTCTATAAGTTGTCTACGAGTTTTCTATGAGTTGCTATGAGTTGTCTACGAGTTGTCCATGAGTTGTCTACGAGTTGTCTATAAGTTGTCTACGAGTTGTCTATAAGTTGTCTACGAGTTTTCTATGAGTTGCTATGAGTTGTCTACGAGTTGACAGGGGCATGAATAAAAGCTGCACTGAGCATAGAAATGAACCTGCTTCTTGCTCTGATGTCAGAGGAGACCTGTGGTGTTTCTCTCCAGGCAGGAAATCTGGGTTCCTGGTGACCGCGCGGTGACAGTGTACCTGGGTGTCTGCAGAAAAAAGGCTCTGGGGTGTGTAGGATGAATAATGCAGAGCCACCTCAGTCATGTTTAACCTGCAGCGTTTCAATTATTGATTGGCGCTCCGCAGCGGCGCCCCGGGGCCTGGTGGGCGGAGCCTGAACAGGAAGAGGAGGGACGCGACATCATAAGTCACATAAAGCCCACAAAGTGTGTGGTTGGTCCTGTTATTGCTTGCATGGCATTGTGGGTAGTGCTTTTCTGATATCATGTTAATATTCTAAGATATAATTTCAGTTTACTTTACTAACTTGCAACTGCAAGCAGACGGGGCTTTTTCAGCTTATAATACTAATAAAAAACTGCAATTTCACACATGCTGCACTGTAAATTTACCATCCTGTCAATAAGAAATTAACTTTCTAACTTTCTTCTTAACTTTTCAATTCAGTTATATACAGTATCATCATCGTTCATTTAGCCTGTAAAAGGTCAAATGGAAATTGAAAGAAAATTGAAAGTGTTTTGTCCGATCAACAAGGTGAAAAGATATTACAAGCTAATATAAGAATAAAACAGTTTTTAGTAGACCAGGTGCTGCACGAGTAGTTTGAAGCGCTTTGTTCGATGTCTCTCAGAACCCTAAAGCGTGAAGGGAAAACAACGTTATGGGATATGGATCAAAATAACCAGATGTTACATTCCTCACTCAAGTGACACTGACCTGGTTCTCTCTGCACAGGAGGTCAACTGACCGAGCTGCCGGTTATGTGAGTCGCCCTACTTCTTAAATCCAGTCGGAGTGTAAGAGGATCAGGGAAGTGAGGTTAAGTTTCTCAGTGAACCTGGTTTAAGTGTGCAGATCTCTGAGGGATAAAGATGACAACGTCCAAAAGGCCAAACTCAAAACTGTCCACAAATCAACAGGGGTCACATGTGTCGCTCTGTGACCTGGCGACGTCAGCATTCAATTATTTGGTCCATTTTAAACCTTGTTCGCTCCTCTCAGATTAGTAACAGGAGTCTCAATGCATGGGTGAATCCGGTGATGTTAACATGCAGAATCTCGTCTTCCAGGGGCGACCCGGACAGGTGTGACATCTGGGGGAACACGCCGCTTCACCTGGCAGCTGCCAATGGCCACCACAACTGCCTGTCCTTCCTGGTGGCTTTCGGTGCCAACGTGTGGTGTCTGGACAACGACTACCACACGCCGCTGGACATGTCCGCCACCAAGGGACACATGGACTGCGTCCGCTACCTGGACTCCATCGCCGCCAAGCAGAACACCCTCAACCCAAAGCTGGTGGGAAAGCTCAAGGACCGAGCCTTCCGCGCCGCGGAGCGCCGGATCAAAGACTGCGCCAAGCTGCAGAGGAAGCACCGCGAACACATGGAGAGGAAGTTTGCGAAGGAGTCGGCGGCGTTGGACAACTTGGACGCCATCAGCTTCTCCAGCTACACCAGCGGCAGCACGCTGAGTCGCAAGTTCAACACGGTCACCTCCAACATGCCATACTCGCAGGTAACTGCTCTTTTACTTATAGCTACTATTTCTATGGAGCACCATGTTTTTGGTGACATATTTTGGGGGCTAACCAGCCAGTTGCTCAATGTATGAAATCGTGATGCTTCAGTGGACAGCAGTGCAGCGTCTACCCATTGTCTCTTCCGATCCTTGATGTGTGTGTGTACTCCCCTCAGGCCACCCTGCACTCCACAGCCAAGGGCAAGGCCAAGATACAGAAGAAGCTGGAGAAGAAGAAGCAGGTCGATGGAACGTTCAAGATCTACGAGGACGGGAGGAAAAGCGTGCGCTCGCTGTCCGGCCTGCAGCTCGGCAACGACGTCCTATTCCTCAAACGGGGCACGTACGCCAATCCGAAGGAGCGACCGCGCCTCGACATCCGCGACATGTTCCACCACGACGGCGGCGCAGAGGACAACGCCGACGACGACGACGCAGAGGACCCCGTCTCCCGTGCCATGAGCGACCCGGGCCTCCACGAGGCTGCGTACTCGGAGATCAGCGCCGACTCCGGGCGCGATTCCCTGTTCACCCGACCCGGGCTCGGCACCATGGTGTTCAGGAGGAACTACTTGAGCGGAGGCGTGTTCGGTACCCGAGGAGCGGACGAAGGGAGCGTAGTGGGGAGCGAACCTGTGGGCCGGGCACCTAACGTTCGTCTCGGGGGACATCCGTCCCGGAGCTTGCCCAGCTTTGACGAGGACAGCATCGGCAGCGCCTTAAGCCTGCAGGAGAGGAACCTTCAGGAGTTGCCCTGGGAGGAGACGGATGTCGGCTTGGACGAGGACTTTGAGCCGGAGAATAGTCCTCTGGAAACCTTCCTGGCCTCTCAAAGCCTCGGCGAGTTTATGACCGTCTTCAGGAGGGAGAAGATAGACCTGGAGGCTCTGCTGCTTTGTTCGGATCAGGACCTCGCCAGCATTCACATCCCTTTGGGCCCCAGGAAGAAACTTCTGGAGGCTTGCAAGAGACGTCTGGACACCATAGACGAGCCAGAGGCCATTGGAGACACCGAGCTCTGAAGGTCAGTGTGGAGAAAGCCGCTTACATGTCTGTCCACTGTCTGTCACAATAGACCTTTGTTGTCCCTCATAAGCTGCTGTTTCCCTTAAATGATCCTTCCGTGAGGTTCTTCAGCAGGCCTCGGCTCATCGGCTGAATTACGCCATCTAGTGGCAACCTGAGATATAACGAGCAGCCTGACAGAATAAACTCATACGTATGTTGTCTTCATTCATTAAAAGGAAGTGCTGGTACCAACCCGCAGTACACTCAGCGACCGGAACCTACGCAGAAAACACGCAGTGAACATTTCACAGGAAGGTTTTTGCCACAATGAATCTCAGCCTCACTTGTTGTTGCATACTGTAATAAATGATTAATGTATTGACTCTTTGAATACTGTTTATTATTTATTTCCCCATTGTACATCTGTCTGACTTTGTCATTCCACTCAACGCACATACACAATGGGGACTGTATATTAATGTGTGAACAGCCACGCACTGACTGCTCTGCACACACTGTCAGTCAGAACAACGTGGTGTTACTGCGAGGTCAGGTACACGTGAGCAAGATAACGCCGTTATCTCGCTTGTGGTTTTACTGAAGGTCCATCTGTCTGCACACTACGACAAGCATGAATGTTCCTTTTGGTAAAAAACAACAACCTGTTTTTGTATTTGAAGACGTACCCACAACAACCGTTCTTAGTATCTTTTGTTATAATAAAATTGATGTTGACGTAACCAGCAATTGTGTCTTTCTCTGGGCCAGTAAGGTGACCGCAGATTAGTGCTTGTATGATTAAAAAAACACCAGCTCAAGTCTGTGAGGGGGGTGGGGGGAGGGTCTGGTTGTTCTCATCTGTCCGCTGTCTTTTAGGGTGAAAACACACACACACACACACTGTTTATGTGTTAAAGAGCACACTGCAATCTGCCTGGCCCAAAGCCCAGAACAGGCCTCTCTGCAGAAGACAACCGACACCACAATTGTACATATAGTAAATATACTGTATGTATATATCTATCTATGTATCTATGTATCTATATATATATCTATCTATATATATTTATCTATGTATCTATCTATATATCTATATATCTGTATATCTATCTGTGTATCTTGATCCTTCTTCCTCTGAACCTCTGCCTCAGTGAAGAATCTGCTGCTGTTGATTCGCCTCCTTTCTTTCCTCCCCTCATTTCCCAGGACACTTGCCAAGGTTACAGGGCCGGGTGGGGGGGGGGGGGTGTGAGGGGAGGGGAGGCTATCACAATGAAACACAAGAGGGTGAGCGACTTGCAGAATGCATGAGACACCAGAGACGAGGGACCGGTGGACTCTGAGCGCAGCAGCTGCCTGAAGCAGAGGATTTCCAGGGCGCGCTTTCCATCGCTGGGTCTCCTGCAGCCAAAGTCAGCTGACCGAGGAAGCCAGAGTAAGAGCGCTGAGGAGCTAGAGGAGGAGGAGGAGGAGGTGCTCCAGGCGGGCTAGGGGCTGGCGCCGCCTCACAGTGCTTTTTTGTGTGTGGCCAATGAGGGCTTTCGTAATGCAAACTGTGACCTGTGGACTCTGCTCAGGGTGCCGGCAGGAAGCGCCGAGGATCAGACTCCGTCTGCCTGGAGCCGCCTGAGCAGCATGCAGGACGTGCCGGAGGAGTGGAGGGAGGAGAGAGGAGGAGACAGGAGGACGCGGGGCCCGGAGGGGAGGCAGGAGAAGGGCGACGAGTCGCTGATGATGGAGCTGACGAGGCTGGTGCAGGAGGCGGTGAGGGGGAGCAGCTGGTGGGAGAGGAGGGGCATCGACTGCAGCATCCTGGCAGCAGCTTTCCTCTGTTTGCCACCTGGTGAGACACAAGTCAGGTGATGCTTTGGAGTTGTCTAACTTCCTGAGACAGAAACGTAGATAACAACAGATAAGAAAATACTCATAAATTGATATGTTGATTGTTATGTTCTGTCACTGACATACACTTGTGTCTGCAAATAATTTCATTTATGCATAATATATATATATATATATACATGATATCGCTTCTACAATGCAGTTAGAGAATAATCTCGCGATCAATAGTCGGTGTGTTACTTATTGTTTATCTGCACTGTGGCACTGGGTCACTGAACCAGCACCAGAACCTAGTGGTTCACTGGAGCTCACAGGTTCAGGTTCAGGTTCAGGCTCGTAATCGAGAACCTGGGATCTCTGCGGCCCTTCTGCATAATTTGTGAGTTTTCCTCACAGCGTTTGTAGTCTGAGGCTTAATTTGGTCCCGGGGTGCAGCCGGAGGAGGCGTCGGTCATCGGCCGTCACACAGCTTGTGACTTATCACCTCGAAATAGTCCGGTTTGAAACAGGAGGTGCAGGAGATGACACGGAGAGCCTTGTGCTGCATTGTGGTCCAAAAAGGTCCCATTCATTCACCCGCACGTTGATCCACATTTCACCATTTATAATGTTCATCTAAAGCAGAACTTCAAATGAGTAAAAGACTAAAATGCAACACTTCACCGCACAATGCAATAAAAAACACGTGAAGGCATGTTACCGTTTGTGAGCGTTCGATCGAGTGATCGGAGCTGAATACAAAGAAAAGGTAGGAATCAAGCCCACGATGAGCCCTGTGATTGGTCCACAGCCTTCCTGCTGCTGGGCTCCTCGCGGGTTGCGTGCTTTGCGGCGGGCATGCTGCTGATGGGCGTGGCCCACGCCGTCATCACCTTCAAAGGGACGCATCTGGCCAGCCACGGCGCGCTGAGCGAGTCGCAGGCCTGGGGCAACTTCTGGGCCGTCTTCTTCATCGAGGTGAGAAAAAAACAAAAAAAAAGATGGCCGACGTCTTCACGTTAACAACCGCCATCTCTTGATAGAAGACGATTTAGATCAAGGCCACATTTTGTCATTAATCACTGAAATAAAATACCGTTAACAGCATCCAATCAGAGCCTCCGCTCCTCCCTCCACGTTGCTTTTACCTCACTAGCACTACACACATACAGTATATATATATATATTTAACCAGTGTGATGACATTTAATGACCCCTCGGCTAAAATAAACCCCGTCAGTTCACCGTTGACCCAGCGGACGTCCTCTTCACATCCTGCTCTTTGCCCTCGTGCTGCTTATCGAAAACAAACAACAAGCCCACAATAAAACCAGGAAGTTGTGCGTTGTTGGTCATGTGCTTCATCGGCGTCCTGCTGTCCCCGCCTGCCCCCCCGCGTCCTCCTCAGGTCTGCGGCTCCTTCTCGGCGCGGGCCGGCGTCCAAGGCCACATCAAGATGCACCACGCTCACACCAACGTGGTGGGCCTGGGCGACTCCAGCGTGTGGAAGGTGCCCTGCCTGCCGCGCTCCGTCTACCTGTTCGTGGCCCCCCTGTTCGTCCCCGTCATCACGCCGCTCGTCGCGCTCGGTGAGAGGCGCCCCGGGGGGGGGGGAGCTTGTTTTTTGTTTTTTTTTCGCCCTCTGATGGCTGCTACCGGGCCTCGCCGTGGCTCCATGTTCTGCTGTGGTCTGTCTTGCAGCTCACCTCAGAGGACACCCTGCGGCCCTGGTGGTCCGCACCGTGCTGATGGTGGCGCTGGGCCTGTACTCGCAGTACTGGCTGCTGATCCACTTGTCCGGCTTCCTGTCGCCGCTCAGCGCCCTGCTCTGCATGCTGGCGTGCAGAGCCATGTTCTCCGTGCCCTACATCCACGTCAACATCTTCCAGGTGAGGAGCAGCTGCAGCAGGGCTGGGGGCCTGCTGAGGGGCCCCAGGGGCCAGCGGCATGCTGACACGTGTCACAATGGTTAGCGGGTTCGGTTTGGGGTTATAGAGACACAGAGACTATCAGCATTGTGGTCTCAAAGAGGTGCATTGTGGGACATAAAAGGAATAATTCATGCGCGCTGTTTCCCAGACGGAGTCTGCAGCTCATTGTTCATTGTTCTGATCAAAGTGTGTGAAGGTGGATTAGAGAGTTCTAACAGGGGAAGGAATGTTTTCTTCTCTCTGGGGGGTTGCTATGGAAACGTGATGACTTAACGTCCCCCGTGTGCTTCTATCCGAGGACAACCTGGTGTAACCTTTGTGTACCTCTACTCGTTCCATGTCTATTCATACAACATGTGTACATTTAACCGGCAGCACATCGGCCTCCACATGTTCGCTCCGACCCGCCGGCCCAAGAGGATCTACCAGATGACCCACGGCGTCCTGAACCTGCCGCGCAACGCGCTGCTGGACTGGATGTTCGGACACTCGCTCATCAACTGCCACGTGGAGCACCACCTCTTCCCCTTCCTGTCCGACAACATGTGCCTGAAAGTACGTCTCGAAGCCCACAAACCGCACGCTGTGTGCGTGTAATTCAAAATAACGTCCCAAGTGACCTCGATTCTGCTCTGCAGGTGAAGCCCCTGGTGTCCAAATACCTGATGGAGAAGCAGCTTCCATACCAGGAGGACGGCTACCTGTCCCGCCTCACCATGTTCTTCCACAAGTACCAGGAGCTGATGGTGTTTGCTCCGCCCATCACGGAGCTGGTGGGGGTGCAGTGACCACGGGGATCGGGGGGTGGATCGCTGGTCTGGGGTCTGTCTCACAGAGACACCTCAGCAGGTCACGATATAAACATTATACTGTAAGCACGTGTTCCTCTGCGGTGTGTTTAATAAAGCTTTTCTACAATGTTAAAATTTAAATAAAATAGTTGTTTACTGGAGAAATATGTTGTGGTGGATTTATTTTTTTATTGGTTAAGACGAGTCACCTCTATAATGTGTTACTGTGCACACACACACACACACACACACACACACACACACACACACACAGACCGTGTCTCATGTTACTCTCAGCTAAACCAGATTGTTTGTAAAGTGTCGTCAGTGAAACATTCCGTTCTGTGTTGATTAACATCTGATGTGCTTCATGATGTTGGTCCCTGTAGTTGTTGTTGTTGTGTCTCAGCTCAGAGGCTCATTCTTGACCTTAGTTACAGTTCACAAACAACGTTGAGGTGTCTCAGTGTGTTTTTATCACTTAGAATAAACCTGAACATGAATTAACGAGGTTTTAATCCCCTTGATGGTCACATTTAAACTGCAAAGAGCCTCCTTTGCCAGCAGGGGGCGCACTGAACTCACCTCATGAAGCCACATTAACCTTTTTACATTATTCATTTTGTACCATGTGACTAATACTCCATTTGATCCATGGCTGATATAAAAGTATTGATCAGTGATCACCTGTAACTGATAAATGACACAGCTGCTTCTACTTTTTACAAATGTATCTTCTTCTTGAGTATTTGTTTTGGAGTATTTTCGTTGATGGTCATGGACGTGGAAGCGTTTGGTTTTATAAGTGAATTGATTTCATTAACGATTGCACAAATATATAATTCACTCAAAAAAGATTAAATCACGAACCAAATGAAAAAAGGAGGGAGTAGCCCGGTCTCTGATTGGCCGAACACGCATGTGATTAATCACATGACCACGTGAGGCACTGTGTGAATAGTTCATGCGTCACCTGGTATCACCGCCTGCAGGTTTTCTTTTTCTATCTTGATGACTCACTAAATATTTACATTTCCACCGGTTTTCCCTCCTGGACTTTGATCTCTTCTGATCAATGATGTGAGAAACGAAGTGGGGGGGTGGCGTGGGGGGGGAACGCAACTCTACACCGCCCTGCTGCTCATTCGGGCTCCACCCAACTGCTTCTTTCTCCAACAAGGAGGGGGTGTGTGTGTGTGTGTGTGTGTGTGTGTGTGTGTGTGTGTGTGTGTGTGTGTGTGGAAGGGGGCGGAGAGCTCTTTCTGACTGTGGCCCTCACCACATCCTCGCTGGGTGTGGCTCTGAAGCCTCTCCAGCGAACCAGGAACTGCAGCGAGTCGCTGGCTGTTCACAGAGAGGAGGTCACACCGGAGACATGGCCGACGCAGAAGGAGCCCCCGCCCCCCCCCAGCAGCAGGCTGCCTCAGGTGTGCAGAGCGAGGACAACTCTGCTTCAGGCCCCGGGAGCATGAAGAGCCCCGACAAGCCCCAAACAGCCGGGGGCCCCGAACACAACGGGCCAGGGGCCGTGATCGGGGGCGAAGAGGAGCAGGACCCCAAGGGGGCCGAGGAGACCCAAGTCCAGGATGACCCGATGGAGTCTGAGGACCCGGAGAAGCCCGAGGAGGAGCCTCAGGAGCCCCTGGGCCCCGACGACGTGGTGTGTGACTCGTGCATCGAGAGCCCCCGCAAGGCCCTCAAGTCCTGCCTCACCTGCCTGGTGTCCTACTGCGAGGCCCACCTGCGGCCCCACCTGGAGAAGCCCAAGTTCCAGAACCACCGGCTGGTGGAGCCGCTCAGGGACATCGAGAGGCGGACCTGCGAGAGCCACCGGTGGCCCCTGGAGCTCTTCTGCTGCGCTGACGAATGCTGCGTGTGTCAGGACTGTGTGACGGAGGAGCACCGGGGCCACAACACGGCCCCCGTGACCGAGGCCCGGCGCCGCATAGAGGCGAGTGCTGCTTTCGTCTTTTAAAAGTGCATCTTCAGACAGTAGGTGTCATATCTTCTGATCGGGTTGTTAACCAATGATGCAGCTGTGTACCTTCAGCATCACCCTCAACTGACTTTTAGCTGCTAAAAGTAACAATAATTAAGTATAAAACCTTCTCATTCCTTTTAATGGAGAGTTAATTAAATCATTTGGTGTAAATGATTAATGATTCTGCATAGTGATTATTATGATCTGTAGTTGCAGCAGGATCTGAACAACAAGTGAGGAACATTCTCAGATTACGCTGCTTCTTCTGTTTCTTATTGATTTTTCATGTGGGAAAAGTCCATTAGAGACAAATGCTTCAGACTGAGGAATTAAAAGGGTTTTTCAACATCCAAAGAACAAACTCTTACAGCACAGCTACTCCTTGAATCTTACCCACAATGCTTCTCTCCCGTGCCGTGGAGCAGATAGAAGTAGGCTCGTCTGGCCCACAGGCCTTCACAGATGTGACCTTCAGCACCAGAGCTCGAAATGAATCCCAGTTGTTCTCACTTCACAAAGCGGCTCTAAAACCCGCTCAGCCGCCATCATTTGGTTCCGCTGCTCGGGGCCCCTGGGGGTCGACTCCTCTGCTCCAGATTCCTGCAGAGAGGTGTAGCTTCTGGCCTCCACCTGTTGTTTGCAGCGTGTCCCTGATAAACCTCAAAGTGCTCCACCGGACGTTCCATCACGTCTCCTGGCGTCTGCTGCACATTCTACCAAAGCGGAGATCAGCTTCCAGCCTCCCATCACTTCCCTTTTAATGAGTTTCATTCCGCTCAGGACAGAAAACATGGAGGCAATACAGTGAAAAATGTCCCAGAACTGCACCCGGAAACAATGACTCACTCACTATTTAACCCTCGAACGTCTCCTCAAGGAATCCCACAAACAAACAGTTTGAAAACTTTACGTTTCTCAAATGGCGATGAAACGACGTGGTCCAAGTGTTAAACCCAGGTAAGGCGTTGTGATGGACGCAGCGTCTCTGGGGGAGGGTTAGGGTTCCATGGAGGCGTCAGCTGCTCCGTGATATGAGACAACTGACACCAGGCTGCTGTGGGCCGTCATGGGACATGTTAGCGTTGCCACAGCGCTACATCCCCCCCTCCGCCCCCCCGGGTGACCCATCCGCGCCGGTGGATGCTATGCAGGTTTAGCATTGAGCTTCAGCATGAAACTGTGCACCAGAGCAGAACCTGTCGGGGCACATTCAGATCTGATGATTATTCAAATCCGACACCACACCTACTGCTGTATAGGTATGAGTGCAGGTGGGTGCAGGTATGTAGGAGGTATGTAGACATCACGTTTCTAGACTAAGAAAACGTTTTAGTGGGAGGCAATTTAGTAAAGTAATTGTAGACTTTGTTGTAAATATCAAACGATCACCTGCAAGTGTTTTAAATATTACAATTTGTACGAGGGAATAAACAACAACATAAGTTTGTGAAAAGCAGGAAATCCTCTTTTCTCCATTTTCTCAAGCTGACATCCCTCACATCACAGGCTGCCTTTCAGCTGAAGGGTGTTTATACAATAATTAGTATTGGTCCGTACAAAACTTTTACAAGAATTAGGCCCATAAGACGAGAGGTCTGATCACTGTCTCAAGAGAAGGATTCTTCCCTTAGAAAAGAATTCTCCTGAAGTACAGGGAGCCGCCTCAACCTGCCCGAGGGATTCAAAACATGTCAGAGGGTACGATGAGGTGGTTGACCCCCCCTCCACACACACCTAATCACATGCTCTGTTGTCTCCTCGCCTCCACAGAAGGAGCTGAGGGAGAAGCAGGGCGAGATGGCGAGGACGGTGACGGCGGGAGAGACCGCCATCAGCAAACTTCAGCTCAACACGGTGTCCATCGAGGTAAACGGGCCGAGTGACGCGCCACGTCATCCTTTGTGTTTGGCTTTCTGGTTCGACTTGTTTACGCGCTGTGACACCCTTCACCCTTAGTCACCTTTGACCTTTAACAACCCCCCCCCCTCCCCCATTTGGCTCAGAGAAAGCTGTGGTGCACCAATAGAAATAAAGAGGAACAGGGAACTCTCTTCTTTGACTAGCGCTCAAGAATAGGCGATTATTGTTGGTTGCCACGGTGACCACACACGTCCACGGGGGCTCCTGGAGTTTCCCTAAACCTGAAATCCCATCGGTTTGTTGGGTCACATGTTTGTGGGTTGCTAGGCGCTCCAGCTGTGTGTCGTCCATGACGTGTCCCCCTCCGTCAGACAACAGCTGGCAGCAGCTGCTTGTGGGCCGGAGGGCAGTCGGTGGGGATGTGACGTCACCATGGTTACCCGACTGTGTCCTCTCTCGGAATGTGAAGAATGTAAAAAACGCTCAGTCCACCCGGTGTGGATCCGTCCCACAGCTCTCAGTGACGGAGGTGCGGGAGGGGATCGAGAGCCAGTTCGAGGCGCTGCAGGCGGTGGTGGAGCGGGCGAAGCGAGAGGTGACGGAGATCCTGGAGGGCGAGGAGAAGCAGGCGCTGAAGCAGGCCGAGGGCATCCGGGTCCACCTGGAGCAGAGGTGCTCGGAGCTGAAGAAGACCCAGGGGCAGATGGAGAAGCTCTCCAAGCACAAGAACGACGTGGACTTCCTACAGGTAAGACCACCGGACCAGAACCGGGACCAGGACTTCCAAGATCCTCACGTTGTCATCCCGCATCTCTTAATTATTGTGTAGAACAGTGAGAACAAAGTAAGACAGGGACCAAACTGTAAATGAACTGCATGAATAACTAATCATGTGTTATTACTCATGCTCATGTCTGTCCCACAGGAGTACTCGCAGTGGAAGAAGGAGTCCTCGGACATCTCCCTGCCGAGCGTCTCCATCGGCCTGACGGACCGCCTCAAGTCCTTCAGCCGCGTGATCAGGGACTCCACGGAGGAGCTGTGCGCCATGCTGGTGTCTTCTTACATAGAGAAGGTCAAGGAGACGTGCAAGAACGGTGAGGGAAAGCCCCCCTGCAGCTGGGACAGGACACCCGGGTGTGTGCCAGGACACGTGGTGGACACACTTTTACACAGTCAGCCTCTGCATGTCCAACCCAGTTTGCCCCCCCCCCCCCTTTACTTCCTGAAAGCCACAAATAATGTTTAAAGGATTTGAGAAACTGACAAAAAATGAGTTAATTTTGAACTGAGAGAACGAACAATAAAGTGACTCTGGATCAAACTAAAACAGGTCAGAAGCTACTGAGGAGGCACCTGAACCTGTTCACCTGTGGGTCACACCTCCTCATGACTCACCTCCTCATTCCGTGTTTCTGTTGCAGACAAAATGGGAATAAAGACGACTGTTCACGAGCTGGTTGCCAGGAAGCATCACATGACTTTACCCAACCCAGTGACACGCGCAGACTTCCTCAAATGTGAGTGGTTGCTTCTTCATATTTGAATAAGTATTTGTCATCATTGTATCCGACCCGATGGAAAGAGAACAAACAACTAAAGCAACGTGTTGCACGCACCCCCCCCCCCCCCCCCCCCCAGATGGCGCCAACGTGAGCTTCGACGCCGACAGCGCTCACAAGTTCCTGAGGCTGACGGAGGAAAACCGCAAGGTGACCAACACCACGCCGTGGCAGCACCCGTACCCCGACGTCCCCGAGCGCTTCGGGAGCTGGCGCCAGGTGCTGGCCGCCGAGAGCTTCTACCTGGGGCGCCACTACTTCGAGGTGGACATCAGCGGCGAGGGCACGCACGTGGGCGTGACCTACAAGAGCATCGACCGCAAGGGCGGCGAGAGCCGCAGCTGCATCACGGGCAACGACTTCTCCTGGTGCGTCCAGTGGAACGGGCGCGCCTTCTCCGCCTGGCACAGCGGCGTGGAGGCCCCGCTCGCCGCCGAGAAGTTCACGCGCGTCGGGGTCTACGTGGACTACGCCGGGGGCCGGCTGGCCTTCTACGGCGTGGACGAGGCCCTGACGCTCATCCACGAGTACCGGGCGGAGTTCCTGGAGCCGCTGTACCCGGCGTTCTGGCTGTCCAAGAAGGAGAACGTCGTGGCCCTGGTGGCGCCCGGCGAGCCGCTGCGCCTCAAGAGCCCCTCGCCTCCCACCTCGCCCAAAGCCATGGCTTCCAAACCCGCAGCGGAGCCGTGATTCAAAGTCCGGCCTCCCTGCATCAACCCCACGGTGCGCCCACTGGGGACTAAAGAGTTTCCTCCCGGTGATGCGGACACAATGGATGGTGTTCTCGTGTTTTCAGCTGTTTATTGTACATCTGATGTAAAGAATGTGATGAATTGTGAGTGTATAACGTGTGTACATTTGGGCCCAAGCCATATTTATAAACCTGCTTTGGGACTTCTGCTACTTTTCATCCCACTGTGAATTTCCGAGGAGTATTTTCTGAATGCGAATAAAAATGTGTATTTTCATTTGCAAAATAGTGTCTGTTTTGTTTTTAAGTCAAGCTTCACCACGGCATCAAATCAAGAGGCTCGACTGCATATCAGATGGGATCCTTTAGGTCTCTGTTTAGGCCACACACACATTGGGTGGATGAGCCTGAAGGCAATTTTTGGCTGTAAATGACAGTAAAATACCGTAATATTTACTAACTTACGTAATATAAACTGCAAACTAAAGATTGTTGACTATTTATGTGCAATGCCCCCAGTGACGTGAATAAATTCATGTGGTAACTTGGAATTTAACTTTCTTCATCTTTGGAAGAAAAATTAAAAACAGATCTTTTATTAAATGATTTATAGTTACAAAAACGTATCGATGTGATGCAAATATGTAAACACAATAGTTGTGAGAAGTGATATGTAATAAGCATACAACGCAAATACTCCAAATCAAAGTGTAAACGTCCGTCGTGACGTAACAACAGACGTGGCACGCTGTGGTCACATGACCCCCGTGGTCGATGACGCGGTTCCAGCTGAGCATGCAAGGAAGCGGAGAGCCTGCTTACGCCTCAACATGCTAACGGACGTAAGTGACACATTTTGAAGGCCTGTCTTTTATCCGCCAAGTAAATAGGTCAAACGGTAAAGCAGCTTCCTCGAAAAAGGCAAAAGACAACAAATAGGTCCACCGTCCCCTGAGGTGGACATCTCTCAAGCTGGCTAACGTTAATGCTGTCGGTAGCTAGCACGCTAGCATTAGTATTGTTTCCACAAAGCTAACGTTAACGTAGCTTCCCATTTCCAAAAAAAAAACAGTAGTAAAGAATTCTTCTGATGAACATCTGCGCACGTGTTTATTCTCGGCTTTCATTCAAACCGCCTCGCTTACAGCCAGCTATCGTTAGCAAGTAGCTTTAGTGTTTCACTGACAGCCAATGCTAGGCTAAGTTAGCTCGTTGTTCAATTATTAACTAACGTTACATCACTAATTAAGCGTATGGCACTCGTCTATTGATCGACAGTGACAACCCTGCTGAACAACACAACCTCACACTTATCTTATAATGTTAACGGTGTGTATAGCTGTATTAAAGTTATATTGAAGCAAGCATATTAGTACGTTAGCATTTAACAGTTGCACCCTGTGACGAAAGTTGTGTCGTTAGCACTAATATGACGCTCATGAACTCCTCAAATACTTGGCTACACTTGAATTTTACTGATGACAAAGTCTAACTGAAGTCTGTAATACAGATCAAACTATTTGTAGGGTGTAGTCTCTGAGGGTATCGCTGCTTCCTTATTGATCCCTCAGGATACCAACGATGAAGACGTGTCTCTGTTCGACGCAGAGGAGGATGCTGGGAAAAAGTCAAAGAAGAGCATCAAGTGAGTCGACTATTTGTTCTTCCAATGTGATCATCTGCTTCCTTTCTGAGTCATATATATAACATCATTTAGATTATTCACTCCAGTAAAAGTACTAGCTGTGAAAATACGCCGTGGTCCTGCTTTCATCAGCAGATCGTAATAATAATAATGATGATAATAACGATTGGTCAGCATGCAGTAATAATCATATGATACAAACTTCTCAACACCTCGTTAAACAGATTTTAAATGTGTTTCCAGGCATCCGCTGGCCTCCTTCTTCCACCTCTTCTTCAGAGTCAGTGCTGTCCTCGTGTATCTGCTGTGTGGGATTTTCAGTAGCAGTTTCATCGCCTGCATGGTCACAATCATCCTGCTGCTCTCCTGTGACTTCTGGACAGTAAAAGTGTGTTTCTTTTCTCTCTGCTAGACGAAAGGAATTCTTTTTACGACGCCGGCGTTACGCTAACATGGAATCTGTGTGTTTACAGAACATCACCGGGAGGTTGATGGTGGGTCTGAGGTGGTGGAACCAGGTGGACGACGATGGACGCAGCCACTGGGTGTTTGAGGCCAGGAAGGTAATTTGCCTGCTTTTCTCTCCCATGACTCCGACCTCTTGTACTGCGTGGAGTTCCAAAAAGGAGCTGTTCACTGTTCACAGGCCTTATAGTTTTTGCAGATGTCCTAACTGTCTGAATATCCGGTGGGGGGGTTTCAGGGTGCTGGGAAGCAACAAGCGTCAGATTCTGAGTCTCGAATCTTCTGGATCGGGCTGATTGTTTGTCCGGTCCTCTGGGTCGTCTTTGCCTTCAGCACTCTGTTTTCCCTCAAGATCAAGTGGGTGGTAAGTCCTCAACTTTAAAGAGTCAAACTGGGGTTATGCTGCTAAAAGAGCAGAAAGAAGTAGGTTATGTATTTAAGTTCTCTTTTCCTCTTTCTTATGTAGAACCTATATTGTAAAACTACACACAGATCAGTTCTGTTGCTGTGGGGGTTATTAAAACCTACAGAGAAGTGGGATGTAGAAAAGAACCCTGGATATGGTTATTGGCGGTTTTGGTCTTTTTCGTGATATTTATTGATTGTAATTGAACTATCTGACTGACTGACTGGTGTTCTGCTCAGCCGGTGGTCATCATGGGCGTCGTGCTGCAAGGAGCCAACCTCTACGGCTACGTGCGCTGTAAAGTGGGAGGCAAGACCAGCTTGAAGAACATGGCCACCAATTATTTTGGACGACAGTTCCTGAAGCAGGTGACTCTCGTTCCGAGTGAAACGCGCCCAGTAGTCAGGTGATTTGTTGTCTCACGGATCTCAACGTGTTGTGTTCTTCGTCCACAGGCGATGTCTAAAGAAGAGGAATCGTAGAGGGCAACTCCGCGATTTTAACACGTTTCGCATTATTCTTAATGCTATTATATATTATTTTAGTGAGTTAATATATATAGAGAAATCCTTTTTCCACAATAACATAAACTTATCTGTTGTTGTTATTTTTGGGTTGTTTTTCCTGTGTGACTCAGTGGAGAGCCTTTGTTTTCCAAAGAGACGTCCAGGAGCTGTTTCCAATAACTGCAGCGCAGCAATAAAACCCTCAGAAGTCGACTGATACTTTAGCGTAAATGCACGAGTGAAAAAGAGTGTAATGGCTTAAAAAGTTATGCTGACTGTAGTAGGACGTGTTGTGTAGCCCCACTGCTCCCCAAAGTATCTCACTAAGTTTCTCTGCTTCTTTACTTTAATTATTACTAAAGGAAAAAAATGTTTCTTGAAGGTGTGTGTGCAAACATTTTTGTTTGTATTAAAGAACAGGTTGTAGTTTGTGTAAAATGTTCCATGAGCTTGTAAATATGTACGTAAAAGAATCTGTGGCACATCTTGTTTTTGTGCAAATACATTTGTAACATTTTTGCTGAACAGTGTGGTAGTTTTTATTTAAATCGTTCTTATCATTATTGTTTTTATGTTATTCTCTGTACAACTTGAGAGAGCAAAGTACGAGCAAAAGCTGATGAGTTTTCTTCCTTAGCAAACTCGGAGAATTGCTTTTAGTTATTGCTTTTTGTTAATGTCCTGACTTGTTCTCTTAACAGTAGAACATTATTTAAAAAACCTACACAATTAATTATGTGAGCAAAACAAGAAAAGGAATATTTTTACAAAGATAACTTTACAAACCTGCTGGATGGACATGAACACTTTTAATAAACTTTCAATGTGAATCCAAATGTCATAACATTGAGCTGATTGTAATATTGTACAACAGTATTTAGTAAAGGACTATAGCGCCCCCCAACGGTTCCTTTATGTCATTACTGTAGTGTGCTCGCAAAAGGTTGTAAAAACAAACACGCAATTTAAAACGCATTGTACGGATTAGTTTAGAAATCGCTGGTTTTAAAAACTTAATTTTACTTTTACTGCAAACATGGAGTCAATTTTGTTCCAAAACAGTCCAAACATCAGCAGACCGGAAGAGAAACCACAAACACCGGAACTTCTCCCTTTCAAATTAAATACCCAAATAGTTTTGCGTATCAAAAACTCGATTCAATCGGCAAATTATATCCAAAGTAACGTGGTTGCAACATGGCGATGATTAAAAATGACTGCGGGGGGAAAGAACGATCAACTTTATCATCCTGATTTCCATTCAGTTAAATTACGGAACGCAAATTCGTAAGCCGTACTTTGAAATCCTAACCGGAAACCATTCGTCCTGCCATTAGGCTTTGCTTCGTTGCATTTAAGCTAGCTCTCCACAATAGTAGCGGGGGGGTCTTCGTTGTTGACACTTTGACGCCCTAAACCGTCGGTGCTGATCCCGTCGACGGGATGATTCCCACCGAGGATGCGTCCGCCAGGAAGCGGGAGATCGAGGAGAAGCTGAAGCAGGTCAGTCCTCGCTGGAGAGGAAGGAAGCTTCACGAAGCTTCACGAAGCTTCACGAACGAGCCGCCAGGGCTTCACGACTCAAATAATATAACCAATAAAACATTAAAATGTCTCTCCCCGCGTTACAGGAACAAGAGACGCTGTCATTCATCCGGGAAAACCTGGAGAAGAGTGATCAGCAGACCAAGGGCATGGTGACGTCATGCACACGTTGAAATATTCCTTAGTCTCTGATCTAGTGCATATATTACACACACACACACGCACACACACACACACACACACACACACACACACACACACACCTTTATCTCTCCTCCAGTTTTGCGACCACTGAGAAATCATTCACCCTTTCACCTGCATCAATTCACTGATGACAGGCTGCCATGCAAAGGGCCGCCTGTCATCACAACTACTAAAATACTAACACTACCTACATCCAGGTGTATATGTATATGTATATACACACACACATATCGTATATATGATGGTGATCATACAGGGACCTGGAGACCTGGTGAGATGTGGTTTGGTTGAAGAAAAGATGTAAAACCTCATCAATCATTAATTTCTATCAGTCCTGCAATTAAAACCCCAAAGTAACACAATCCTACGATGATTAGGTATGAGACGACCTTCTGAGCGCCCTCGGGGGGCTTGTTGTTGGACCCCCACAGGTCTCCATCCTGTCGTCGTTCGAGAGTCGCCTGATGCAGCTGGAGAACTCCATCATCCCGGTCCACAAGCAGACGGAGAACCTTCAGCGTCTGCAGGAGAATGTGGACAAGACCCTGTCGTGCATGGACCATGTCATCAGCTACTACCACGTGGCCAAGGACACGGACCGGATCATCAGGGAGGGGTGAGAGGTCGCCGGGGTGAAGGACTTTGGTCACGTGGAGAAAAACGTCGTGATTTACCGCTTGTTCTGTGTCAGGCCGACGGGCCGGCTGGACGAGTATCTCGCCTGCATCGCAAAGATTCAGAAAGCGGTGGAATACTTCCAGGACAACAACCCCGACAGCCCCGAGCTCAACACCGTGGTAACGTCTAGTCGTCTATGTCCTCTCACTTGTCTTATTGCTGGGAGGGACATGATGGATGGTGTTTTAAACCAGCCTTCGTTTAGCGGTGCTGCTAGGTGGAGCTAGGCTAACTGTTTCCTTTGGCTTCCTTTCTTTAAGCTAAGCTAACAAGCTGCTAGCTCCATCTGCAGCAGACATACTCGGTATCAAGAACTATTGATTCATCTGTCGTCTCTTCCCTGCAGAAAGCGCGCTTTGAGAAGGGCAAAGAGCTTCTGGAGGCGGAGTTCCGCAGCCTTCTGACCCGCTACAGTAAACCCGTCCCCCCCATTCTCATCCTGGACGCCATCAGCGTGGACGAGGAGCTGGAGGTGCAGGATGACGTGGTGCTGGAGCACCTCCCAGAGGCCGTGCTGCAGGACATCATCTGCATCGCCGGCTGGCTGGTGGAGTACGGACGCAACCAGGGTGCGCCCTAACTCCTTCCCTCCTTCGTCTCCTTCTCCGACGCGAGGATGTTGATTACAGTTTATTATTCATTATTATTAGAACGGAGTTTCAAAGAGCTCCGTGCTCTCTTCTCTTCCTGCAGACTTCATGAACGTCTACTTCCAGATCCGCTCCAACCAGCTGGATCGCTCCATCAAAGGCCTGAAGGACCACTTCCGCAAGACCAGCGCCTCCTCCGGCGTCCTCTACTCGCCCGCCGTCCAGACCAAGCGCAAGGACACGCCCACCAAGAAGGCTCCCAAGAGACCAGGTGAGCCGCCCGCCGCCCGTCTCCCGGGACGGACCCTCGCCCACCGGCCCCACCCTGCGTGTCTTCAGCACAGCAGCGCACCTGTCCTCTCAGAGAGCGGGACCGCAGCGCCACCCTGTGACCTGCACTAACCCTTCCTCCTTTCCTCTCTCATAACCCCCATCTTGTGACGCCAGTCTACATCCCAGGTAAATCTCCTGCGTGGTCCCGATGGCGGCGTGACGCCTCTGTTGCCGTTGGTTACGCTTTTAGCACGGCGAGCGGCGTGGGGACGACGGGATGGGTTTCAATAAGCCAATAACACGCTTAATAAAGCGTGTTATTACAGTTTCTTACTCTTACACTAAGCAGGGGGGGGCAGTGAAGTATTTAGCCTGGTGACCTGGTGCGTGACCTCTGCCGGTCTCTTGGAGGTTCCACCTCTGACCCGGCAGCACACTTACAGAGTGAGAAGCAGGAGCCTTTGGTGATGAAGTGCTGAAGTGTGTCTTCATGTCACTGACTGCTTTAAGTGACCCTCGTGCTACTAAGCAACCAACTGAGGCCCACCAGGATGTCACCATAACACACTCAGTGGATCATTTAGACCCAGCTCTGAGGATAATACCACAAAAAGATGGGTTTTATTGCTTTAGTTTCAATACTTTCAACATTCTTTGAAGAGACGCCACTTTTATTTCATTGTCATTAACAACCAGCTGTTGTTCACAATGTTAAATGTCATCACTTCTATTGTCTATCACTTGTAATGTGATGATGTCAATAGAGTGTGTGTGTGTGTGTGTGTGTGTGTGGGGGGAGGGGGGGGGGTCAATGTGAACGTTGATAGTGTTACTTGTGAAGTCTTCTTCTGACCTAACCTGTGTGCTCTGCTCCTACATGACCCGGGTCACGAGGGTTCTCCTGACGTAGCTCTAGTTGCTCCTCCCGGTGTGTAGCTGTGGTGAAAGCCCCCCCCCCCCCCTGCTGGCTCGGTGGTGGCGGTGGTGTCTCCATGTTTTCTCACTTCCTAGCTCTCCCTTTCTTCTTTCTCACTCGTCCTCTTGGCCACCTGGACCTCCTCCTCCTCCTCCTCCTCCTCCTCTTCTGGACTCTGTCTCTGTTTCTGGGACCAGGGACCATTCGCAAGGCTCAGAACCTTCTGAAACAGTACTCACAGCATGGGCTGGATGGGAAAAAGGGGGGCTCTAACCTCACTCCTTTGGAAGGTAACGCACCTCCTCTCGCTCCTCCTCCTCCTCCTCCTCACCACCTCACAGCAGCTTGGAGACGCTCCTCATGCGATAAACGAAGCCACATAAAAGCATCACAGCAGCATATTTATCTGATCTTTAGATTCTAACGGACCTATTGCAGCGATTCCCCTTTTCATATAGACACAAAAAAGAATTCCTTCAACTTATTGTCAGGGAAAATTCTATTGAGGTAAAAAAATACAAAATTTATCAATACCTTTTAATATTGTGTATTGATTTATTGATTTAAGTACAATGTAGTGACTTTCCTCCCATTAGAGACGATGAGGATCTTTTTGTTTTGTGATTATTTAAAGCGTTAGAAGTGGGGTTCTAGTGAGGCACTGACCCCCCCTCCCCCCCCGACCTGTTTGTGTTAATGTGGGACTGATGTTTCTAACGTTTAGTCCAGATTCCACAAAGTCAATGAAATAACAAAGAAATGAAGGGAACGAGGGGAGAATCTTGTGATGAACATCATTATGTGTCACAGAACGTCTTCAGTAGAACCCGAGTGTGAGAAGAACCTCGAAGAGGGACAAGAAGCTTCGGAGCAGAATCCAAAGCTGCTGCGACGTTTTTCCACAATGCTCCTCTAACGTAGACACACACACACACACACACACACACACACACACACATACACACACACACACTCACACACACACACACATACACACACACACACACACACACACACACACACACACGCTCCTCCCCCCGTCTCGGCTTCAGTGGGTGTCCCCTGCTGGGTGCTTGGTGGTGGTCAGTGCAGATGTTCAGGTGCCCCCCCCCCCCCTCCTCCTTCCTCCTCCTAATGACCTAGTCAGGACCCCTGGTGGTCTGACTCGGTCCATGTCCCCCCCCCCCTCCCCCCCCTCCACCATCCCAGGTCACGATCACGACCCGCGGGTCAAACATCCCTCTGACGTTCTGAGCGAGAAGCACGGGGCCGCCTCAGGTGAGTGACGGGGGCCACGAGGGCAGAGAGGAGGAACATTCCCATCAGAGCAGACCTTTAGCACATGAATACCATGACATCCGACCCCCCCCCCTCCCACTCTGAATACTGGACGAGTCGTCTGACCCCCCCTGCGGTCCCCTCAGGGAAGGACGACGTGCTGGACGTGGAGATCGACTCCTACATCCACTCGATCAGCGCCTTCGTGAAGCTGGCCCAGAGCGAGTACGCCCTGCTGGCCGAGATCATCCCCGAGCACCACCAGAAGAAGACCTTCGACTCGCTCATTCAGGTCAGAGGCCCCCGGCTCGCTGAAGGTCAAAGGTCGAGGCTTGCTGACCGTCACCTGTAGATATCGGCTGATCCTGATGCTTAATACTCTGCTGCTAAATGTGACGGGAAGCGTTGGATCACTCATGGTTGGATCATATTTAGACTGAGAAGGACGTAGAGACCTGTCAATCACAGTAAGCCCCGAACATGTGGCGTGATCTGCTTCCTGTCTGTCCACAGGAGGCTCTGGACAACCTGATGCTGGAGGGGGACAACATCGTGTCTGCAGCTCGCAGAGCCATAATGCGCCACGACTACTCTGCCGTGCTCACCATCTTCCCCATCCTGCGGCACCTGAAGATGAACAAGGCCGAGTTTGACTCCACGCTGCAGGTCCGATGGTCTTCAGGAGGACGACCATCAGCACCTTCTTGGACTCGGCTGGGATGAACTGTGTGTTTTGTTGTTTCAGGGCACGGCGGCGAGCACCAAGAACAAGCTGCCCACCCTCATCACCTCCATGGAAACCATCGGAGCCAAAGCTCTGGAGGAGTTTGCAGACAGCATCAAGGTGGAGACACTCGACCCCCCCACTCCTCCCCCCCCTCCCCCCCCACCCATTCATTCATTGCCTCAGCAGGCAGGTGCTGAAGTCGCTCTCTGTCTCCGTCCACAGAACGATCCGGACAAAGAGTACAACATGCCCAAGGACGGAACGGTCCACGAGCTGACCAGCAACGTGAGTCACCCGCCGTCTCCATGGAAACGGCGCTCTGTGTGATGCGTAAGCTACAGCGGTGCTCATCTCTCACCCCTCAAACCCCCCCAGGCCATTCTGTTCCTGCAACAGCTGCTGGACTTCCACGAGACGGCCGGAGCCATGCTGGCCTCACAGGGTACGTCCCCGTGACCTTTGACCTTTGCTAGCTGGTTACTTGTGTCCTTTCAGTTCACTTGACTGGCAGCAAATGAATAACCTTAATAACGCATTGATCTGCCCCCCCCAGGGCTTCAGTTAAAATATGGATCCGGTTTACAAAAAGCTGTAAGCTGTAAATAAATTCATCTTAAAATTTGTAAAATAACAAAACAACAACAAATCGATTTATTAACCATTACTCAGAGATAAAGAAAATGATCTTATATTAAATATTATATTTGAGTTGTATGCTTTGCTCGTTCTGCACCTCCCTTTCTCCTTCTGGCCTCCTTTCTCCTCACATTCAGCTCCCAGAGAGGTTTGGATTCCTTGTGAATGTCTCCTTGTTTCCTTTCCTTCCCTCTCGTCTCCTCGCCGATGACTCGTTGCTTACTCTGCACTAACAAAATCTCTTCTAACCTTTTATCACTTTTTGTTTTGCACTTGTGCCTCTTTCCTTCTCTCTTGTGCCTCGCCGGGGCCCTTTTAGTTCTGGGGGACACTTACAATATCCCCTTAGACCCCCGAGGTAAGACCCGGGCCCCCCGCTGAGGGTCTCACGCGCTTCCTGTGATGAGCACGTTGATCCCACGAGGAAGCGCTCTGTCTTTTTTAACACGCCGCGTTTTCCCCCGCAGAGACGAGTTCATCCGCCAGCAGCTACACCTCCGAGTTCAACAAGCGCCTCCTCAGCACCTACATCTGTGAGTGGAGGAGAGACTCCCCCCCCCCAGCCGAAGCGCTCTGCTGTCTGTAACGCTCCTGTGCTCCTCTCAGGCAAAGTGCTGGGGAACCTGCAGCTGAACCTGCTCAGCAAATCCAAGGTGTACGAGGACTCGGCCCTCAGCGCCATCTTCCTCCACAACAACTACAACTACACCCTGAAGTCGCTGGAGAAGTACGCGCTTCTCCTCCTTTCTATTAGCTGGTGTGGAGACCAAGATGAGGTCATGATGATGTCATAACAACATGGCGCTCTAACCCGTGGCGGTGCTCAGGTCCGAGCTGATCCAGCTGGTGACGGTGACCCAGAAGAAGGCGGAGAGCTCGTACCGGGAGCTGATCGAGCAGCAGATCCAGATGTACCAGAACAGGTGAGTCCACGCCCCCCCCCCCAAGGCCACGCCCCCCCCCAAGGCCACCTCCGGGTGGGTTCGCTGCGCGTCCCGCTGACCCCGTGTGTTTGACCCCGTCACAGCTGGCTGAAGGTCACCGAGCACCTGACCAACAGGAACATGCCCGTCTTCCAACCCGGCGCCAAGGTCAGGACTTCATCCTGGGGGGGTGGGGGGGGGGGTTTATCATCTGTAAGTTTAATAACAAAAGTCTCTCCGTCCTCCAGCTGAAGGACAAAGAGCGGCAGGTGATAAAAGACAAGTTCAAGGTGAGGGCTGGATGTTTTTATGAGGATGTGTCTCTGGGGGGGGGGGGCGGGGGGGTGAGAGGACAAACTGCTGAGCCGTGTGTCCTCAGGGCTTCAACGAGGGGCTGGAGGAGCTGTGTAAGATCCAGAAGGGCTGGGCCATCCCCGACAAGGAGCAGCGCGACTTCATCCGCCAGGCCCAGAGGAGGGTGGTGTCCGAGGCCTACAGGGCCTTTCTGCACAGGTGAGAAGGGAGGGGGGCGACGCCTCCTTCTTCAGACATGCTTTATTACTTTACCTTTATTTGGTCGATACAGTGTGTGTAGCTATATGAAACTTCATGATCTCATAACCTTCCTTCCCACGTCTCCTAGATGCGCCAACATCTCCTTCACCAAGAACCCTGAGAAGTACCACAAGTATCGGCCCGAGGAGGTGGAGGAGATGATCGAGAAGCTGTTTGACACGTCGGCCTGAGGAGGTGGAGGAGATGATGATGATGACCACCTTCCTCTTCACACTACTCTGTGATGAATGTTTTGTACAAAGATATGAACTGTATTTATGTAATTCTGCTGCTCTGATTCTCCAGCATTCAGAAAATAATAAAGGACTTTGAATCGGTTTTGTTTTAATGATTTAAAATGATAAACACCGAAAAGAGACAGAACACATTTACGTTTAATGATCTTTTCTCCACCAAAACATCTGTGAGCAGAACGGTGCGCGATCGCTACGGCAACCCGACCTCAACACGCCCAGGTAGTGTTTCCATGGTGATAAGGACGTCCCTTTGCTGCTCAAGGCGTCACAGAACAGGACGTTGAGATCGTGTATCAGATGCAGCAGAGAATGAAATTTAAGTCATTTGAGTCCAGTGTGTCAAACGGTGGAAGACGTTGTTCCTCCTGTTCAGCAGCAGATGGCAGCAGAGGCCCAATGAAGCAGAACTACACCCCCCAGTGGGAGCTCCACCCGCCTCTGGTGTCAGCATCCACCCATCACGTAGACTCCAGCACCCACCAGGTAACATTTGTTATTAAATGTGACACTTACAGCTGGCCTATTTTCCTATGATTATAGTTATTATGTTGTCACTATCGAAAAATGGCCTGAAAATTACAATCGTTTAACGCTTTAATTTATTTTGGTGCAATATATCGCACCAGAAGTAGTGACCCTGGTGACATGAACTGAGTGCATGCTGGACACAGCGTGTCCCCCGCGTGTCCCCTGCGTGTCCCCCGCGTGTCCCCCGCGTGTCCCCTGCGTGTCCCCCGCGTGTCCCCCGCGTGTCCCCTGCGTGTCCCCCGAGTGTCCCCCGCGGCGGGGAGGTGGTCTGACTTCTCAGTGCGACCTCATGGTGGAGGTCCCCCCCCCTCGCTGATGGTCCCACACTTTATAAATAGTGTGTGTGTGTCCAGTGGGTGACGTCAGCGCTCTGGGAGAACGAGTGTTTCATTAGAAACCGGTACCATTAAAAGCTGCTGGCCCGCTCTGGTTCTGGCTCTCACGTCTCCTCCTCCCACACTTTTATGAGGCCAGTTGTGATCCTGAATCGATGCAGGAAACGGAGCTGGAGGAGTCAGGGGTGGGGGCCGGGGGGCCGGGGGGGGGGGCGTCGGTGATCGTTGGTGGCCCCTCCGACTCGAGGCCCGGCCCGGCGTGAAGCTTCTCTACATCGTCTCTCACAGGTAATCTGTCAAATGTGGGGACGAAGGTAGAAATGTTCTGCAGCTTCTGATCGCTGATATCGATGTATACTGCTGGAGCGCAGCAGCAATCCGGCGCCGCGCCGGCTCTCGGGGACGAGGTCAGAGGTCACCAGCCTCCAGGCGCGCAGGTGCTTCGGAGAGAACCACAGCCACGCGAGCCGCGTGTGGTTTGCAGCGTCTCTCCGGTCCTTCTGGGACTCATCCGATCCCCTGGTTTGGATGAGAGGAATCCTGAGGAGCCCAAACGCTCCCCGTTAGACAAGCTGAAACTCAAGGACCTTCAGCCGACGCTCTGGTTACACAGAGCCACGTCGAGATGATCCAGAGGAGGCCGGCGCACGCGACTCGGGTTCCTGCTGAAAAACACGACCGACCACAAACGTTCCGTCCCGACTTGGTATGCCTCATGATGTCACATTTTCCCCTCGATTTGATCGTCTCCAGGTTCACAAACGGTAGCGGGGGGAGAGGGGGGGGGTTGCTGCCTGCTCCTCTTGAAAATACAGAAATCCATCAGCGTCGCCTTTTAATGGAGGAATAATCCTTCTCATCCGACTCCGGCGGCGCTTTGATTCAGCCCAAATGTCACAGCTTCTCCATCCAGAGCCGGGGGCCCTTTCCTTCCAGCATCTTGGATGATGCAACAGTGGAGCCTCCTCGGGGAGCAGCAGGAGCTGCTCCGTCCACACCGGTTCATCTCAGAGGAAGCTTTGAACCCAAAGTCCTCTCCGAGTGGAGGAAAGGACCAGCTAATGTTAGCGCGCTAACTAGCCAGCCGCGTGATGAGAGATGCTACGCGCTGGTTAGCGAGGATCTAGAGAAGAGAGAGGAAAGGAGGAGAAGGCATTAATAATATTTTAATTTGTGGTGTAGACTAAGTCACAAACGGCCTCAGAATTTAAGGCTGGATCCTTCTTTAAGCCTTATTTTTCGACGTGAATGTAAGCATTAAAGTGGTGATGTAATCTGGTGGAGCTCCACCTCGTTGTGTCCTCCACCCATCCAGCGTGTCTCTGGATACGGAGCTCGTCCCGTGGGGATCGAGTCTGTGGAGGTTCAGCCCGGCTACACGGAGGACAGCCAGAACCGAAGCAGCTTTCATCCCCTCAAACCACAGGCTCTGAACCAGAACCCTCACATCACCGGGCGCTATTACCGCCTCACGTCCCGGGGTTCATGAAGATGATTATGTGCTTATATGCATTTAAATATCCCGTCTATTTGGCCGGTGCTTCGGGGAGTGGACCGACCCGAGTCAAACATTTCCGCCGCCTGGACCCAGAAAACCTTTTGCTCCTCAAAGTGACCGAGAACATAATGTTTTTAACAGAGCTCACACACACTGAAGTTATCTGCACTTCGGATTTTACGCTCCGTGCTGATAAAGAGGAAAAAACAAAAAGGGTCCACTGTGTCTTTGCCAGTTGGGGATTTACTCCACGGTTCAGTCACGAGAGTCGGGGGCGCTGTCCCCATCAGCTGGTCCTGAGTCTGCAGCCCGGGCTCGTTTGGCCAAATACTTCAAACCATTCAAATGAAGATGGAGGACACGCAAAGGGCCGAGAGGACAGCTGTCTTCACGCTTGCATCAGGCAGCGTTGCATGCTGGTCTCCGGAGGCCCCTGTAAGGGCGCCGGCGCTCCCCGCGGTGCCGACGCGCTGATGCCGCGTCTCCACGTCCTTCCCCTGCGGCTCCAGGTGAGATGATGTCACGTTTTTTACCGCCCTTCATGCGATTCCACACAATCGGGGTGAATACTGGAAACGGGTTATTTTGCTGCTGGAAGGCTTTGTCATTTAATGCAAATTCTGTGACAAAAAAGGTTTCTTTTATTTATTTATTTACTTTCTTTCCCCAATGACGTTTTCTTTGGAAAAAGCCCCCCCCCCACTGTGTTCACAAGTCGGGGGCTTTACGGCGAGTCCACATGAACCCAGTGAACCCAGAGCGCTGTGCAGCCATTGGACGAGGGGCCGCAGGTGAATCACAATATTTATATTTTTACCCCCACCACCCCCCTATAAGGCCTCCATTATCCTCCCCACATGCCCCCCCCCCCCCCCCCCCGCTCTGCCACCCGGTTTGTCCCCTCTCAGGGGGCCGAGGGAAGGGTCTCACTTTCCACCACGCGAGGCAGGCAGACTTTCCACTGCTT
Source organism: Pungitius pungitius (assembly GCF_949316345.1). NCBI lineage: Eukaryota > Metazoa > Chordata > Actinopteri > Perciformes > Gasterosteidae > Pungitius > Pungitius pungitius. The sequence continues at coordinate 898,926 of NC_084920.1, read as the reverse complement.
TAATGAGCGTTACGGACAGAAGAAGGAAATGTGCAGGGTATTTATAGAAAAACGAGAGGAATGCAAAGCCCCTAATTGTGCTTAGTCTATCGCTCTCCTGCAGGACCTCCTCACCAATGACTCCAAGAGGAGCCAAGAGAGAAGGAAGCCCAGGACAGTCCAAGGAGGAGAGAAGCACGACAGGCGTTATTAATCAGAGGGATCCGTTTTTTATGACCAGACGGAAATAACTCGCCGAGCATTTATGGTCCCCAGAGGATGAACCCTGATGACTGGAGAACCTGCTGAACCTCTGGCACGACCACCCGGCTCATGTTTGTGCTTTTCAATGACGATTTCTTATACTTGTCCCAGAGCATCATCATCATGTCTTCGTTTCGTCCAAAACTTTGGTTTAAGCTGCAAAACCCCAAACTTTCCATTTAGTGTTTACTGCTCTGAAGGTAAATGACGATTTGAAGGTAAATGACGCCATGCGGCGTAAACGTCTCCCTTTGATTCGCCTTTTAAAGCGTTGAGGTTTCAGGTTCGGACGCCACCACAATGCTTTTTGGCGCATGAACTTAAATTGACACAATGGGCCAAAGGAGGAGTGACGTAGGTCTGGTAGACTCCTGTCAATCACAATAAGCCCCGCCCTAAGGCATCCCCTGGTTAATGCTTGGTTTGCTCTGAAATCAGTGATTTCAAATATGATAATTTTTTGGAAAACGTCACCAGAACATATATTTTCATTTCCACCAAGTTGTCTATCCGCTCTCTTGTTGGGGGGGGGGGGGGCTGCGAGGGTGAACCAGCCGATGCAGATTAATTCATGCATCCCACTCTTTTCCTTTAGGAAAATCTAAGGAATGGGCCTTAATGAAACGCACACTCTTGTGTGTTTATGCTGTGTTCGTCCTTTGTTGTCACTAAAACACTGACCCCCCCCCCAGCGGCTCTGTCCTTTAAAGAAGACGCAAAGCGGAATCCGAGGCTTCTTAAGTCAGTGATTGAATACGGGGCTGAACTAGGCGGATAATACATCACGGGGATGAGCAGCATGGAAAATAAGTGTAATGCAAAAACACTCCCAAACGCAGGAGCATGTGCCGTCAACGTTGTGTCGCTTCGCATGCAACCGGACGCTCGCAGCGCACACATCTGTGAGTCCGGGGCCGCCGGTGTAAAAAAAAAAAAACACCCAAACATCGGGTCCTGGGCTGTTTGGATTTCTCCGTAATGAGCTACGATGACAGACGGAGGTGGTGAGCACCGCGGGACGTTTGGTCCGGGCCAATGGGGAGCCGCGATCCGGGCCTGTTGTTGTTGCAGTAGTCCCAAAGAGCACTCTGTCATTTCACTATTTACTGTGCAGGGCCACATGGTGGTATTTACCCCCAAACAGACAGCGGAACGGGAAGGCTGAGAGATCGGATCGGCCTGTTTACTAAACAGCACGGCGATGCACCTGTTTCTTCCCCCCAATCTCGGCACCGACCCCTCGCTCCCCGCTTCCTGTTGTGCTCGTCGCGGAGCGAGCGGCGGTCTGCTTCCCCTCCTGGAAGATGCGATCGCTGCATTGAGGGAGATAACGCTGCTGACGCCTCTGAACCTCAAAGCGCCGCGTCTGGTGCTGACATGTGGCCTCGTAGAGAAGAGACCGAGGTGCCACAAACACCGCCGGCCTCGCTCAAAAGTTTCAATGCAGTGATATTTTCCTCTGGACGGTCAATCAGAAACATGATTGGCTGGAATCTTTGTTATTTCTTTCAAGAATGTATTTTTAACTTTGATGTCTCTGAGGGTGAGTTTAGTCCAATGCAGGAAGCCAAGATGTAAAAAGACATGTCTGAGCTATTAGGTCAGTCTGTGTCTACACTCTGATGGCGTGTTTGATACGACACGAGATCCAGCAAAAGATTCTGGTCCAACAAAATATCAGCCTGTGGTTCTGTAGAGTGAAGCCAAAGCTTCATGAGTTAAAGCTGCATCCTGTGTAGTGACCAGCAGGGGGCGACTCCTCTGCTCCCATAGACGTCTATGAGGAAATGACTCTACTTCTGTGTAGTGACCAGCAGGGGGCGACTCCTCTGCTCCCATAGACGTCTATGAGGAAATGACTCTACTTCTGTGTAGTGACCAGCAGGGGGCGACTCGTCTGCTCCCATAGACGTCTATGAGGAAATGACTCTACTTCTGTGTAGTGACCAGCAGGGGGCGACTCCTCTGCTCCCATAGACGTCTATGAGGAAATGACTCTACTTCTGTGTAGTGACCAGCAGGGGGCGACTCCTCTGCTCCCATAGACGTCTATGAGGAAATGACTCTACTTCTCTCTTGATTTATTCCCTCAGTAAACATTGTAAACATGAGTTTATGGTCTCAGTCTCTAGTTTCAAGTCTTCTTCAATGCAGCATGATGTTCATTTAGTGAATGATGGTCCATTTAGAGTCATACAGACCATGAAGCAGGGGATGCTTTAGGGTGGGACTACACACTGATTGACAGGTGCCACCTGTCCTTTTTTGCTTCAGTGAATCCACAAACCGGGACAGTGACACGTTTACTTCTAATAGTCTGCGGTCCAGGTTGAGTCCATAGCCGTTGGGTAAAGTGGTTTTGTAACTGGGGCGACCTCAACGGGTCGTTCAAAAAGTTCCAGCATTCACCACAGACCCTGTTTTTGGGCTCTCATGTCTATTTTTGCGCCGTGTTTTGACGTGTAAACTCAGTCTGGTTTCCTGTTTGGTTTCCTGTTTTAAACTCCCTCACATAACCTACTTCGTGATGCAGAAAGCCGCCCCATCTAAAGTGGATCCGTATGATGCGATAATGCAGACGTTCATCTAACAACTCTTTATTGGACGCGATCAAAAGGTGCCTGAATCCTTTAAAACTGGAGTCATTTATCGTCTGATTAAGAGTGGTTGTATTTCTAAAAACACAAATTCCTTGATCTGAATGTTAAAATACTCCATGTTTAAATTCAGTTAGAACCTCTGAGGATCAGGATAATCACAACGTGCTGTTTGCATGAGTTTCTTATTGAGGGTGTTGTCTTAATCAAGTTATTACTGGAAATATTACCGTCCATGTAAATGTTATGTCTGTGTACAGCTGCCAGGGCTGGGCCGGATTTTTGGCCTGGTTTTTGACATGTCCAAGACGATGGGAAGTCGTAAAATAAGCACAGCATATGATCTATTACACGGAGAAAGCTTTGAAAGACATTGACAGTGAGACAATCAAAGAAATAAAATACTTAGAAGAAAAACCGCCGTGGATCTTGGGGAGAGGGGAAGAAAGTCTGGCACGCCGTGTTGCGTTTTTCAACACATTTCCTCCTGCTCTCACAGCTGTGCAGGTCATTAGCAAACAGTTGCACGGGAACCAAAGCCACTGCCAAGAAAACCTCTGCTGCAAACCTCTGCATCCAGGGGACACGACAGGCCCAAACGAGACCCAAACGAGACGCTCCCTGACACCAGAGCTACCGCCGATGACGGATTCCTGGGTCTGGACAGCATCCCGGCTGCCGATTCGGCGAACCGAGATCTGTAGGAAGTGCTTCTGGTGCGCGGACCCCGGACCCCGGTGAGGGGCGCGAGGCACTCGAGTCCCGGACCAACGCGACGCCCCAACGGACTTTGGGCCTCGAAAGTGTTCTGGTGGTTGCAGTTCCTGAGGTGCGTCTTCAATCGTCCCCACGCTGCCTCGGACCAAGACCTCCACCAGCCTAACGCCATCGTGATCACGAGGTGGTCAGAAGTCAGAAAGACGTCTCACTGGGACAAAACCCCGTTTGTCAACAGCAAAACAAACACGGGTTGTTTGAAAAGGTTCCATTTCTCACAATATACCGTATGAAAGCAAGCACACCTGGACAGCACATGGCCCATTATTGTGCACGATGACGTCGGACCTTCCCAGTCACAGGGTTCTTTTCCCTATTATGGCGAAGCCAATCTCACTACACTTCACCGTATGCTTTCCTCGGTGACGTCGTGGCCATTCTACAACTTCCTAAACTCATCAAGTCCTTTCTCACTGGAAATAAAAGCTTTACTGGGAGTCCGAGGCCTTTTCTCATATCGGTCTGTTTGACGTTTTACAATAAAACTCTGAAAACACTCTGCTGAGGGTCGATACTCAACACACACGAGTCTCCATATGAGGGTTACCAAAATACATTTATAATGGCAGTTTGATGCCATAACACACTGCTGCCGTCCTGTTGTGGTGTTTACCAGCAAAGGTCGACGCGCCGCTTCCATCGTCACCAAAGCACCGTTCTGACAGGTTTCCACTCAGAGTCACAGGCCTCCAAAACAGACGTCAAATAATTGAATGGAGATTATAACAAAGGAAGCGGTCCAAGTTCCAACGGACGTCACTGTGAAGAACACGCTGTCTTTTGTGTAACTTGTGACACGTTTTGAAGCGTCTGCGGAGCGCCGCGGTGATTCTGGCGCCCCCTGTGGACGAAAGGTTCCCACGTTCCCTTTAGGTTGAGTAGCAGGCTCCGACAGTCTGCTGCTGGTTCCGGTCCTCCCGGGCGGACCTAACGGTACGCCCTGGTTCTCCAGAGGAGAAGCTCTGCTCCCGGTCTACTTACGTAGAGGAGGCATGACAGCGTTCATACGTGTATTACTAATGTGGACACCAAAGTCTTCAGTTTGAAGCATTCTTTCTGGAAAATTCTGAACTCCATTTGCAACCCCAACACCCCCCCCCCCCCCCCTGTTTGTCTCCGTGTGTGTTTGCTCGGTGATCCCAGTCGGCCGTGGTGACCGCTCAGAAGGATCTGGGTGCTTCGTGTTGATACAGTTGCCTCTAACCCGAGGCCGGACAACAGCCCCTGAAGAGCGGGGCCACAGATATGGATTAGGCCTTCTTCCCCATCGACCTCCCCCCCCCCCCCCCACGACCGAAGAGGTCGGGGGCCTTCACAGCTGAGCTCAAAGAAGAGTCCCGGCCACCTGCTTCTGCCCCGTGTTCTCCGAGTGGACGTTGATTATTTACCTGCTGCCCAAAGTCGCCCCCCCCCCCCCTCCCCCCAAACGGACCGTGAGTAAAATCACCTGAGATCTGCAGACTTTACGTCATAATCATTGTGCTGGAACAGAGGAATCCATCTGACTCCATCTGGGCTGATGCCATGAAACCTTCTCACACATCCCATAGATTTGCACAACACACAGAAGACCTCCCTTATGCAGAGGAAGCGCTGTCCATCCCTCGCACATGAAGGAAAATCTGAGTCACTGCTCACTTCCAATAAATCAGTCTAAATCAGATCGGCGTCCCAGCACATGCCCGCTTCACCACAATCACATGTGAGGGAGGTTTCATCAAGTCAACCGCTGCTATGTCATGTGTACACTTTAACAAGGAGAGTCTCATTCTGCTATTCCCTCCTTCCAAATAATTGCAACGACACGTTAAAAGAGAAGAAGAGATGAACACATGCACGAGACATGTGGCACAATGCCGACACAAAGGATAACAAGGCGACTCTGACAGGACTTCAAACAGCTCAAAGGTCCCAAAGACAAACATTCAAAACAGGGGAAGGAATCTAAAAGTACGAGAGTGCACATCTGTGTCCACACGGAGCTTGGTCACATGACCCAACAGCGCCAAGCATCTGACCACATCGTGTCTTCAGAGATAAATAGTTCACATCCACCAACGTCCAAAGTGTTAAACCTTCATAGAGAGATTTGTGAGGCTCCAACACTTAAGGAAATAAACCTTTTTTTTTATACAGATTTTACAGTACTGGGAGGGAGGTTTAATCCAAACAAAGGCTTCTGACCTTTAAAGATTCTTCGCTGAGATACGACGTTGTGATTCTGCAGCTTTCGGATGAGTCAAGTTCCTTTAAATGATTCCTTAGGTGACGTATAAAGTATAAAGTTCTTACTCACGTAGTACAGCTCTCTGTTACTACAGTTGTTGCTTTGTTTATTTGTGTTGTTCCTCCTCTCCTTTATTGTATTTCCCCCCCGCTGTTAAAGGTCGGAAGTTGATTTCCTACTTCTACGTGGAAAACAAGGGCAGCTTTTTCCGCTGTGTGTGTCGCTCTGCGTGCACGTGGTCATGTGACACATGTTGTCCACTCGTTGAAAGCATCCCAGCAGCGCTGCGTTTATCGGGCGCCATGCAGGGAGACGGCTACACCCAACGATTACTGACCACAAACTACATTTTCAATGCATATGATTGTTTTACTAAATATATATAAATATAATGTATTACTTATTTCATCCATTGCAAACATGTGACCTGGTGAAATCCTTTTATCCCTGTTGATTGTGTCGTTAACCAATCAGATCACTGAAGCACTGAAGTACAAATGATCATTGGATGAATTGCTGCATGTCCCACCTGAGGACATTGGACGTCTCTGTGCCCCGGACAGGTCCAACCCCCCGGGGAGCCGCTTCCTGTTCTTCATGATCACCCATAAAGCTCAGTAAGGTGGGACATCAAAGGGCAACCCCTCCCCAGACGGGGAATGAGGTCAATGTTGTTCAGGAACCCACTCATCCATCAGGACAATGGGCCACCCGCCACTACCCAGGGTGCAGTGCAGATATGCACCAATCAGATGCCTGGGAATCAGTGGCCATGGTTTCTTTTTATTTCCTAAGGAGTCAAATGAGTAGAAGTGAACATCTGATACCACAAAGCGGCTTCCTTCCTCGGCGAGGAACACCCAGAACGACACCAGTAACAATAAAGCCTACAGATTCTTACGCATTTTTTACTTTTGACTCTGATGAATAAAAAAAACTCCCCAATAAAGGAAGCAAACCCACTCAGCTTCCGATTGGTCGATACTTACAAGTAGGACTGTAGAAAAACTAGCACAATGGAACCCTGTGGTCCATGCAGCGCCCGGATGACATCACTCGTCTCTTTTCCATCACATCACGTGTCGTTTAACTGACGCTTTCAAAGAGACTTACAATGAGTGCATTTCAACCATGAGGAAACCAACTCAGAAGAACTAGTTATAGATTAGAGCCATTAGAAGTACAGCTTAAGGTCTACAGCTTGTTAGTGGAGGTTTAGTCTGAAGATGTGAAGGTTCTCTGTGGTCCTGATGTCATCAGCTGGTTTCCTCCATCATTCCGACGAACAAAAACCAACATGAGATTATCGCTGCTGTTCAGATTAATCAATCAACTACTGTAGCTATTCCTTTTATCTGCCATGTGTTACATTACACTGAGTTTTAGGAGCTTGAGGAGATGACCTGAAGCTCCAGTTGATCCTCAGAGTGCATGGATACGGGTTGGGGGAAGGGTGAAGAGGCCACAAAGGGATCCAACGATGTGCCGGGTAACAGCGCCCACCTCCACCCGACCACACAGCAGCAGTCCCCGACACCACCCACATGCCGGCTGCCCCCCCCCCCCCCCCCTCCAGCCTCTAAACGAGATGACAGTTCTTCATCCTAACTGTTTCTCTCACACCGGGGGTGTGATGGTGTGTGATGGAGGCCGCCTGGTGGGCCCCGGCGGGGGCGGGGGCCGGGGGGCAGTAGCAACACTTTCCAGGAACATCTCAAATAGATAGGGGTGGGTATCTATAAGCTTTTGCTTCTCTCTACTCCTTTTCTTGAACAAAAGGTGACTTTTCTAATTTTGTGGTCTATGTCTATGTTGATTTTTAAATAAATTTAAATATTATTATTTTATTTTTTTAAATGTCTACATGTTCAAGAAATAAAATGCTTCAAATCAAATCAAATCAAAATAAATCAGGTGTAATGGCGTGTAGTGTTATTTTTCCATGTCCACCTTCCAAATCCTGTTTCTGCACAAAGTCCAAAGCTGAACAACTTTTGTCGTTGATCACGTCAAGAAGCAGTAAACATCTTTTCTTCCGTTTACGCACCTCCGTCATGCTATGACGCCCCCCCCCCACTCCACCCCCCCCCCCCCCCCCTCCCCCGCTGTCATCCTGCCTGAGCTTTTCCAATACTTTCTCAACAGCACGCTTTGAGTAATCGTGGTGGTCAGCGCGGCGGCCAGATCTCCAAACAGGAAACAGGAAAAAGTGCAGAAACGATGGAGTGAGATTGGACGATGGAAAACAAAAAGGCAAAAGGAGACACGAAGAGGAGGTCAGAAAGTTACACAACTTGTTTTGATTGCGGTTAATTAAAAAAAAAGTTGACAGCATCTTGAATTTATAAAAACGCCCGGATTATTTTTAGCTCGGTGCATTCAGCTGTGTGGGATTACATGGAGGTGAGAGACGAGGTCTTTGCATGCAGACGGGTCACGCCAAGGCCTCACAAGGGCCACATGGGGGCCACGTAGAGGCCTCACCGGGGCCACATGGGGGCCTCACAAGGGCCTCATGGAGGCCACGGTTTGGGGTCTTGTTTTATTTTGTGGTTAAATGTCTCTTGTGTCCCTCGGTAACTTCACTTCCTGCCTTGTCCTGTCTTCCCCTGTGATTGTCTGCCTGATCGTTTCCACCTGTGTCCAATCACCTGCACCTTGTGTATTTAAGCCCTGTGAGTTTCTGGTCTCGTGTGGCGTCATTACATGTTGACCGTTCTGTACCATGTCAAGTAAGTCAAGTCTGTGTTTTCAAGTCCAGGTCCCTGTGTTTTTTTGACTGTTTTGTCCTGAAAACCCGGGGCCACATGGAGCCCACACAGAGCCCACACAAGGGCCACATAGAGGCCACACAGAGGCCACACAAGGGCCACACAAGGGCCACATAGAGGCCACACAGAGGCCACACAAGGACCACATAGAGCCCACACAAGGGCCACATAGAGGCCACACAGAGGCCACACAAGGGCCACACAGAGCCCACACAAGGGCCACATAGAGGCCACACAAGGGCCACATAGAGGCCACACAGAGGCCACACAAGGACCACATAGAGGCCACATAGAGGCCACACAAGGGCCACACAGAGCCCACACAAGGGCCACATAGAGGCCACACAGAGGCCACACAAGGACCACATAGAGGCCACATAGAGGCCACACAAGGGCCACATAGAGGCCACACAGAGGCCACACAAGGACCACATAGAGGCCACATAGAGGCCACACAAGGGCCACATAGAGGCCACACAAGGGCCACATAGAGGCCACACAAGGGCCACACAAATCTTCATGCAGGCAGTAGAACTTCTGTTTGACAAAAAAACCAACCCCCGGTGTTGATCCTCAGGTTCGTGGTGGACCAGTCGGCTCCGACCGCGGCCTCAACTCCTCCCAGATGTTCTCCTGCTGCAGAAGTACCACCGGGAGCCCAGGATCCAGATCGCCGCACCTGAGTCTCCGGTACGAGTTGCAGACTTAGCGACACACTGGCACATTTAGCGCTGAGCACAGGGGAAAGAATTCAGGGTCAAAACAATAGTTATCAGAAGGCTGAACGCTCCTGAGTCACTCAGACGGAGATAATTGGAGCCACATTCCTACGAGTGAGGCTAGAAATCCAGAGTTATTGCCGCGTACGCTACACCGTGCGCACACACACACACACACACACACACACACACACACACACACACACACGGCTGAACAACACAACCTTGGTTTCATTACTGAGGCTGGAGACGTGACAACGTGGAATCAAAGGTGGCGGATCTCTTTCAGGATGTGCCGCTCCACAGCCCCCCCCCCCCCCCCCCCCCCCTCTCTTCTTCTTCTCCAGGGTGCCGTGCGGCCGTGATTCAGTGTTTACACACAGACTTTCTCCTGCGAGTGGCCACCCAGCCACAGCCCTCGGTGCGAGCTTCAAAGAGCTGTGAGGGATCATTGCAGTCAGCAGCATGAAATAACACTGTGACAAACACAACTCGCATGGCAGGATACGACGTCGCCCGCTCGCAATCAGATGTAAACGGCCCAAATGAAAGCCGGGCCGCCGCCTGGAATGCGGCTGCAAAACGCCAGTCAGGTGCCTCCCAGCATGCACTGCAGCGCGGCAAAAGGGGCCGCCAGAACTCGGGGCGTCGCTAACTGTTCGAGAGGCTCCACGAGCGACCGATGATGAGCCATCGCTGCTTTGGACACCTGGTTGTTGTTGCTCGTGAATGACGTGACGGCGCCATCCAGGAACTGCTTCTGGTGTCGAGATGAAGTGCTGCTCCTCTGAACCAATCATCAGTGAAAGCAGCCAAAACAGATTGGGACCTTCTATCAAACGTGTCTGAATAAACCAAGACGTTGACAGTAGTTAAAGCCATGTAACCCTCTCTGCAGAACATCAGCAGCTGGGGTGTAGCGTCACCTGCGACCCTGCAGGTGGAGGTCTGTAAGTCCGGCTCTGGTTCTGTATCATGGCACGCTTTGGCACGAAGCTCGGACCACGTGTGTGTGTGTGTGTGTGTGTGTGTGTGTGTCCCAGCTGTGAGGAGACCTCCTCTTTGCTCCTCCCTCGCTGTGTGATCACCACTACAGGGCCGACAGCGCGAGGTCAACTCAGAACCCATGGCCCGGTTCCACTTCTCCATTTATTACATTTATTCCACTCGTTTAAGGAAACCGGAGCAAGTTAGCGGCTCGTTTTCTTTCACGAGGGCTCGTCGGCACTGGAACAAGCCGCCCCACGATAAAAAGGGAAAACAGTGCTGCAGAAGAAGGTTTATATACAGGACAGCTCGTGTGTGTGTGTGTGTGTGTGTGTGTCCACTAGCTCCCAAACAACCCAACAAGCGCAAAAAAATAAAAAAGGAAAAAACACGAGTAAAGAAAAAATACTTTACAACCCTACGGTGTCTCAAAATAAAGATATCAGGGTAGAAGCGGAGCTGCAGCTTTTAATTGGAGATGAAGAACACAGGTGGACAAAACATCTCGTGCTCAAAAAACCTTTTTCTACTCAGATGGAATTCCCACGTGACTGATAGAAATATTTCATTTGCTTTTCTAAATGAATCAGAGCCGACTGTGGGAACGGAACCACCGGCGTTCGCTCTGCCGTCGGGGGGGGGGGGTGCATTGTTACATATGTGTGAAAGCATGTGCGCCACAGTGGACGTGGGAGAGATGCGGAGGCATCTGGGCGGGGTCCACGTGCACAGAGAGGTGAGAAGATGACGCAGAGCGACGTGGAGACGGAGAACACATGGCGGCAACTGGCTCGCACGGCTTCATGGAGGCGGGAGGGAGCCGGCACGCGAGACGCGAGGATGCCGTGCGGCTCGCAGTGTGTGTGTGCGCGTGTGTGTGCGTGTGTGCGTGTGTGTGCGTGTGTGCGTGTGTGTGTGTGTGTGTGTGTGTGTGTGTGTGTGTGTGTGTGTGTGTGTGTGTGGTTGCTGTATTTCATTTCTCCGCATTCATCTGGCCGCGGCCTCTGAGGTCCAGCCCTCGTTCACTGGAGCTACAGCTGCATGCTAACTACTAGCAGAGCTCTCTCCCTCTCTCTGGGGAGGGCCCATACCAGATGAGCACACCCCCCCCCCCCACCTAGGAAAGAGTGAACACATCAACACATTGCTTCCTAATGCGTTCCCAATGGGGAGTCTTAAAACGAGGCCATAATGCCCCCCCCCCCCCTCCCCTGCCCCCAGTGTTGTGACGTCTGCACGTTACACAGCGGGGACTCGACCCCCAGCCATGAGAAGAATGTAACGCGGACCCGGCTCGGTGGCCCCCCCCAGCGGAGATCAGACAGCGGGGCTTCCAAACAAAGACATGGGGCCACTACAAAGCCCCCCCCCCCCAAACAGGACCTTTAATTATTTGTGTAAGTGAAGTGAGTGGAAACTATGCGTCCAGCCTCCATCTGCGGTGGAGGGTCGGGGGGGGGGGGGGCAAAATGCATTTACACATCAAGAGTACGGGTTCTGGAGTGTGCAGGTGGACTCAGCTACACATGCACATCATCATTCCTGGATTATCCCCCCCCCCCCCCCCCCCCAGTGATGTATCGTGACCCTCACACAAAATAACGCCGGTTTTCCATCTGTTTGTGTGTGAGGAGGCGGGGGGAGGCGGGTGGAGGCGGGGGGGAGGCCGAGGAGATGCGCAGCGTCCTGAAATGCCAGCGTGAGGAGAGAGTTTGTTCCAAAACAGAACCCGAGCCAAAAAGGGGTCTGGAAGAAGAAAGGAGGGCCGAGCAGCCCCCCCCCCCCCCCCAAATACACACACAGACACAGTGTGATTGACGGAGGTCATGTGATGCTGGTCGGTTCTAGATGAAGTCAGTGCACATGTTTTGTAAGAAGGTTTGATGAAGTTTTGTAATCTCTGTGCTCTGATCAAAGCACATTAGAAGCTTTTCTCATTGAATCTTTACTTAACGAAACACAACTCTGCATCAGAGCCGTGGGATCCAAACATTTCCAATAATTATTGATTAAGGCGGCGCATGTTACGCATGTTTTTTAAAGGTTTGGCTGCAGCCGAAGGAGCGCGTTCCCTCCCAGAACACCATGAAAACACACTTTAATAACCTGAGGTTACGGCGTGAGAATGTGATGACAGACATTTGGTTTCCCCCCTGATTGCGTTCAGTTATCAATACGCCGACTGTTCCGCCTCAGCTGAAGCTCTCCTCCTGCTTCACAGCCGACACCTTCTCTCTGAGAGGAAGTGGATTCCTCTGCTGCTTGCTCAGGTGCTGCTGAGCTCCGAGGATGAAGGACACATGTCCTCCCCCCCCCCCCCGGAGAAAGCTCTCGCACATCCGGGTGGTCACCCTGTGGTCACCCTGCGACCTCCGTCTGTCTGACGCTCCCTTTTTCCACGCTCCAGCGCCGCCCCCGCCCAGCCACCCTCTTCTTCACCTCGGCATCTTCACCGCAGACGCTGTCTCCGGGTCGGCCCCTCATTATTCCCACCCACCAGAATGTGGAGCAGCTCCGCTCCATGCAGACAGCAGACCACAGGCTGGGCGAGTCCACCGGCCGGGCCATCGAGGGTGTGGACGGCTAATGACGGCCTTCGGGTCCAGAACTCAGAAATCAGAGGCCATCAATCATTCTACATCCATCACTCTCGACGCATCTCCCTGAGCTGGGGAGGGAGGCGGAGGAGTGGACGCAGATGTAAACTTTCACTTTGCTGGAACACTTCCCGTCACATGACAAAACTAAAGATGGTTTGTTGTGCTGACGTGTGCGTGCTGGTCGACCTGTTCACATCTCCTGGTGGCTGTGTCCACGTCTAGGACATGACGTCTTAAAGACGATGTTTGAAGCGTGAGTCTGTAGCCATCAGCAGAAATCCCTTCATTGCTTGGCTGCTTTTATTTTTGTCCATCGAGGTATTTGCGGCTCACGCCAAGAAATGCATAACAATGAGTGAGGAGGAGAGAGAGCTGAGGCGACTTTTAAAAGGAGAAAAAGGCTCGTGTCAATTCTGCGAACAATTCATCAAGTGAAATGAGCAGAGCTCACACTCAGTTTAAGGTCCATTTTAAGAAGGGAGACGACTCACAATAAAAATAAACCCAAGGGGACAATAATGGAGCTCAGCCCTGGAGTCTATTTATACACAGAGTAGCAGCCATTAAGAACGGCTTCAATTAAAATGCACCTCACTAACAATTTCTCCATGCAATGATGTAAGAAGAAACACATAATAGAGTTATTATTAATAATGAGGTGAACACTTACTTCTCGGCTGCTTTGTTCTGAGGGAAGGATTTACTGAGTTCAAAGTCCTAGCAGTAAATCCTTTACGCGTACAGGACAGGAGAAGTGAAGTGTACCCTCATTAGGACTTGACTTCTCCCTTAGTTCCTTTATGGCCGTGGATTTATAAGAATAGAGATGGAACAGCCTCAAAGGCACCTCACGGCCCGTAAATGAGAGGTGAAGAGTTTTTCAGAGGTAAGGCCACTGAGGGCCGACTGAGGATGAGGAAGTAAAGCTGAAATGACTCCTTGAATAACTTGAGACTGTGACCAGCTGCCAGCTGAGTAAAAAACACTTTGTAATCTGAGGCTTTTAAGGCTACGCTGATATAGTATCATATCTATTTAATACAGTGTTTGTGTATGCCTCTGATGCAGTGCAGCACGCTGTAATGAACCCGGTCGGCTCTGTGAGGCCAGAGAAGCCTTAACGATCATCGGTGCGTTCAGCTCCCCTCGTTAAAGCCTCCTCACTCAGCTGAGAGGTGTTGCTTATGAGCCCACATTCGTAACATGTCCGTTTTCAGGAAGGTTAATAAGCACATTAAAGCAGGGGCACTCATTTGGAATATTGTGTAACGCGGATAAATATTGTGCAAGCAAAGACTGGATAACGTGCGGATAATGTGTTGGGAAAAAATCATGGAAAATATTAGCAAATCGGAAAATGTTACAGGTAGTTGGAATACGAGAGATATTGTAACAATATAATGCTTTCTGAACTTGTGATGACAAATCCTCCAGAACAACACGAAATCTCACACTGTTCTCTCTCATTCGCACACACACACACACACACACACACACACACTCGGAGAGGATTGTTTCCCTAATGAGCTGGTTTGGCTGCAGCTGCGTTATGGGCATGAGCGCATGGGGGGACTGAGCCCCAGTGCAGCCTGGGAGAGCGTACAGAGGGCGCCTCACGCCGCCGCCGGCTGCCAAGCTCCTGTTCAGACCCATTTATCCTCCGGCACATCGACCGGCGAGACGGCGCCGTGACCCCGGCCATGTGCACTTTGCAGGAAGTAGTCACACCCTCGACGTCCAGTCGACATGATTTGAATTAAATGATGCTGCAGCTGCTTTGCGTATTTTTCACATTGACACATTTTTGGAGTCGGGTCTCTAGTGTGGTAACCGACTGCTAGAAGACGACTGGCGTCAACTCCCATCATTAATTATTATGATTAGTTAGTTAGTAGTTAAAAAAAAAACACAAAAAATTCATCCTGTGATATTATTTTGAAGGGACTGTTTTAATGCAGCGGAGTGTCGCTTTCGGTTGGGTCAAACCATTTTGATATGGGAGAGACATTTGGGTTTTAGGATAATTAAACATCCTGAATATAAAATATAAAATTCAGCTTGTGAACTTGATTTTGAATACATTTCAGATGTTGAGAATATTCCTCGATTTGGGTCGCGACTTGTCATTAAGGGGTGATGGTGGGTCCCGGAGCCAGACCAGTTGAGAACCACTGCTTTAATGAGTCAGTGTGATTAACCTAAAAAATAACTCAAATACATAAATGCGCGAATAAGCTTCAGGCTGTGAGAGAAAGAGAAAAATAGCAAGAGCTAACTTTTCTCATCGGGACTGAAAGAATTCACACATGTGAGAGCAATTAATCCCTCTGACCATTCATTCACTTCTCAATGAACATCAAGGTACGACTGAATCAAGTCTGACTGTATTAAGTGCAAAACACTCACAGCTTCTCCATGACGCAGAAACAGAATTAAAAACATGGTATCCGTCCAATGCGTTCAATGAAACTGTCTCAGTCTGCAAGTCGTCTGTCTTCGTGTCAAATATCCATCCCATCAACGTGGAACTTGACGGGTCCTTAGCTGAAAGCCAACCATGTTGTAAACATTTCAGTCATGCTTCTGTTGGACCAGGCCATTCACTGGAGACAGGAAGTGAACCTAGTCTCCGAGTTGTTTTTTTACTGCCCGTGAGCAGAAGTGAGCACATTTGGACCGACAATCGGTCGCCTATCGACTGTTGCGCCCCTGAACAGCATAATGAGCACGTTGGCTGAATGCTAACATTAGCAAACGTGCTCATTACACTACGATGATCATGGTCAGGGTTAGGGGTTAGTAAGCAAGTATACCATACACAGCACCTTAGTGAAGAGTGATGGCATGCTAATGATCCTCTTCGTCAACCAAAAGGTAGTTTTGGTATTCGTCTACTACATACTCTGTTTAATCTATTAGTAATTATGGTCAGGGGATCAAAAGTTCTTCTGATGCATCCTGTTGGAACTATCAACACCCCTGACTACTGGCAGACTCGGTGCTTTCATGTCTTCCAGCAGCTAGTTCTCACATCTACGTCTCTTCTTTCCCACAGCCGAGCTCCTGGGGGGGGGGGGGGGGGGGGGCGGGGGCTCGTTAATCCGAGAGTCTTTATCGTCCTCTTTTTCACTAAAATGACCAAACAGCCACTTCGGCGGTTCCAGAGCGGGAAGACGGTTTCCCTTTAATTCTGTTTTTAACTTGACCGGGGCTCTCGTGTGTCTCAGTTCACAGAGTTTCTCTTTGTTTGTCATCCAGCTGCAGAAAGTCCCGCAGTAGGTCTCATCTTACTGGGCTTCTGGTCAGAACCAGGTCCAACTCTTGTATCCCACTTTTGATGTTTTCCAGAACAAATAACCATTATCTGTTTTCTGGCCCAGTTCCTTGCATTTGTCATCACTGTGGCCGTCAGAGGAAGGCCATTTTTACAATCTGATAATGAAAAGCATGAATTAGCCAAAAAGCCAACACCAAAAAAAGGTACATGTCCTAAAAGTGTTGACTAGACTAAAAAAAGCAAGTGGAAACCGTAGAAAATAGCTGGAAACACTTAGAAGCCATTCTCCGCCACTGCAATTGACAAATGAACTCCAGAGGATTTTCCAAAGCTTTGTAGGAGTCTAAAGGAGAAGGGAAATAGAGATTGTGGAGTAAAATACACAGCTGCCCTTTAAAAAATGCGTCTTTCTCATGCTACGTGCATTTAGTTCTCTGTGATGTACAGCAATCAGAGGCAATGATTTGATGTGAATGTTGTGTCCTAATGCAGGGACCCAAACGTCTGCACAATGCCAACATTTTGAGAAAATGTGGCGGAACTAAGAATTGAAATCGACTGCAGAGCTAGTTAACGTCAGTTAGTTAACGATAGCTAGTTAACGTTAGCTAGTTAGCCGATGGCAGCTCAATCCTGAGCCGTTGGCAGTTACACAATGTCAGACATTTCGGCGCTATGCAGTACATAAATATATATATAAATATTGTGGGAAGTCAAAAACGTAAACAATAACGTCATGTGTTAAAATGTTATCTGGCAAAATCTTGGTCCCGACGCGTCATTGAGCCGGTCACTGCAGGAAAAAAGGCAGCAGAACCGCTCGCCAATGTTTGACAATGTGTCCTCGATGGGGCTGGTGGAGGAAACGTTGTAGTCAGATCATGGATGTGCTGGGATTTGAACTCTCACCCCCCGCCCCCCCCCCCCAGAATGCCGCCAGCGGAAATTGGAAACTTTGTGTTTCACCATTTTGCAGAGACCGAACCCGAGCTAGACGCCGTCGATATTTATAGTTCAGCTGGAACCAGATTTGTTCAAGCAGAACAATTTCCAAGAGATTCTGAGGTTGAAGTTCTGCGGGTCGAACCCTGCTGAAGCTAAGAAAGAAGTGACACGTTGCAGAGGTCTGCTGTGAAGACAACGGGACCAAGACCTTTTTAAAAGCCTGATAGATCCAAGATCAGCGTGGCATCATAAACAGGGTTCATAAACACACAGTTTATAAAGCACACAGGTAACAGAGATTTGACTCTTTTATGAGTCCGATCAAATGTTCTACAACTACTGAGTTCCAGTTATGACCATCATCAGATTCTTGTAATGGGACCTTCTATGTCCTCTCAAAAAAGAGTGACAGGGTCTACAGATGAACACAAGAGGTGCTGTACAAAGTGAAGACGTGGTGACGAGGCGCTGCTCGGCTTAATGAGCGTCACGCCACATCATCATGAGCCATGATGCAAGAGGATGTTCATGAAACTCACACAACAACAGAAACACACACACACCACAACACATAGTTGTTTACGAAGGAAAACATGAGACAAAGTTAAATTAATGGAACCTCATGGATGCGGCGAGACCTGACAATTTAACGCTGTGTATATGTGTATGTGTGTGTTCTCGCTCTCTTGGATGAAAGATTTAAACAGATTTAAATTTGAGCTTTTTCTCATACAATCAGGTAACAAGGGTTTAGCTAATCCTCTATAATCCACAGAAACATAAAGAACAAAGAGGGACGAACATTATACATCTGTTATTTGTCGAGTCCTGATCCTTCGTGTGAACCAGTCTCAGATTAGTCCTGATCCTCTAAAGACTTAAATCCTTAGTATCAAAGAGAAGGTGGTCTTTTTCTATATATTTCTTCTTTAAGCTTGTCATTGGTGCCACAGGGTGGGATTCTGGGGAAACCAGTTGACATCATGAAGGTCCATCGTAACCTCCTTCAGCTAGGACCTCAGGCAGAGAGCAGTCCACCATGGACAGACCCAGAACCTCTGGCAGAGACTAGTCCACAAGGAGAGACCCAGATCCTCCAGCAGAGACCAGTCCACCGGGTGATGAGCAGGAGGGCAGCATGGTGAACCTGAAGGAAGCATGGTGAACCTGAAGGTGATGGGGTGAACCTGAAGGAAGCATGGTGAACCTGAAGGAAGCATGGTGAACCTGAAGGTGATTGGGTGAACCTGAAGGAAGCATGGTGAACCTGAAGGTGATGGGGTGAACCTGAAGGAAGCATGGTGAACCTGAAGGAAGCATGGTGAACCTGAAGGTGACGGGGTGAACCTGAAGGCAGCTCAGAGTCACTATCTGTATCTGGCAGCTGAACCGCGGTGAACCGAACCCAGCAGCTGCTGAGCAGCCGACCTTCGTACTGCAGAGCTGCTTGTTTGCTTGCTTTTTAGAAAAAAAAACTCCCAACACTAGATAAAGACGCACGGCATGCATGCAACCACTCGTAGACACGCACACACAAACGTGTACACTTACATGAACACACTTAAACACGCACACGCTGCGCAGATGGCACACAAACATGCTCATGCACGCACACAGGAAAGAAATGTGGGAAAGGACACGGATTTACCACCAGGGCTTCCTGAAGGGCCACCAGGGCTTCCTGAAGGGCCCTGGGGGGCTCCGGTCACAGTGGTGGGTCCAAAGATATGGTTGTTAGAGTTGAGTGGAACACAGCACCACAATGTGTGTATTTAGTTTACTCATTACACCCTAATTAAAGAGAGCCATGATTGATGTATCCCTGTGAGCAGAGTAATTTCTCTCGGACCGTTTCCATCCTTCTTATTTATTTGTATCGTACATACATTCAGGTTCAGGGTTTTAGTCCAGATACCAAAAACGCAGTCTTTAGGTAACGGACCGGTCCGTCTTGGATCGGCCATCACAAAGCCCTGACCTGAATCCCATCGAAAATTTGTGGGCAGATCTGAAAAGGCGTGTGCGAACAAACCTGACTCAGTTACACCAGTTCTGTCAGGAGCAATGGGCCAGAGTTCCAGCAGAGTACTAAGAAGCTTGTGGAAGGAACCCCAAAACGTTTGACCCAAGTCATGCAGTTCAAAGGCAATGCTACTAAATACTAAGGAACTGTATGTAAACTCTTGACCTTGAAGAAAGTAATGAAAAATTCTCTAAAATATTCTCTTTCTCATTATTCTGACATTTAGCAAAAGTTAAATAATTTTGGTAATCTTAACAGATCTGAAACAGGAGAGGTTTAGTCTGATTTAACTTTAGACAGTGAGAAAAAAAGTTATGTGTATTTTTGCACAGAGTAATTTTCAACTGTGTATATACACCCCTCACTCTGCAAAGATATACTTGGAATAAAAATCCTGGCTACCTCAGTTCACCTTTTCTGACCACGACTCAAGTTTTATAATTCAATAATGTCTTTTTCTTTTTTTTTAAAATTCTGTCTGCATTTCACACCCCCAAATCTTTCTGGCCCCTTTCATGTTGGCTGCGTGTCGGATCGTTTGATCACAGCTCTCTGCACAACATGGTGCTCATGGATTGTTGTGGATCATTTTTATTGGGAACAAATCATTTTATTTTTCCTGGAAACAAGTCCATTTGTTTTGGGTGCACTGTTATTTGCCGAGACCCCCGTTAACCCACCACTCGGAACACAAGCGGACTCACATTTGTTCACTTTTAAAAAATGCAGTCAGGTTCATAAACAATAAAAGTGCTCTTAGACACCCAGAGGAATTTACTGTGCGGACCCCGTTCTGTGCTCCAACTAGAAGAATAAAACCATCCAGTCATTTTGTACCCCTCGCCCTCTGACAATGCAGATTTTGCAAAGGTGTCAAATGGCTTGCGTTGGTTCCCTGCTTAAAAGAGCCTGTGAGCATGAATGTAACTTGAGTTGTTTTTTTAGTTAGAATCTCGCCAAGCTGCGAGGAGATGTGACTCTATGACATCTTGGTCCAGAGTGAGATCTCCTGAGAACCACTGCCAGGACATTAGGTTCTGAACATTGTATTGCATTCCAACATGTACTTGTCCTGAAATGGCCGCTTTTCCTTTTCATTTCGATAACAATATGGCTATTTATGTGCCGACATTCAAAAAGCCCACCTTTTTGATTGAGACAGATTATGGTTATGGCACAACCCGACTCTCTGTGATGTCCATTACAGCCTGTCGGTGCAACTTGCATGGTGCACGGTGCATGGAAACGGGTCACCGGCTCTGACCGGTCCGCTTTCCTTCCTCGTACGTTCAGGGTCGGAACACCCTCCCGGCCCGGCTCAGTTCGGCTCCTTCGGCCACGCACGGCTCCCACAAACCAGCAGGACAGAGGAGTCGCGCCGACCCGAAGGCCGAGGGTCGTTTCCATCGGCCCAGATCTATTTGTGGCTCCATGAGAACGGCACGGCGTGTAAGAGCCTTGTAGAGGCGAGCGCTCGATGGGTGTCCACGTCTGAAACCCGAGACCCATGAATGGAGCATAGAAGCATTATTCATTAAGTGAGAACTTTCTAAAGAGTGCGAGGCTGGGAATAAGGGATTTCTGGTCAACTCTTTGAAAGAGAAGCACAAAGGAGGCAGAGGGTAAGGCAGATTAATCTATATAACTGAACTTGTTTCTTTCTTTCTGAAACCTGCTTTTCAACAACCGACAGGGCGTCACTGCCACGGCTGGTGACACAAACAACTATTTTTGTTGTTAACTAATCCGTCAGATATTTGGACAGTTGTATGATGATCGGTTTGGTTTATAAAATGTCAGGAAATAGTCTGACAAAGGAAAAGGCCCATCATCTCTCGAAGCAGATCAACAGTCGGGATCCCACAGATATGAACTTCTATTGGATCTTCAATAATATGCGGTAGTCCAGGGGTGCCTACACTTTTCGGGCTCGCAAGCTGCTTCTTAACTAACCAAGTGATGGCGATTTACCGCATCCACTCCGACGGACACACAGACGAGCCTCTCATCCGTCAGAAGGAGGAAACCGCCACAAGCACCGCACCGTCGAGACCGCTAGCAATCCACGCACATCACTGAGTGCCATCATGCACCAGAGCCCAATAAACCACCTGCATGTATGTACACACACACACACAGACACACACACACAGTCCGACCTGCTGAGACCAGCGCTCACCTGTCCGTGTGACACCATGTGATGCTGGAGGGAGGCGTTAATCTTTAGTTATTGCAAAGACAGCTGGGCGGCTCATTCCAGCAGCCGCCTGTCCAGCTAGCGCCGGCTCCTCGGGGAGCTCCTCCACTCAGGTGCACGCATTCCTGTGACAGGTTCAGCACTTCATTCTGACACTAACAAGAAGGTAGGAATCCACCTGTGACACCTATTGCTTGAATTCAATGGCAAATCTGGAGATGACCAGAAAACATATATATGTGGACATATATATGTAAGAGTGTAAAACATACTGTACGAGGCTCTTGGCCTTTTTTGTAAGCGTTTTTATACTGGTTTAAATGCACTGGAATATAATTGTATTCTTAAAAATAAGACAAAATCAAACTGTCCATTCAGAGGATTAGTTGCTCTTTGTTCACGTTGAGTTGAAAGTAACGGGAGTAGAAAAAGTTACAAATTGTAATCTCAGCAGAAATTCAACTCCAGAAAAACAAAACAAGATGCTGTCCGAGTGATAAGCAATGTTACGCAATGAAACGTGAAAACTGCCTCTATAGAAAACTACCACAGGCAGAAAAATGTACATAACTATGTGCAATATTATATCATCACTGCTGACGAAATATGACACTATTGTTCTTTCAAACAGTAAATGACGCACACATGTACGTTGGTTTTCAAGAAAAACAACTGCAGCAGCACACAACATAGTTCTTAGTTTTCAAGTTTTTTTCCTCGTATTAATAAGAGAGTAATTAACAAGCCTCTAATATAACAAATATATTGAATTATCTGTTTCCTCTTTTTCTTTGCCATTTTTTATGTTGAAAAGAGGTTGTTTACGATGTTTACTGAGGGAATAAATCAAGAGAGAAGTAGAGTCATTTTCTCATAGACGAAAATGCATTTTCAACACATGACGTGTTAGCTTCACTTATTGTACTAAATTCGCAGTAGAAATCTATCTCTTGAGAGGTTTAATCCTGCATCTGGTTTTTAAGTTCTTCCTCTTTAAAGGAAACATTGCGCTATTTCTGAAGCAGCAAACTAAAACCAAACACTGGCGCTGTGGTCCACTCGGCTCTTTGAACTTCGGATAAACCATTAACCTTCAGATACAAATCGTGACTAAACCACATAGAATCATGCCCTTCAGCCTCCGAACGACGTCCAGGGCAGATGAACGTCTACAGATCCAGCAACAGTTTGTAGAACTATTCCTGAAACAAGTGGAGAGGTCTCCTCACGCTTCCGTTCACAAGGCCAAGAGACTCGTCAGGACGTGGCAGCGTGGAGGTTCTGAAGGTCATCGGAGGTGGCACAGAGCTCCGGGGCAGAGCTGAGACAAGCCACCCGTGCACGCGGTTCTGTCCCAGTGAACCACAGACTGGTGGCACGATGTCATTTGCAGTAAGTGAGCATGTAATGGAGTTGTAAGTGTCCCGGGCCGGAGAGGAATCACGCCAAGTTGCTCCCAGAGTTCATCCGCCGATTGTCATTCAGTCGGACCTTGAAGTTTTCCTTTTGTAATGAAAAAAACGAAAAAGCAATAACTCTAACCTAAAAACAACACTGAGTCCGGTCTCCTGCAGTGGAAAGTTAACGCCAAAGGTCGGCGAGTGCTGTGGTAGAAGGAGGTTGTTTTGTACACAGACCTGCTTGTTTCAGGTCATAAGTGAATGTGGAGAAAACAGCTCAACACGAAACAAGGACCCGTCGGGGCCCTCGTAGCGCTAAGTATCCACAGACGGCTTCACTGTTTGATGCTCAGCCCGACCCACAAGAGATCTGCGTCGGATCCCAGCAGAATGCCAGAGGTTCTGTCCGCTGCTGGTGGTGGAATTTCTGACCCTAAAAGGAAAAACTTTCAGTATCGATTAAAGTCTCTCCTCAGGGCTCGGTGCTCCGGATGCTGTTAAATCCAGTTACATCAAGTTAGAATAGGTTGGATTAATAGTGGATTCATTTGTGTCTCGCGTTTATTAGCCCACCACAAGAGACAAAATGGGGGCATCCAGATGCCACCTTTAGGCATATTGGAGAGCTCAGAATTTGTCTATTCATGTACTTTAATATATTCTTTAGTTCTTATTAAGTCCCATCAGTTCCCCACTACACCAAGCAGGAAGCTCCAATAAATTTATCAATAGTAGCTCGGCTATTGAATTATGAAAAAAAGTATTAATATTCAGTCTATTTTGCATTCAATTGTATTATAGAAAAGGACAATGGATAATATCTTTATTAATATTTTATTTGTTAAGAAAATAGGTGCTTTTTATCATCAATTAATCAGCAGGTTATTTTCTCAATCAATCATTTAACCACTTGGTTAATGAAATTTGACGTTTTGGATCTGGAGGCATCTAGGGGTCAGGTTGCAGATTGCAACCGACTGAAAGTAGAGCGACACAAAAAGGCTTGTTTGGTTTGTCCCTTATGGGCTACTGTAGAAACCACGTGAGATTGACTCATGAAGCGTAGGAAAATAGGTTGAACCAAATGAATTTGCTGAGGATCAACAGTCTGAATTAAATTGAGTACTGAGGTTGCAACCTTTGTTCTGAAAGCAAAGCCTCTAAAGGTTGAACTAAACTCAGTCCCCTTTCAACCTGATTTGATGCATCAAAAGCTCTTAATCTAATTTGTCCTCTAATCTAATTTGGCGGAAACCCCCCCAAATAATTGCTTTTTTAATATTTAGCAGGAACTTTTTTGTGCACTGAGGAAGTAAGAATTGATCTTCTGCAGGTCAAGGAAGATCAAGGAAGATATGAAAGCTACACTCAGCATCTCTTGGCTTTCCAGAAGTCTGTGTCGGGGCAACAGGAAGGGATCATGGGAAGCTAATGGGACGTTGTGCCTATGACCTCATGGAGGGAGCTCCACAGTCTGGCAGAGAAGAGGCGGGCCGGGGCCAGGAGAAAGTGGTCTGAGTTCACTCTGACCACTCAGTCAGATAGCGCCGATTCAAAGCCCATTTGTTTTGGGCGGAGAGGATGCTCTCAGCGGTTTGGCAGTGATTGATCTTTCCTCCGCCCGCGATCGAACCATCACACCGCTCCAGTTTCCACATTTTCTTTCCCCTGGCTAGCGGAGACCAGTTGAGTCCTGTGGTATGTCCTCTCCTGGCCCTCTGACAGTTCCCCGACCTCCACCCAGAACAAAAAAAAGAGGTCTGAGGCCGCTTTCGGACATCAGCAAACCTCTCTGTTTTCAGAGGGCGTAGCATCACTTATCCAACTGTGGCATGGCAACAGAGTCTTCGTTTTAATACAATTAGAGTGTTACATCCGTCTGTACCGGCCCTGTTTAAATCTTCACAATGCAACTACTATGTATACAGGGAATTTTTTAATTGCATTAAAAGCAGAGCTGAGATATTGCTGAGGGAGGAGGTTGAAACTTACAACAAGCAACACAACAAAGAAAGGTTGAAGGTTGGAGATTTTCACTGATCAGCCAATGTTTGTGACACATGGAAAACTGCTGCGGTTTTCTTCGTAAATGGTGTTCTGAAAAAAGGTAATCGGAAACTGGTCTAAGTGGTTTAGGTGGAAGTCTGTTTAGTGTTGCAGGGCAACAGGGAAATACTAAGTATACTAAATATGGGCCGTGTGCTGATGTATTCTACTCACTCGTTCTCTCAGTCTTTGGTGGTTAGCGCCTTTACCTGACAAGCCTTCGTACTTCTGTGACCAAAATGTGCCGCACACTTATTTGCAGTCCAGCATTGCACAAAGTGATCAGAGTGTTGTTATCAAACTCAATACGAAGGTTCTTTCTTTGTGGAAACCTAAGTACACAATGTGTAGAACTTAAAGATTTCCTTCTCTGGCGCCCTCCAATGGTAGCATAAAAAATAAAGACTTCTTGGCAACTTCACTCTAGTCAATGTATCCTGATATTTACCGTGCCGAAGAATAAAACTTCTAAATATTCTCCCTTGTCTTCCCTTCAGAGATGCACAAGATGCATAAACAATTCATAGCAGTGAGCCCCACCGACAACTTCCCTGTGAGCGCCGACAATGGACCTCATCCCAAGAAATACCGCTACGTGCGCAAAGAGGGCAGCTGTAACGTGGTGTTTCGCCACGTTCCTGAGGAGTGGCTGCTGTTTGTGACGGACATCTTCACCACCTTGGTGGAGATCCGGTGGAGGGTGATGTTCCTTATCTTCGCCCTGTCTTACATCCTGTCTTGGCTTTTCTTCGGCATCCTGTACTGGGTGATAGCGCTTGCTCACGGTGACACCAGGAACGTCATGAGTGAGCCCTGCATGTACGAGGTGCGCAGCTTCACGGCCGCTTTCCTCTTCTCGCTGGAGACCCAGACGACCATCGGCTACGGTTACAGAGGGATGTCCGAGAACTGCATGATCGCCATCATCATCGTCACCATACAAGACGTCATCAGCTGCTTCATTGACACCTTCGTCATCGGCATTGTCGTCGCCAAAATGGCCTCGGCCCGGAAGAGGGCGCAGACGGTAGGCTTCAGCAACTGCGCCGTTATCAATCTTCGCGATACCTACCTGTGTCTTTCCTGGAGGGTCGGGGACTTCCGCAGGCACCACCTGGTTGAGGGGACGGCCCGCGCCCAGATCGTCCACTCCACAGTGCACGCAACGGGGAAAATGGACGTGACCTACAAAGACCTGGTGATCCAGCAGAGCGACATCATCCTGGTCACGCCTACCACCGTGTTCCACAGGATCGAGACCGGCAGCCCACTGTACAACATGAGCTTGGTGGATCTGCGGAAAGCGGACTTCGAGCTGGTGGTGTCCTTCACCTACACGGACGACTCCTCTGGTATGCTGCATCAGTCCCGCACTTCGTACACCCCGGCCGAGATCCTCTGGGGTCATCTGTTCCAGGAAATGATTAGGGTGAGCAGGAGGCACTACAGGGTGGACTACACCTTGTTCAATCACACCGCCAAGGTGCTGGTGCCAGAGGTCAGCGCCGAGGAGTACGAGCACAAGAAGCAGTGGCGGCCCTCTCCTCGGCATACACCGCGACCTTCGCCCAGATCTTCACCGCGACCTTCACCCAGATCTTCCCGGCGGAATTCACCCACATCTTCTACATGCCACTCTCCAAAGTCACAACAGCGGAGCCATAATGAAATGCTCTTGAAACCCCCGTTGGTAACTGTGGAACTTGTGAACGACAGTTTCCCTGAACCCCCTGACTTGACCTCCTCGGGAGACCCTCAACATCAAGACAGGTTGACTCTTCCAAATGACCTCACGGATCTAGTAATGTAAGAAGCAGAACCATGATGTTCAAGGCCAACATTCAGTAAGACAACGTGTTAATCATTTCAAAGTTCTGACTGCTAAAGAGGAATATTGAAGATGCTACTTAATGTATAAACAAAATAAGGGTTTTTGTTTTCATTTGTTAGCATGTGATCTTTTTGAAGGGACACTTCTCCTATAATCTGTCTTCCAAGTATCAAAGACTGAACCTTAGTGGGCTTGAAGAATGGCGTCTTCATTCATTCCAATGAGAGCTGCTCGTCCAGGACAGGAATACATGCGGGCTAATGACGGGCTGAGCCGTATCCGGGAGACTGTAGCCAGCTAGCAAGAGCGCTACCAAAAGTAGCCGACCAATGACTTACATTATTTTGTGAGCCTTACAGACCATAGAGTCCCCTTGTATGTCTACCTTTGAGTGCTAAAGATGGAAAACACTTTAATATTTGAACATACTGAAAGTCCAGAGTGACACCGTGAGGAACATGCTAACAAGGACAATGCTAGCATGTTGAGGTATGTGTTGTTTACCATCTTCACCATCGGAGTATGACTTGTCAACATTAACCAACAATAAAAATGAAGCGTAGCTGAGGCTGATTGGAATTCATTTGCAGGTATTTAGTCAGAAACTGGAGTTGAGTCATGATTATGCAACTTCGTATTGGTGCTGTTCGCCATAGAAATCCACAGAAATGAATGGGAACCTTCTACCTGATGCTTCGGATTCTGTGCGTCTCCAAATCGTGACTGAAAATAGAAAAGGCAAACGGGAGGTTAAACTTCAGAATACTATGGAAGGTTATGTGCGAGGATACCAACGGATGCACGGAGCCATATCAGTGTTAAGAATAAACTAAGCTGAGGAATGTAGGCAACCTGTCGTGAAGCTGTGTGAGAGTGTTTGTTTGGATATTCTGACCTTTCAACCCTACAGGTGCTCTGTGCTTGATACACAGGATATAAATGGTTGGTTGTGTCAACATGGCATTAGAATCCAACATACTATGAAATATACACATGTAAATGAGTGAAATCTTAGGGTTATTAGAATATTCAAGATGAGGTGGTTGTGGATTTGAGGGTTAAAGATTTATAGTTAAGAGGGTGAATGAAAAGTTTCTTTTTACTTTAAGTAGTGCTTGTGTGGGAATTGTTTTATTAACTTGTTTATTATGTTCAAATTGTAAAATGAACTTTAAATCTAAACCCATAATCCACCGTGACTCCTGAACGGTTACTAAAATGGACCTTGTAGTGGGATTTTATTGTAAATTATTGATATTATTTTTTTAGGGTTGTGTGAACGCAAAATTCAAAAGGTTTTTACTGGTTTAAAAAAAAAGGTTCTACATGTTATGCTTCATGTTACGTATTAAGATCAATAAAGTTTAAAGTAAAAATGTGGCCGGGCAGTATATCCATTTATTGATACTAAACAAACTAGAATTTAGATTTCGGTAAAGTAATAAGGCAAACGTAAGGTTCTTGGCTGGTTTCAAAAGACAAAGCGATAAAAATGTCCAAACTTACCCAACTGTCTCAGCTGTTGTATCATTTGTCATTATGTCCACCAATAGTCAATGCTACAATATTGTCGCAATATCAATAATGGATGGAGAGATTTGGTAACAACTAATGCACATCATCGTGAGGAATGACACGTGTAAATGTAAAGTTTGTGGAAGACGATTCTCATCTGTTTGACAACAAGGAGGTCAACTTATTTGCGATGAAGGCGGTTTATTGACTTAGACTTTTGTAAATTGACCAAACGATTGACCAAATGTGTCCCATTTAGCAGATGTGATGGAACATCAGAAGAACATTGCCCATAGAAGACCACCAGCCTCAACCATTGCCATGAAAGTGAGTGTCTGGGTTGCGTCCTCACTTCCTCCTGTGAGCGGAGGAGGATCGGGGCTCCTGGAGAACAAAAAGCCCGGATCAGGACAGTGGCTTTGATGTCACGTAACCAGGCGGGTTGGAGTCGCCAGCTGCTTCTTTAGAACTTGCACGTGTAATCGAGTTAAAACCTCCAAAATAGATCAATCATGAACTTGTGATGTCATTCAGGCACGAGACCAGGACACTGACCCGCTGTAAGTCATCAATATGTGCTTAGAACTCTTAGAATGTATATGACATCAATTCCCCCCAACAACACTATTAGTTTGAAGGTATTGAAACATAAGGTCATAAATAATAACTACTAAGGTCTCCAGGAAGGATTATATATAAGGATGAATATAACAAACAGCACCTTGTGAGCCGGTTCTTTCCTTCATGAAGATTCCTGTATCAAGTTTGTATGCATGATGCATGCAAATCCTGTTATTTAACATTAATGCAACAAATGTGTTTAAACAACTTGTTGCTGTTCTATGTATTCATGTATTTAAAAATGACTCAAAATGATTGGCAAACTTCACCGTGGAGCCCTGACAATATAATCTGTCTGTATTCTGAATTTGTGGACGAGAAGATGAGAACGTATTCATGTACATGTGTGTGTGTGTTTATTTCCAGTCTCCAGCTCTCCACCTTGTGGTGCACACGCAGCACTGACTCCTGCATCTCTCTCTCTTTGCTGCTGGAAATTGGGCATGGAAAGCAAACACACACACACTCACACACACACACACACACACACACACACACACACACAAACAAACACTCGTACACAACGGGAACGGTTAAGTGACCCTGGTGGTTCCGGCTAAATATATGTGCTGCTATAAATAACTCCAGCTAAAAGCAAAGCTATCCTGTAGGACAGAAAGGGGGAAAAAGCAGCAGAGAAGGACCTTCTCCCTGCTTCATGCAGGAAGGACCTTCTCCCTGCTTCATGCAGGAAGGACCTTCTCCCTGCTTCATGCAGGAAGGATGCTTTAGTCACCGTCTCGCAGGCTGAAATCATAAAGCAGCAGATGCACAGTCCAAACATCTCCAGCAACTGGATCTCTCAGTGCAGGAGGACGCTCACTGACTCATTGTTTCCTACACAACACGTTTTACACATCCACATGCAAAAATGACTCCTTCAAACACAATGATGCACTGGGCTGATGGCTCGGTGTCAGCAGCAGGTGGTACGTTGGATAACGTGTCATTGTGTTTGCTTATAAGTGACATTACTCACATAAAGCATCAGAAACCAATACTTTGACATCCTGTCATTAGTTGAACTGATAGAGATTAAAGTGGCGTGGCTCAATTAGGCCTCTTATAAACCAAGAGCCGTGTCCTCGGTGCGCGCGCCCCCCTCCTCTCTCCATTGGCCAGTGCGCGTGGAAGGTGGGGGGGGGGCGGAGAGAGAGAGAGGGGGGGGTGCGGGCTGGTTAAAAACGCTTTGGAGGAACTGATCGCGGAGCACTTTATCCAGACCGGTCCGACAGAGGCGTGAAGCGGCCAAAACAGAGCAGGAGCGCGCGGGAAGAACGACGCAGAGGAGCGTGCCCCCCTCCCCCCCCCCAAAGAAATAACGTCTTCTGGATTATATTCGACCGAGCTGAGCGCATCCGGTGCGCGAAGGAGCAACAGGTAATTAAGGCCCGCGAGCGTTTATGCTTTCTTTAAACATTTACTCCTTTTTACATTGATGGCGTCAAAAGTTCATTCTTTCGTAAATGCATAAAAACGCGCGCTAGTGCGTGTTTGCGTGCGTGCGTGCGTGCGTGCGGAGGAGGATTTCTAACCCGCACCTGTTAACATTCGTCGCATTCTGAGAGCAGCTTTGCCTCCGACCCGCGAATCTTTCTAATTATACTCTTTGGACGAAGTAGAATTATGAACATTTGAGTCACGATTAGGCTTTATTGTCCTTCCTCTTCTAGCTGCTTTTGTTTGCTCGTTTGTTAAATAAAAAAATAAAGATTTGGGTGCTTTAAACGTTAATTGAGAAGTTTACACGTGACCTCAAAGACAGATTGCTTAGCAACGCATCATCCTCAGTGATTAGTAGCCTTTGACTATAGAGGCTTGTATGCAAATGTGTGTGTGCATGTGTGTGTATTTACATGTGCGTGTGTGTGTGTGTGTGTGTGTGTGTGTGTGTGTGTGTGTGTGTGTGTCAGCCTTGCAGACAAATTGCATCTGCCAGTTAGACTTCCTGAAGTTGTGGAGCGGCAGTATGCGCCGGTCATGAATATTTATAGACATATCTATATGGCTTCTAAGCAGTTTCCCCCCGTATTGTTGAGACATGCAAAGAGGACAACACGGTGAGGCTGACGTCGTTGCCAGGGCAGCCCGAACTAATGAGGTGTATGAGAGAATCCTCCCAGGACGGCCTGCAGAGAGGAGAGAAACCTCTGAGGACGCTCCCCCTGTCAACAAGCGCCCCCCCCCCCCCCCCCCCCCCCCCCACCGCCCCTGAAGCTAGACACACGAGGCCGACGTGTTCCCATGCAGAGACTCCCATTATAAAACTGCCCCATAATCTCATTTGGATAATTCAGGTTGAAGGATGCAAGTGCAAAACGTTTTGTTTTGTCTTTTTTTACAAAGGCGTCCGATGTGGAAAAAGTGCATAAATAATCTATAAGTTAACGTTCTTAAAGTCCGGTGGTCGTTGCTTTGCTTCGTCTTTTAGAACCGTCTATGATTCATAAGATAAGAAAGGCGATCTGGTTAAAAGCTGTTCCGCTCCTGGCAAACTGCCGATAGTCCGTAACCCGTGATCCGCCGAGTCAGCGCCGGCCAGCCAAGCCAAACAAGTGGATTTTGTGAATGACCCACAGCGGGACCTGGGGGCAACTACAGGGCGGCCCCCGTCAGTGGAGTCCCAGGCCAGAAATATCTCTGCTGTGCTCTGCCACAAGTGGGTGAAATCTTGTTGGCAGGCCGAGCACTCGGGGGCGTTTTCTCAGGCTGCGATGAAGTTATCAAACACGACACGGTCACAAGCGTGAAGGTTCTGAGCATGTCGTCGATGGGTTGATGTGATCCGTCTGTGTCTGTTTGCTTGTTGCAGATGAATCCGATGAGGCCCAATCAGCTGATGAAAGAGAAGTGACCCCGCTGCTCTCCGTCCAGGGGCCAGTGAGGCCGAGGAGTCACCATTTCCTCTCTGCGTCGGCCCCCCAGGAGTGTTTCAAAGCTGTTTCTCCAACGCTTCTTCCAGAAACTAGGACTGTTTTCCAAAGCAGAAGCAGCACAGCCCTCCCAGACTGAGGTGATGGGAAGCGTGCGAGCCAGCCGCTACAGTGTTGTGTCATCAGAGGAGGACGGCATGAAGCTCGCCGCCATGGCGGTGCCCAACGGCTACGGGAACGCCAAGCGCAAGGTGCACACGAGGCACCAGCCGCAGAGCCGCTTTGTCAAGAAGGACGGCCACTGCAACGTGCACTTTGTCAACGTGAGCCAGAAGGGCCAGCGGTACTTGGCCGACATCTTCACCACGTGCGTGGACATCCGCTGGAGGTGGATGTTCATGATCTTCTGCCTGGCCTTCCTCCTGTCCTGGCTCTTCTTCGGCTGCATCTTCTGGCTGGTGGCCATCCTCCACGGGGACTTGAAGAGCGACGGGCAGAAGTGCGTCTCCAACGTGAGCAGCTTCACCGCCGCCTTCCTGTTCTCCATCGAGACCCAGACCACCATCGGCTACGGCTACAGATACGTGACGGACGAGTGCCCAGTGGCCGTCTTCATGGTGGTCTTCCAGAGCATCGTGGGCTGCATCATCGACGCCTTCATCATCGGCGCCGTCATGGCGAAGATGGCTAAACCCAAGAAGAGGAACGAGACTTTGGTTTTCAGCCACAACGCCACGGTGGCCATGAGGGACAACAAGCTGTGCCTGATGTGGCGCGTGGGCAACCTGAGGAAGAGCCACCTGGTGGAAGCGCACGTGCGGGCGCAGCTCCTGAAATCGCGGACGACGGCGGAGGGGGAGTACATCCCGCTGGACCAGATGGACATAGACGTGGGCTTCGACAGCGGAGTGGACCGCATCTTCCTCGTGTCGCCCATCACCATTGTCCACGAGATCAACGAGGACAGCCCCTTCTACGACATGAGCAAACAGGACCTGGAGACCTCGGAGTTTGAGATCGTGGTCATCCTGGAGGGCATGGTGGAGGCCACCGCCATGACCACGCAGTGCCGCAGCTCCTACGTGGCCGGCGAGATCCTCTGGGGCCACCGCTTCGACCCGGTGCTCTTTGAGGAGAAGAACTACTACAAGGTGGACTACTCCCGCTTCCACAAGACCTACGAGGTGGCGAGCACCCCGCTGTGCAGCGCGAGGGACCTCGCCGAGAAGAAGTACATCCTCTCCAACTCCAACTCCTTCTGCTACGAGAACGAGATCGCGCTGGAGAACAAGGAGGACGCGGACGAGGGGAACGGGGGCAGCGTCGGGCCCGACGGAACCCAGACGGACAACATCTCGGAGACGGAACACGGCCAGGTGGCGGTGCCGCTGGAGCCCCGCCCCCTGAGGAGGGAGTCAGAAATATGACTGTCTGGAGGTCAGACCTCGCGCGGGGGAATAAAATAAAAATCACCTCTCTGCTCCGGGGTGGTGGGGTGGTGGGGGGGGCCTTTTGGGTGGAGGACAAGCTGAACGGTACTGCTGTGGGTGGGGCTTTGTATGCAAGGGTCTGTTTGCACAACACCTCCCCCCCCCCCCCCCACCTACTCAGCGCCCGGTGACCGCGACACAGAGTTGTTGAGGACATGTCTCAGTCCGTCTGTCCAGCATGAACAAGACACCGTCACTAAGGCGTGTCCTTGTTCTCTGAAATGTCCTCGAGTGCTGCTAGAAAGACGAGTTGAACCTTGTGCCTTCGCAGAGAACCCAAGAGACGACGTCTGGAGCAAAGAAGGTACACGTAGAGTATTTTGTTCACGAGCTGGTCTCACAGAAGACGCCTTGGATTCCCGCGGACTTGGTGATTGATCTGAGGGGCTGTTCATTGCTGGTCAGACCGATGGACACGTGACCCGGTGTTGACACAAACATCGTTCGTTTTAAAGGAGACCGCGGTAATGCGAGAATCTGAATGTTCTTAAAAGTGCTGCTATGATGTTGCTTCTTTATTTTTATTTTCTTACAGTTGAAATACCAAAGAGTATTATTATCACCGTTAAAAACACCTGCTTGGATTTGGTACAGAGAAGTTTAGGTCGGGTTTTGCACGACTGTGTGTACAGTTGTTATGTCTTTGTGTTGAGCCGCTTCATCAAGCCTTTAATAGGTAGAAATCCACAGGAAGCAGACGATGACATAAATTGTAAGAAATGTTTTCCCACTAAAATATCAAATCCAAACTCTTTTTAGTGCCACGTTCCCTCTTCAGCCTTCTTCTTGGTCTCTTCCTACTGCACGTTAGACTGCGCTTGTTTCACCTGCGGATGGAAGGTATGAGAAATGTACTGTACTGTAGTTCAAAGGAGACGCACAAGAGTTCTGCCCTGTATCTTTACTGTGTGTGTGAGTGTGTGTGTGACCGAAGGCCGTGCACGTGTAAATACCTCCCTCCCTGCTGCAGTTTGTATCAGTCTTCCAAATGTACTGCAAAAACCAAGGAATGTACAGATTTTTGTATTGATATTAATATTATTATTATTGCTCATGATATTCTATTGTTCTTTTTTCAATAAAATGTCCGTGGGCAACCGGAATCGAGCTGTGTGTCTTTTAAAGGTGAAACACACACATGAACAGCTATTAGTTGGTGATAGTTATTGTAGGAATGATTTACGGAAATATCACCAGGGAACACGAGGCCAAGTCATGGAGTTAACGAGTGATCGACCAATGAACCCAGAGAAGAAGAAGAAGAAGATGAGGGTGCTCTCCGTGGTGCTGATCCAACAGACGGGTCACGTTTGAACCGACTTTGGCCGGCTTTGGTCGTTGGAGAATGAAGTGGTTTACTGCCAAATGATCCTTCTATGTGTACATACAGTTTGCGTAAATAGACTCATGCATTGTTAAAGTTCATGTGAAATGTTCATGTGAGGCCCCTGGTGCTCTGCCCCCCCGCCCCCCCCGGGTGCATTAACGTGAGCGTAGTCTACGCCGCAAACTGACATCCCCAAAAACAATGCGAGGAAATAGACCTTGAGGGCTGCATTCATAAAAATATCGTGTGGATTTTGCATATTTCCATTTGAAACATGGGAAGATTGTGGGAAAACACTTTTTTCCCGATGACGCTGCTAAAACAAGACAAAAGAATTTAGAACAATTGAAAGTTGAGAATGATGATTAAAATCCCATTTCATAAAACACTTTACTCTCGCACTGGATCCTGGACGTGAACCAAACTCAATGGAAAATCCCCGCAATTTACCGTCAAGGAAGACTGACAGTAATGTCCACTCATGGAGAGTGTGTGTGTGTGTGTGTGTGTGTGTGTGTGTGTGTGTGTGTGTGTGCGCGTGTTCCATTCATCGGACATGAAGCAGTTACAGTCTCTGATTCATCTCCATCAATTTTGAAACGGGAAGAGAGAGAAAATGAGTCAGGGTTGTTTCAGCGGCTTATAATGACCATCAGGATCTGTGCTTCATTATATTTCCTCCGCTGGACACAATTTAATCACATTTCATACTTTGAACCACAACAGACGACTCAGCGCAGGATTGAATAGAAAATGTAATAAAATAACCTTTGACAAGTAACCTCGGTTATTTATTTTGCTGTAAACAAAAGCGTTTGTCCCTGAAGGGCGACGCTGGTGGGAAAGCAAAGAGTTGGTTTCCGGTCTCACCATTTAATATCGCATTTATTTATTGAATTATCAATTTAAAGTTGCGACCAGGAAAGGCACATTGAAGTGACTTCCTGTGCGAAAGGAAGAGTGGTGGCACATTGTTGGGGGCCGTGCGGCTCTGTAGGTGAACGGCTCTATTGTGCAGCTCCGCTCACTCCCTGTTTATGAAAACAATAACAGTGTTTATGAGCCGAGTAAACATCTAAAAGGTAAACGTTGTTCCCGTGTAAACCGCCGAGATGTCCCGTATCCACGCTGGCTTTTATGGCTTTGTGTGCTCCAGTGGAGTAGAAGATGTCGGGGCTTTCATCGAGGCTTCAAACGGGCTCACCTGGGATCCTCTTCCTGCTTCACACGGACCCCCGCCGGGCCAGACTGAACCCAGAGAGCCCAGACTCCCTCTCATCTCATCACTGGAAACTCTGTGTGGATTGTTTATAAGCTGTGGAGGTTTACTGCAGCCATTAGCCAATTAGCTGATTGCTTGTGTGAAAAAGGTCCAAGATGGCGTCCTTTATGGAGGTCAGAGGTCGAGCCCCGCAGGTCGTTTCAGTTGTGCATGCCGCTGGATTAGTCCAGCCTGACTTTCCCTGATGGTGCTGATGGTGTCATGAGGTGAACAGGGGTGGGTGGGTGGGGGGGACTGATTAGTCACAAGCCCCAGGAGACGATGAGGAAGGGAAGACACCTCCTCAAAGGCCAGAAAGAGCATTTGTGTTCAAGCAGAGCCTTCGTCTCCAGGCCGAATATTAAAACATTTGACAAAATAAAAGCCCTTCAAAAAGATTCCTTCACATCTCGTTAACAGGAGAGACATAAAAGAGTTAAAAGGCACAGCGATCCATTTGCTTCACCTGGGTGAAGAATGCAGCACCAGGGACTCTGTGGACAATAAAAGGTTTCCGAGTCAAAGCGCTGTGGTTTGTACAACAGATTCCAGCTGTGATCCCTCTATTATCCGCCCGGCAACCGCCCACCACAATGACCGCTTGGCCAAAAAGGCCCGAAGAATTTCAGCGATGTGAGTGCCGCTGTGATGTCGCTGCTCTTTTGGGGTCCACATTGTTGATGCACATTGAACTGAGAACTGTGCTGCCCCCCCCCCCACTGATGGCCCCACACAACCTAGCGGCCAATTAGGAAAGCGTTCCCTTCACCACCATCGTCATCATTACATCTGTTAATTCAATCTGTCCGAGAGCAGAGTGTCCTCCTCGGTTCTAATGTGACTCTTTTTTTAAATAAATATGAATACGAACAGCATCGTTTTTTTTAATCAGTGGCCGGATTTGAATGATTTCTATTTCTATCTTTCACCGGATCAGAGCTGCAGGTCAAAAGAGGAAGAGGGTGATTTTTGCAGATTGTGTATTAGATTAGTGGATCGACAGAACGATTGTGGTTGTTGATAAATAGCTCATTAATTTAGTAAAATGCAAAATACATACAAAATTCACTCAGACATCAGGATGTAAATAGTTTTCTAAAAACCAAGTTAGAAGTGTGCATAAATATGGTGCAAAAGATACAGGTGGATAAAAGGTATTCCAATAACAGCCTTATTTTTACAGTTTCACGGTTGTCATTTATGTAAATGAGTATAGTTTGTGTGATGTGTACATGATTCAGCTCGTTTATTTACCTTAACAGTCTAACTTGGTGGCAGTAGTCATTCTTTGTTTTGTTCGTGTTTAATTGGTTAGTGCTGACAGTGCAGCCAATCCGGCTCGGTTCTCAGGGGAAGGGGCGGGGCTTGGGCGTATACGGTCAGGTTCAGTGTATCGGAGTAAGTCATCACCGTTATGTAAAGTTGTAATGATCTAAGCGAAAATCCTATTAATAACTTGATGGCTGACGACCAGTTATCCGATGGTTTGGATTGTGGTGACCTGCCAGATGTAAATATGATGTGGTTGTGTATTGTTTGCTATATTGTGACTAAATGTTGTAGTGTAAACAAGTTATGATGCTAATCGCGATTAGCTATTAGCATAAGCACCATACAGGTTAGCTCGGCTTTCATACTGTTAACTTTGCCGTGAATTCAGTTGATGACACAAGTGTTGCTAGATCGACATGACGTAGCAGATGGATGTGTGTTTAGCTGATTCAGGAGACGGACATTTAAGACGAGGATCGGAAAAAAACTCCTGTGGACCACTAAGGAGAACGGTTTCCCGCGTCTGCGCTTCCGGTTGTAGACAGTTTGCTGGTGTGTTTTTTCTCCCGGGTTCTGCCTGCCGTCCATCGCCCGGATTCCGCTCATCTTCTCCTTTGAATGGGGAACCAGAGACGTGAGTACTGACTAACTTGCACCTGCTCTTTTTGTTTATTGCTTGTGTGAACAAGTGAAGCGGCCATTAAGTTTTAGGTCTCAACGCTCCCAAGCATCGACTCAGGCCTGCAACGAGGGTTTGGTGTGTCATGGGTGGGAGAAAGTGGGGGGGCATGTTGTATTGATCTTCAAGAGTAATAAATGTCAAACTGTTTTGCCAAATTATAAATGCCTTTTGAAGTGTGTTTGCGACGGGTGCTGCATACTATTTTGTCAAGCAAAGATGTCTCTGCGTTTGCATGGTTTATATCTCTTTAGATTTAAATCTCTTTGGGTTTTAAACTGCTTACTGTCACAATAGACCACAACCTGGTACAGGCAGGCAAAGATAATCCCTGGGGGGGGGGGTTAATTGTTACAGTAAAGCGTGTTTAAATGCTCCACGCGTGACGCATAGCGGTCGGCTTTGTTAGCGCAGTGGTTTTATCGTGCAGGATACACAGGAGATACACAAAGACCTTGTCAATGATTAAATGGACACCACAGAAGCTCTGCATGAGGCCTCAATGCTGTGTGTGCCAGATATGTACATACAAATAGAGAGGGATTAACTTTTCAGGGGGGGGGGGGGGGGGGGGTTATTCACTGGTCACTGTGGTGACAGAAAACAGCAGCTGTGGACAGGATGGGATTGTTGTACCCCTGACCCGACCAACCAGCCAATCACAGGCTTTAAAAACGTTCAACCCGTGAGGGACCAGGGACTGTGGATAAAACGTGCACGCAGCCATGGTGGCGTGCAACAGGAGGTGACCATCTCAGGACTGAGGAGGACGTAGAGACACCGTTTCTACACGCCTCGATTGACCTGTCAATCAGTGTGTAGCCCCGCCCTAAAGCATCCCCTGCTTCATGATCTGTTTGACTCTAAATGAACCATAAACTTCTAAATAAACATCACGCTGTATTCAAAAAGACTGAGACCATAAACTCATGTTTACAGTGTTTACTGATGGAATAAATCAAGAGAGAAGTAGAGTCATTTCCTCATAGACGTCTATGGGAGCAGAGGAGTCTCCCCCTGCTGGTCACTACACAGAAGTAGAGTCATTTCCTCATAGACGTCTATGGGAGCAGAGGAGTCGCCCCCTGCTGGTCACTACACAGAAGTAGAGTCATTTCCTCATAGACGTCTATGGGAGCAGAGGAGTCGCCCCCTGCTGGTCACTACACAGAAGTAGAGTAATTTCCTCATAGACGTCTATGGGAGCAGAGGAGTCGCCCCCTGCTGGTCACTACACAGAAGTAGAGTCATTTCCTCATAGACGTCTATGGGAGCAGAGGAGTCGCCCCCTGCTGGTCACTACACAGAAGTAGAGTAATTTCCTCATAGACGTCTATGGGAGCAGAGGAGTCGCCCCCTGCTGGTCACTACACAGAAGTAGAGTCATTTCCTCATAGACGTCTATGGGACCAGAGGAGTCGCGCCCTGCTGGTCACTACACAGAAGTAGAGTCATTTCCTCATAGACGTCTATGGGAGCAGAGGAGTCGCCCCCTGCTGGTCACTACACAGAATGCAGCTTTGACTCCTGGGTCAGACCAGTGGTTAGAAGTGAAGATTGAAACTCTGACCCTCGAGCAAAGCATGTTTTTAAAACGCAGTTTTTAGTGATCTACAGAAAATAATTCGATGCATCACCAGTGACACAGAGGTGTGAAAATGAATCCATTGTCCATCTACAGAACCGCTTGGTTTAAGAGAGCAAATCAGTCCCTGTTGTGGTTTGGATGCAGTGACTCTTTGAGCGAGGACTAAGGAATCATCGCATTGTTTAAACACCCCACCCCAACATGTTTGAACAGGAAGTAAAAGCACAAAATGTGTCTGTCACATTTTGTGAAGTCCTCAGGAAGGCAATCCAGTGGTTGCTATGGACACGCGCGAGGACACTAACAACCAACCACGTCAGCTCTGTGCTCCCCGGAGACGGCCACTCGGAGGAGGGACACGGACAGCAGGAGCAGGGGACATCATGAAATAATTCACCCAACAGAGGCCCCGTCCATGCAAAGTGTGTCCCACAGGATCTGGTTTATCAAGTAGTTTGGAGAACACAAAGTCCACAACCGACTGCTTTCTTCCTTCTATTGGTTCGGTTCCGTCATGAGTTCGTACTTTTGGATCATTTGGTTTGTGCGCCCCCTGTTGTTGAGGAAAATAACGCAGCGTCTCCCTCAACGCTCCAACAAGCCGAGACTCTTCACTCCTCCACTATCTTTTAAATTGAATCCTGTCGATGTGGAATCATTCAAACAGGATCCAGAGTGGTGCACAGGACGCTTCCTCCATTGCAGGATGGTTTCACAAGTCATTCTCCCGTTTTCAAGTCACGTTTGTTGACTAAAGCAACACGGCGTCCTGGTTTGAACCATAATTGGGGCACGATTGCACCTTTTTCACTTCACGAGGCGTCTTTGCAGAACAACAAATAGAGCATTTGTCTATTATATCGATAACTAGCTCGAGTCACGCGGTCAGACGCCTCTTATGGTCCCCGTGTGGAGGAAGAGATCACATGGGGGGGGGGGCTGTACACCTGCACTAAAGAGTTCACAATAACAGGCTGATTAATGCTGACAAGCCTCAGCTTTTTATGGATGCTAATGGAGTGTGTCTGTGTGTGTGTGTGTGTGTGTGCGTTTGCTTTGCTGGTCCTTAGTCACAGAGTCGTCGCTTCGCTGCATCGCCGCGCCATGGCAACCAGGGCGCGTGGCGTCGGGTAAACACGGTGTCGGGATCATTTACCGGCGGTTAGACTTTAACCACATTACCTCTACTGCGCGACACACACACACACACACACACACACACACGGTTCCATGTCTCAGGACGACAGGTCCCTGGTCGCTCAGGCAGGTCTTCTCCAGCGTGAGGGACCAGGGACTCCTTTTGAAGGCTCGGGGGCCCTTTGACGCCGGGGACCACCCATGTCCCGAGGGGCCGGCCTCATGGAGAACACGATGTCTGTGTTCCCTCCGAAAACAGTGCACTGTGCATCCAGAATGTCACAACAGGACCCAGAAGTCTCCAGCAGACTGAAAGCTCCTCACAGAACTAGAAAGCTAAAGCAGAGCAGACTTTAAGTGGGGCCACAGAGCAGAAGGATCTGAATGAAAAGGCTTTCAGGAACAATCAGGCTCAGCTCACAGTTGAAGGTCTTTATCCCAGAGGAAGGAGGAGGAGGGAGGAGGGGGGGGGTCAAACTGCTGGTGACTTTGGTCAGAAGGTGCTCCAGAGCTCCTTCAGTAACACAAACTTCAAAATGATTTACACAACATCTACTGTTAGACAAAATGTGTGTCGGTCTGTTGAGAGGATTGACTTAACTCCAGTGATGCAGTTAGAGGACGAAGGATTGGACACATGTCATGGGGGGGGGGGGGCTGAGATGCATCCTGTGATAAGAGAGGTTCCAGAAAACAAGGAAACTCGAGCGCAGGGGGGGGGGGGGGGAAGCCCAAACTTCAGCGTGACCTCGCAGTTACTACTGTGACGTTCACACAGGAGCAAAAGGAAGAAAAGCATCAATTATATGGAGGACAACGTGAACTGAGTGAGAGCGAAACCGAGAGGGAACCACACTGCACTTATTGACCCAGAATCTGGTGACCTAGCGAGGGCTCGTTTTAAAGTAAGAGAGAGGAGACCATGAATAGGAGACTGTATTTGACCAGCTGAGGGACCTACGAGCTTCAAATGAACCGTTTAGAACTTCCCATGTGAAACACATATTGGGCCTCTTGCTGTTTTAGGTAATGACTTACCGTCCAATCAGGCAGCCCAAAGAACACCGAACCCATCGGTGGAAGACCACACAACTGACCTGTTCTATGCCTGTGATGTAATAAACATCTACACACATTTAACCTTCATGGAAAGACTTCATAATAAAGCCGTCAGTGAGTGTCTTTAGTGAGTCACTTCAGTCCTGATCCCCTATGTGACCCAACAGGAAGTCCTTCTATCCCCGCCATGCAGTAGATGTGGTCCTATTTGGGGTCTGTGGACCCTCTTTTAGAGGCTCCAGCTGTAAATAAACCGGTTGCTGCCGTACTCTCTGCCTCAGCAGCCTGCACGTGAGGTGAATAAAATGCACCGGATGAAACCGCTGTTGTCAGACGGGGTTTCGGGTTGCGGAGCAGTTGTTCCCGCTCTTCCTGAAACACTCCCAGCTCCTCTGGAATCTCTGGAAACGGGTCAGCTCAATCTAAAATTGGACATCGGCCCTGTCCGTTGTTGTCCCCTGTCCGTCACACCCTTTTTCCACACACACAGCTGTTTCTAAGCAGGAGGGGACAGCTGGCTGCGGGGAACGTGCACAGTGGCAATGTCGGAGGGGGGGGGGGGGGGTTTCTGTGGGCTTTTAGTGTTGAAGAAGATTCACGGCCGACTTTTCATTACTACTTGCTAACAGCTAGCAGCTAACGCTAACTAGCTCCCCTCCTGCCAGTGTGTGTGTGTAGATTATGAGAAAACAATCCCCACAGGTGTGTGGGGTGCTCAGCAGGATGCCCGCAGGGCGTAGCCATGGAAACGCGTTTCTGTCGTTCCCGTGTAGCGCCGAAGAGACGATGAGCGTTGACGTGACGTCGGCCCACAGCTCATGCTTTAGTTTGGTGCCTTCACCTTCCATGAGGCACCCGAAGGCCTCGGTTATTTCCACGGTGGACAGCTGTGATCTAAATATACGGCACGACTTCCTAACTTCAGGGAAAGAGGAGAAAAAAAGATCCTCTTACAGATTTCCTGTAAGCGAGAAAAAAAAAGGAAAAACCCGCAGGAAAAACAGTGGCAAAAAGCAGACGGCGGAGGTCACAGGTCACGATTTGAGTTGTTATTGATGAGCTTGCCAGCAGTAATCTGTCGGCTTGTCGGGGCTCTGCACACAACCACAACAAACATTGTGAGTCGCAAATATTTGGCTGCAAAAAGGAATGAAAGTTTACTTTCCCTTTTTTGTATCAGAGGGTCAATGCTCCTCTGTCATTTAATAATACTGCAGGTAATAAAGATGCTATGTGGACTGAGTATGAAACCTCCAGCTGTCACAGATCGTTTACATGTGCACGTGGGTAAAGAAACGGATCCTCCCCCCCCCCCCCCCCCCCACTCAGGCTCCATGTTTCTTCACTGGTTGAGATGGAGGGCGTGAAGGCGGCGTGAAGGCGGCGTGAAGGCGGCGTGAAGGCGGTGTGAAGGCGGTGCTACGGGTCGCCTCGGGTCACTCCGGGGACGCCCCTCCAGAGGTGTCGCCCTGCGGCCCGTGCCCCCCCCCCCCCCCCCCCCGGCAGCGGGGAACAATAGGTGGAACCAGCTGCTGAGTCGGTGAGGTTGTGTGTGTCCGTGTGTGTGTTTGCTCTGAGGGGAAAGTCAGCTTCCACCGCAGGGCCTCCATGTGACACGCTACAGGGACACCTGTCCTCTGGTGGACGGGAGACAGATGTGACAGGTCCAACCTTTTAGGGCAGCGACTTGATCTGAACTTTGTGTCGTGTGTGTGTTTGGGGGGGGGGGGGGGGGGTGGACCAGCTGTCCCCGTTTAAGGTGTACGTGTGTAAAAGCATCAACAACAACATCGGTGCGACCCCCGGTTTGAGCTACTTTTAGGATCAAAGGATCAGGAGGAAATGTTTTCCACTTGTGTGTAACGCGCACAACCGGATCATATTCAGTTTCCACCTCTCACATTGGGGGGGGGGGGGGGGTCTGTAACAGTGATTATGACCTTGAGCTCTATTCAAAGAACGTTGAGTCACTGAAATCAGGAACATCCCCAGATTGAGAAATATCAGAACCGTTGTCTTTTAATAGATTCACTGTAAAATGCAGGAAACAGCTCCGCTGATAACTGACATCATCTCATCAAATATCTTTATTATATTTTATTAATGATAATAAAACAAAGTAATCATTCTTGCATTTTATCTTCTAGATCTTGAATGAACACACATTGAAAGGTTTGTGTAACCATCCAGGTACCAGCAGTGTGCTTGTAGCTGGTCTCAGTGGGGGTCAGATGCCGTGGCCCCCGCAGACAGACAGACACGCAAAGCAGATCTTCACAGGGTGAATGAAACGTGTCTGTTTTCCCTTTAACAAAAAAAGCCTCTGTATTCTCTTTATATCCATTCAGCCCCCCCCCCCCTTGGTGTTACTATTTTACCCGAGCTGCTGCCAGTTGTGTGGTCTTGAGTTACACAGAGGAAGCGCGAGTGGAAAGAA
Source organism: Pungitius pungitius (assembly GCF_949316345.1). Classification (NCBI taxonomy): domain Eukaryota; kingdom Metazoa; phylum Chordata; class Actinopteri; order Perciformes; family Gasterosteidae; genus Pungitius; species Pungitius pungitius. Next base: position 855,027 of record NC_084920.1, on the reverse strand, counting down.
GAAGGGCCGCAGACACTCGATACAAAAACGAGCCACGAGGGGAGAAACTGTGCGAGGCCGCCCCCCCCTGACCCCCCCCCCAGAACATTCCCGCTCCTCAACGCTCATCTGTGGAGGTTACACTGATCCCAACAACAACCACCTCCTTCCTTCTGGCCCTTCGTCAGGTGTCCCACGCGTCACGCTTCATGCTCCTGTCTGAATGAGACGCCTACATGAACCCGCTCACACACGTGTGTGTGTGTGTGTGTGTGTGTGTGTGTGTGTGTGTGTGTGTGTGTGTGTGTGTGTGTGTGTGTGTGTGTATTTATACAACCCGTGTAGTGGGTGTGAGCACGTGGTCGCTCTGTAGGTCACATGCTCTTTACATTGTGGAGCCGGGGGAGTTTTATTTAGGCCGCTCAGTGTGACGTGTAGAGCGTGTGGTGGTGTTTATTCATACTTATGTCATGTATGTCGTTAGGTCTAGAGGAAGTAGCACAGGAAACAACACGCATCAACAAATCAGTTCACCTCCATTCATGAAGATGATGGTAACAACTAGCCTGATGCTCATCGTTCTTTTATTTCCTCTCTTTCTTCAAATGAAAATGTCCGAAAGTGTCCCCTCATGACGTGATGCCCGTGAACGTTCAAGTCATGTGATGAATGACCCGGTTTGTCGGGTCACAAAGGGGCCCGAGGAGCTTCTGTAAACTCATCAGCAGAATCTCAACACGTGCACGCTCACGTGCACGCCGATCGGCTTTCTGATAACGAGCAGAGACTGAGGATTATTAGACATGCAGACCTGTCAGTGGGGAAAACAGCTGTTGCATTATGGGAAATGTAGGATCCAGGGTGTTTTGGGCTTGTAATGTGTGTATTATTTTAGTTTTATTGTTTTATTATGGTTTTCATTAAACAAACCACAAATGAACACACATTTGCCTTGGCTCCTCCCACTCCTCCGTGGTGGTTATTACACTGTTATTACACTGCTGCTCATGGCTTGGTTATAAGCTCACGGGGTGCAGTAATGTGATGTTCTCTTAGCTTTAACAAGCTCTCGTTGCTGCACGGGGCCCCATCGTGTGTGTGTGTGTGTGAGCGTGTGTGTGTGTGTGTGTGTGAGCGTGTGTGTGTGGAGGAATGTGCTTAAATGAAAAACATGAATTTTCCATGGAGGACTTGGAGGGCCTATAGGAGTCTGCTGGTTAGATAGAGACGCGTATAGTTTCCACCTGTGTTTTTTAGTGGAGGGCAGGTTCACGTGTCACGTTGCCCCCCCCACGCCCCCCGGGGGTTGTTTGGAGATCTGGAGCAGGAAGCACTTGTTGTGCACAGGAAGCCCCCCAAACGCAGCGCTCCCACTCGGCTGATAACTTTAACACTTCTTCTTCCCTTCACACGCAGACGAGCTCACTTCCTCCCCGGCAGCCGCTTCCTCTCAGGACGTTGCGCGTGTGTGTGTGTGCGCGTGTGTGTGTGTGTGTGCGTGTGTGTAAAGCAACGTCGGCTGATGCAACGTTTCCGGGTTTTATTTGACTTCTTCCACGTGATTAATTGCTCCAAAGCACTTATTAATACCTCTGAGGAGGGAATTCTTTTTATTTCATCAGTTTCATTTCCTATATTTAAAACAAGTCATTTCTTTCATTTTAAATAAAATCACATGATTAGTTAAATGTGCTGTGTTGAATCTTATTAGTTTGTACCAAAGTGTATTCATGTGGTTGTGACATGCCTTCATGCACATGTTAGTAATAACGAACATGATGTGATGCAGGAAGCCTGAGACGGGAATGTGAGCCTGTGAGTCACTGCTGTGTTTGAAGGTCAAAGGGAATCCGAGGATCTGATAAACTGTCGCTGCCATGGCGACCATAGAATGAAGGAGATCGATTCCCTCCCACTTTCACCAGAGAGGAAAAACAGTGCAAACACTTGTGCGATTGGGGCGGGGGGGTCACAGGATGTTGTTTGACTTGGAGATCCTGTTTTCATCCTTTTTCCAAAGCAGCTAATGCGGGTGCACCAGCCCCCCCCCCCCCCGTTATAGGTGCAGCTCTTCCTGCGTTGTGGTGATGGACAGAAGGACAGAAGAGGAGGTGTTCACCACAAGGTACCACTACGTCATAGTGTATCAAATGTATATTACAAATACTGTTAAAAACAGATTTATTTTGGAGAAACATTTTGTGTTAATATATCAAAAAAATCATTTTGAATCTGGATTTATCGATTTTTCACATTCATGTTTAAGAGAGATATATATTTATATATTTCCATCTTCTCACCTGTGAGCCTGAGACTAGAACGTTTGGTTCTGGAGTGAAACGTGTCTTAATGTCTGCGTTCATGTTTCTAGAAGCACATAAAGCAAACGTTGGGGTGTAACGGCTGCTTTTGGTTACAAGTCAAAGGTTTAGTGAACATAAAATCTTTCTGCCCCCCCCCCCCCCCCCCCCCCCCCCCCCTCTGAGGCTGCACTTCATTATAAATCATGCTGCAGTTTCCATGAGATCATCAGCTTGTATTCAGGAGGAGCGACGTCCCACAGGTTTAACACTTTAAATGTATTAATACAATAATATAATAGTTCATTTAGTCTCAATATGCCAAACAAAAATAAAAAGGAATTAAAGGATTAAAAGATTTATTTTTATTTTTGAGTGTCAGAAGTCAGATGATTGATGGGCCCTCGAGGGTCCGATTCACGAGTTTAACTTACTGTGAGAAAGAGGCTCCAGTGACCTTTGACCCCGAGGTGGGTTGACTCACACAACGTGAACAACAATGAACGGTTTTGTTTTGTTTTGTTTTTAGTGACGACCTTCTATCAAAGTGAACTTTGACCCCCGAAGGAAGGAAGACGATTCGGGGGCCGGACGGTCCCCTTGTGGGACGTGCGTCACAGCGCGTGGGAGCAGGTGGGCTGTGAGAACGCAGCAGGACCAGGTAGGTCCAACACCCCCCCCCCAGGGGTCTTCTGCACGCGATATCCTCTGACTGTAGTTGGGTCCGGTTCCTTGAGGGGGGGGGGGCGTCCAGGGAGCGTGGTTTTCACTGAAATAAGCCATTTTTAGACGACAGAGTGAACACGGGACCTTAAAGTGTAAAAATACCTCTTTTCTTTATTGAATCGTTACAGCTGCACAGAGCGACTTAAAATATTCATAGAAATCCATTTAGCTCTAAATGAACAGTCATCAGTCTTTAGAGAGGAACTCTGAGGAGCTGTAGCCATGGTATCGGGGGGGGGGGGGGGGGGTCTCATTCAGAACAAAAACAAACACCAGCAGTTCACCACCTGCAACACACACAGACACACAAAGCTACGCGGGTTCAAAGGTCACGGCCGGGGACTCGACCTCCAGGACGCTCGGGCCGGCGGTGAAGAAAAAAAAGACATCGTCGCTATTAATCACGCCAGCAACACGTCTCCTTAAGGGATGTAACAATGCCCCCCCCAAGTATCAGAGGAGTCACTCGGCAGGTCAACACGAGACACAAATGGCCTCGCAGACAGGAAGTGCCACACGGACTAAAGAGCTCCTCATGCAGGTGTGCAGCGGGTTAGAAAGTGAATGCGAGTCAGCTGTTAGCAGCGAGGGGGTGTCGGGGGGGGGTCAAGGTGCAGCTCTGGGAGGATGATGAAGACCGCGAAGGGCCCCCTGAAACCAGGAGTTCACGTTGTAGTATCATACGATATCACTGAATGATGATGCTTCTCCCTTCAGGCTGTAATAGTTTACTTTACATGGGGGTGAAAGGTCACCACTGACCCAAACTCTGACCCAAGTCACCTTTTACAACCAGGAGATTCCATAAGAAAAAGTGAAACTCGATGGCTACATTTCACCTTTAAAGGGTTTAAAGTGTGCGATGATGTCATCACGGCGTCATGCGGAGGGGACAGTGTCGTTTATACAGGTGTGATGTCAGTGCCCCATAGCTAAGCTCCGCCCACACGGAGAAACACAAACAGGAAGTGGGATTGCGATGCAGAGTGGGGTTGAAGGGGGGGGGCTGTTGTGATGTCATCACTTGGCTTGTACTGAGAGGCACAGGAGTTAGTCGAAGCGCTGACACGTCAGAGAGGAACAGCAGTAATAAATACAACGAGTAATAGAATATTAATAACAATAATAGTAACAACATCCAGTTCTTCTCATGTGGAACACGCAGTGGAGAACGTTGATTCGCTCAGGAGAGACTAGAAGAAGGGGGGTCTTCTCCCACAAGGGGGACACACGCACTCACTCTATTTCACCCCCCCCCCCCCCCCCCCCCTACCTGTGCAGTCTAGCTGCACTTGTGTATTTGCAGTTGCAGATTAACACAAGGAGTAAAACACGAGACGGATCGTGGAAGGATCCGGTTTCCTACCCACAATCCCACAGGGCTTTATGGGGACTTGAGTTTCATGATTAGTGACAAATGCGCTTCTGAACACAACTGTTATCACTCAAATGAACAGCATCTCATGCAAATCCACCCGGCTGAAACAGGAGAAAAAGTACCACGGTTACCATGACAACCGACAGTAAACTGGGCTCCTGAACCCCGTTTGGTGGATTCATCAAGTCAGAATCAACGAAATCAATGTGTGCGCCCGAAAAACACAAAGCCCTGCGTACACACACACACACACACACACACACACACACACACACACACACACACACACACACACACACACACACACACTAAGCAGTTGAAGTGCGGTTCTGAGAGATAAATTCTGGACATGCAGTCAACAATTAAGCTAATGCAACACTTTGAGAATACAACCATTTTGATAATATATATATATATTTATATATATTTATAATCTGCATCTTTTCTCTGTGGCTTTTTTCAGCCAAAAGAAAAAAAAGAAAAGAAAACCCGGAGTTTGACCACGACGACCTGGAGTCCAGACAGTCGACATCGATGGAGTAAAAGGCGGGAAACGTGGGGCCAGAGCGGAGCTTCAAGGACCCCCCCCCACCCTACACGTTGGGGGGGGGGGGCTGCGATTGGTGCTTCTCGACTCAGGCCCTTAAGATGACCTTCACGAAGCTCGCCACGTCCGTCTCTTTGGCCTCGTGGCAGCTGAAGAAGGGATGATGCTGAGGAGGAGACAACACAGAGGGGGGGGGTGGATGGAGGCTAAGCTAACCTGGCTAACCCAGCATGCAGGGGCTGGGCTCTGATCGGTTCATTTCATGTTTCCTATTTGATGCAAATGATGAAGCGCACACTACAGTGATGTAGTGTTACATGCCGGGGGGGGGTGCGCCCTCTAGTGTGCGACCGGCGCGGTTACGCCATAAAACACTCACCATGAGTTCCGTGTACGTCGGCCGCTCTTTGGAAACTTTCTTTAAGCTGCAGAGGAAGAAAGGGACGGATGAATTGAGCCGCGTCCCGACCTCAGACCACATTCACTCACTCTCGCTTCCTGTTTGAACCACTGCAGGCGAACAGGCCAAAGGGAAATTAAACAACTCGTTTTTCAGAATAAAGCGTCCCGAAGAGGAGGGAACAATTACAAATGTGGAACTGAAGTGTTCGGGCCAATTAGGACAAAAAGAGTCACCACAGAGAGGAGAAGTCCACGAACTCGGGGGAGAACTGCTCGGCGGGAAGTTGTGGCGACGGTTCCTCCACCACCTGCTTCAGCTGCTGGAACGGCGTCCCCCACGAGTCGTACGGGAAGCGCAGGATGGCCAGCTCGATCTGAAACACACGAGGGGATTCAAACGGAAGGATCTGTGAATGTTTACCAACTGGTAATAAAAGGTCGAGACGGACACCAGAGCACATTTACCATCGTGATCCCTAAACTCCAGATGTCCGACTTGACGCTGTAGCCCTTCTGGTTCGTCTCGGGGTTGATCCTCTCCGGCTGCGGCACAGAGAAGGAGGCGTTAATGGCAGCGCCATGTTGAACTCCTTGTTCGCACACACACACACACACACACACCGCCATGTAGGGTTTGCAGCCGGCGTCCATGGTTTTGGCCACGGAGTCGACCAGGTAGCCGCTGATGCCGAAGTCGCACATCTTCACCTGACCCTGCGTGTTGATCAGCACGTTGGACGGCTTCACGTCTGCGAGCGGAGGAGAGAGCGGCGGCTTTAGTGGCGCCTCACAGAGCTGCCGGCGACCAGCGCCACCCAATCTCACCTCGGTGGATGACTTGCAGGTTGCTGTGCAGGTGCTCCAGAGCTTTTACTATCTGCAAAGACAAAGAGGCCGTTTAGCCGGCGGCAGGGCGGCGCTACGGCGGCGGCGGCGAGGAGCAGGACCCACCGAGACGGCGATCTTCCCCAGGATGTCCTCGGGGATGCTCGTGCTCTTCTCGATCACCTGCTTGTAGAACTTGTCGAGGGAAGTGTCCATCAGCTCCATGCAGATCCACACGTCGCCCTGGCAACAGACGAGGAGGAAGATGAAGGGGGCGGGGCAACCAGCCAGGACTCATTGCAGGCGAGTGTTTGACCCCAGTGTTTAAGGTCAAAAGGAGGAAGTTCATCCCAAAGCACCTGACAGCCTCTTCATGAGAGCCACCAAGTTAAATAACACATTCAAAGGTCAGGTCGGAGAAGCGCAATGCATTGTGGGTCCAGGCTACCTCTCTGAAGAGCGCTCCGTAGAAGGTGACCGTGTAGAAGCAGTCCACCGTCCTCATGGAGATGTCCAGGTCCATGAGCAGCCTCTTCTGCTCCTGAGTGTTCACGGTGGCCCTGATCCGCTGGGGGGGGGGGGGCAAACAGGAAGTGAATATTGTTAAAGTGAAAAGATGTGTCGTTTATATGAATGCATTAATAACAAAGGTAATAAATGAAAAATTACTTTGAAGAACTAAAGAAGTTATTTTTCTCACTGAATGTAAGAAGGGACTCACCTTGACGGCCATGATGAGGCCGCTGGGCACGTGCCTCATCTTGTCCACCACGCCGTACGCTCCTCGGCCCAGCTCGCAGATCTGCTCCAGGTCATCGGCCTTCACCTCGAAGTTCTGCTCCGCAGGAGGGACGGGGAGCAAGGTCAGAGGTCAGGGGTCAGGATGGACGCAGAAGTGAAGGTGGCCGTTAAACTTAAGTAAAAACAGGAATCTCAAAGAGCTAACGGATGCTAATCTACACAAGTTGTATTGATTTGTAAAAAAAAAGGTTTAGTGTCTGTTTAACAGTCTTTTTTTGTTTGAACTTTTTACAGAGAAGTGACTTTTTCAAGTCATCAACCCGATAACGTGAGGCGCCTGAAGTCTGGATCAGCAAACACCTTCTCGGGTTTTTTGATGAGTAGAACACAGATATTTTTACTGCTAGCGGGTCCCAAAAGAATCAGAGGAAGGAGGAGAGAAAGAAAGCATCAAAACCCTGAAAGGACCTAGAAATAAAATTACCTTTTCTCCGATGGTCACACAGGCTTTAGAATCCAAATCCCTGGGGGGTCTGAAACACACGTTTGTTACTGATAAACCAGATAAAACCCAGAGGAGCAGCGACCAAAGCTCACAGATGACAATGTGATGAATAAATAAAGGAAGCGTCTTACACTGCGGCGGGGGGGGGCTGCTCAAACACCTCCTTGGGGAGCTTCAGCTTCCTCTTACCTGGAAACACAGGTAAGAAAAAAAAAATTTGGCCTGATTAAAAGACAGTCGTGGAGAAGCAGAGTCCAGGACGGTCCAGAAGCAGGAGCAGGCCCGAGGGGCCCGACTGGGAGACCCCCCCCCCCCCCTACCTCCCAGTGGACACTGAATGCAACGCTAGAAGAGGAAGGCGAGGAGGAAGAGGAGGAGGTGTGCTTGCTTCACCTGGAGGTAACAGAGACACACACACACACACAGGAGACAGCCCAGCCGACTTGCTGCAGGATGTTGGATCTTTTGTTACGTAATCTTTTCCGGTCTCGTTGCATAACCCAAACACATAATTCCCTCCTTTATTCCCGCCGCGCTGGACATCAAACCTACGCACCGGGTTGCTTAAGTGCACGCCGTATCGTAGTGCTGACAGGAAGGGGTGCTGTGTGTGTGTGTGTGTGTGTGTGTGTGTGTGGGCGGGAGGGGGGGGGGGGTTCAGGTGACAGCTGCCCTGTGTGATAACCAGCCGCTGGATCACATGGCGCCTGCTGCTGCACACGCACACACACACACACACACACACACACACACACACACAATGGATGGAATTTCAACAATCCCAAGAGTTCCCTGAATGGAATTCTACAGAGCCGGAGGAAGACGGGTCAATCACAGAGGGGGGGGCTCTAAGAATGGCTGCTCCTTTTGTGTCACACCTGTTGCAGGTGGTTGTGGATCCACCAGGAGAGCGTCTCAGTGCAGTGGGAATGTGTGTATGCTCCCCCCCCCAGGAAAAGACAAGTAGTAGAACAACTCCACTGCTAATGCAGCAAAACGGGCCTGGAACCGGACCAGCGATCAGCAAAGGAGCAGAGCAACGAGGACAAAACCAGGACACGCAGGACCGAACGGGGACATAAAGAACTCTGGTCCCATAGACGTCTATGAGGAAATGACTCTACTTCTGTGTAGTGACCAGCAGGGGGCGACTCCTCTGCTCCCATAGACGTCTATGAGGAAATGACTCTACTTCTGTGTAGTGACCAGCAGGGGGCGACTCCTCTGCTCCCATAGACGTCTATGAGGAAATGACTCTACTTCTGTGTAGTGACCAGCAGGGGGCGACTCCTCTGCTCCCATAGACGTCTATGAGAAAATGTCTCTACTCCTCTCTTGATTTATTCCCTCAGTAAACATTGTAAACATGAGTTTATGGTCTCAGTCTCTAGTTTCAAGTCTTCAATGCAGCATGATGTTCATTTAGCGAATGATGGTCCATTTAGAGTCAAACAGACCATAAAGCAGGGGATGCTTTAAGGAGGGGCTTACAGTAATTGACAGGTCACTATGTCACGCCTAATATGGTCAAGTCATACAAGTCATTATCAGTTGGAGGAAGTGCAACAGAAGGAATCCATATTGAAATGTATCAATACAGACTCATGGTTTCCATTTTGTTCTCTCTGCGAGGTTGAAGAATCAAAAATATACTTTTTGTGGTGAAGAATTGGTTGATCTGTGTGTGTGTGTGTGTGTGTGTGTGAGAGAATGCTTCCTGCACTGCACATCATTAATGAATGACAACAGAAACCTACTTCTGCTCAACAGGAAAGTCCCGAACCGACTCATTCATGTACAGAGACAAACAGCATGAACGTCTGAGCATTATTCATATTCCTCTGTGGAGGCTCTCTCTGCTACCTGCGCGTGTGCATGTGTGTGCGCGTGCGTGCAGCATGTTGCGCAATGAGCGCGCCCCACTTGGCATTTCTTGGAAAGAGAAACAGCTGCTTTGTTTGCTGAGGATCCGTCGGAGCACGAGCTCAGTGCTGCTGATAAAGTTTTTTTTTGTGGGGGGGGTGTCAGTGTGACGTGCACGTGTTTAGTGTGCACGCTGGGGAGATGCAGGCGGGACATCTGGGCTGTGACCCATGCACAGAAGCCGAGAGGGCCCCCCCCCCCTGTTCCTGAACGCAGCACCACTTGGATGCTCATAAACAAATTCTATTATTAGATTTCTATGTTCTGCCTCATTAGCAGAAGCGGATCAACACTCACGCGTTGAGCCCGACAGCTGCAGGCCGCCACGATCACGCACGCGCCCGTGTCAGTGTCTACCTTGAGCGATGTGCACGAGCCGTGCGTAGACACGTGCACAGTTCTTTAGAAAGAGAGGTCTATCTCGTGACTGACACCCCCGCCCCTGTGCGCGGCTAATAACGTCAACGGGAGCGAGCGCGAGCGTCGTCTCAGCAGGAACTGTGCACGGGGGGGGGGTGCATGTGAAACCGGAAACGCAACTGACCCGTCGTGACCCGCGGGACTGCAGCGGGTGCATGTTGCAGAGGGTGCAGCCGTGATTGCATGTCGGTGCTCGGTGCACGGATCGGTGCGCGTGCTTACCTCGATTCGGCTGAGACATTTCCCCTTTGCTCGGGTGGGGGGGGGCTGCACAGGAGACTTTGCCTTCCCTCTCGCTCCCTCCCTCCATCGCCGCGGAGCAGGCTCGAGCTTTGCAAACAAAAGATGCGCCAAACAAATGGACGAGCCTCGATTCTTCATGCACGCGCAGGCTTCCTGCGTCCGGAGCGCGCGGGTCGGTGCACGCGCGCCCCCCCAGCAACGGGAATCGCGTAATTCTGCAAATGCAGCGCAAAGAATGCGTCCGCAGAAGCTACATGACGGGCCGCGGCTGGGATCAGTGTGAGCTCCTTCCTGCTCGGCGCGCAAAGGCTCACGGGAAAAGTAGTCCGCGGAAGCATGTGTAAGCTGATTGGGTTGTGATTTTATTTTCCATTATGTCTTTAGTTCCTTACCTGTTCACGTGCTGCACCCTTGAACTGTGAAAATAAAACTTGAATAAAACAAGAATTCTGATGAAATCAAAATGCAAAGCGAGGATCTAAGTGATGACTTTAATCAGTGAGCTAAAGGTACACGACAGAACTAAGAGGTTTAATAAATACGTTATGACTCAATTTCAACATTTGGTTCCCAGTAAGAACTGATTCAGAGATTATTAAAATAAGCTGTGAAGGGTTTGGTTTCTTCAAACAAGTTACTTTTGTTTATTTTACTCTTTGCTTCCAAACCACACGTCGACCTCTGGATGTTGTTTGACCTTAAAATCATCAAGTCAACGCTCACTGAGGCCCCTGAATGTGAACGGGTCACATAGCACCAAGATTCAGAAACGATACACAGGAAACATAGAAGGAACAGAACATGTAACATAAAAGATGAGGGCGGCGATATCCAATATTTTACTTATTTTCAACTAAATGTTCCTGCTGGAACGAACATCAACCCGGTGCCTCGTGAACTATTGCTGCGTGGAAACGGCAGAATTATAAAAGTTCCGCAACGGCAGAAGATTTTTCTGTTGCGCTTGTTGACATTAAGAAACATGTAGAATATCGCCAGGCTCCGCCCCCGCTTCATGGCGATGTCACAAAACGCCCTCAGACCGTCACCACTTTGTTTAGTTGCCCGATGAGAAGAGACCACGATCCAAACATCACTCCCCCACGTGGTGATATGAGTGAGGGGGGCTTCACCAGGTCGGGGAGGGGAGGGGGGGGTCAGTTCTTAATGGTGATGAGGGTTTGGTACAGCGGTTTCACCACGATGTGGAGGAAGAGGGATCCGTCCACGAGGTACTCCGAGGTGCGGCGGTGCAGGTCGGCCTCCGCCAGGAAGTCGCCGCTCTCCTCGGTGCTCTGGTGGAAGTTGTAGACGTGTTTCACCACCACCTTCCCCTGCTGCTGCGCCATCACCAGCACCGTCTTCTGGAAGCTCACCCCGGCGAAGTCCGCGCTGGACGTGGCCGGCGTGATGATGATGCGGGGGCGCCCTCCCTCCACGCGCGTGGGCTGCATGGCGCCCGCCTCCGTGTACATGGGCCGCATGCCGACGGGCAGCCAGCGCGGCGAGAACATGGCGTTCCAGGTCACCCGCTTGCTGGAGTCGTGGCCGCTGGGCCCCAGCTGCGTCTGGAAGCTGGTGCTGCGGTCGTCTCGCGACGGGTTGCTGATGATCCACGGCGAGCCCCACAGCGGCGACAGGTAGTTCCTCGGCATGAAGAGGCTGCAGTTCACGTCGAAGAACTTGGCCATGTGCATGGGCGACGCCGAGTGGAACTGGTAGGACAAGTACAGCAGGTCGCGCACCGACTCCTGGTAGCGGGCCAGGACCGGCGAGTGGGTCTGCAGGCGGAAGAGCTCGCGCGGCGGCATCATGGCGTAGCGCACGGCTCTCAGCGCGTTCTCCGCCGTCAGCCCGTCGGGCTCGTTGTGGATGATCCAGGCCTCCAGCGCCGCGAAGAGCTCCATCTCGCTCTGCAGCACCAGGTCGGAGCGCTGCAGCAGCGTCATGAGCAGCTGGCTGCTGATGGCGGCCCACTCGCCGCCCTGCAGCAGCGACGACAGGTTCCACGCCATGTACTGCAGACAGCTGTCCCGCAGGGCGCCGTCGCCGGCCTGCTGGGCGTACTCGTACCAGCCCGCCACGTGGCCCGAGGAGGACTCCCGCGCCAGGTTCTGGGTCATGTACTGGGTGATGCCCTGCTGGAGGCCCAGCACCTGGTACTTGGCGGCCAGCTTGTGCAGCGCCATGGCCTGGTCCACATGCAGAGAGATCTCTCCGCAGTACAGGTACCTGCTCAGAGAGGGAGGAAGTAGAGGCTCGGTGAGGGAGCATTGAAGCACAACATCTGAAATGAGACCATTTGGCTGAAGACGCCCCCCCCCCCTTTAAGGATCTTCACACATCCTTTTTCAGCACACAAAACGCCTTCTAGATCTCATTTGATTCAGCCTCTAAAGATCCAACGTGGGGATCAGGGGACACCTAGTGGCGAGGTTTCAGACTGCAATCATCTGAAGCTCCAGGACCACCATCTCTGTGTACTATATCTTCTGTAGACTACCAGCAGCTTCCTACCTAAGATGAATGATCACATGATGAACACAGACAGACGCAGGTCACGTTCTAATGAGCCTCGTTGGCAGCTCCCCCACCTGATGAACTTGTCGAACACGGCGGCGCAGTCGGAGCTCTCCTTCAGGACCAGCGTGCTGCCGTTGCGGTTCAGGAGGATCTCCTCGAAAACGGCGCTCTGCAGCGAGAGCACCAGCGCGTGCGCCGCGATCACCTTCACCTCGTCGGCGCTGGGCGTCTCCACCCGCAGGGCCACGTCGCTGCCGTTCCCCTGCAGCAGCAGGGCCTCCAGGCGCTGCACCACGCTCAGGGAGTGGCTGATGGTGTCCGAGCCGCGGCCGCCACCGCCGTCCTGCGGCGGGTCGACCTTCAGCGAGCCTGGGGGAGGAGGGGGAGTGGCGGGGGGGGGACACGTGGAGCCATGAGAAAGAGGTACGTGTATGTTTGCAGGTGGGTTAACGCGGCGTTCAGGTGAGAATCAAACCACTGCGTTGGTTGAAAGTCTGTTGGACTCTCTCCGCCCCCCCCCCCCCCCCCCCCAACCAATAATCGTCTTTATGGATAAAGTGGGTCACTCGCTGGGACTGTTGCTTCGCCACATGGACGCATTAGAGATCCCACTGGGCTCCTCATTGGACGAGTCCTTCATGAGCCGCTCTGATAGCGGGACGATCAATTGGCGCCGATCGGCCGTTTCCCCCCATCGATCGTCTAGCTGCTCTCTCTGTTTGGGGGGGGGGGATGAGGAATTGTGGGTCATGTTTAATTAAAGCTTTGCCTCTTTGTAGCCCCCCCCCGCCTCCTTAGTCAAATGCAAAGGAACTTTTACGTCCTTTTGTCTGTTGATATGATTTTCACTCCTTCATTAAACTTCTGACACTTACTCACATCTTCATCGTGTCACAGGCATTTATCAATATTCCCGTCTTTTAACAGCGTTTGAATCGTTTGCCTTTTGGAAGCTGGACCCTCAATAGAGTTTGGGTTTTGGATCCAGAACTGGGTTGAAAACAGGTCTGCTGAGTAAAGGTCCGTGTGACCCGTCCATCAGCCACAACTCCTCCCCTTTCTGTCTTATTTACTACCCCCCCAAAAACACATCAAACTTCCTCCATCACCAAAGTTCCCTCCAAATGTAAATCTCAATAACGTCACACAATATCAGTTTTCATTGTAACATTCTTCATCTCTTTAACTAATGAAAGACACACAACAACAATCTGAAACCACACAACAGCACAAAGACATTCACTGTTATTTTTCAATGTTGTTTTTTTCACATTATTTTCACAATATGGAAACCTGTACTTTGTAAATCAAACTTTTTATCAAATCACATTTGATAAAAAGTTTTTCACCTGAAACATTTCATAAATAATTGACAGGATTGCAGCAAAATCACCTCTGGCTTTGAAACCCATTGAACAAACTCCGCACAGGAGTTTAATGCGCAGCATAAGTGTCACAGAATAGCGCTGACTGACCTGCAGCATCGGACCCGCGGAGCAGAGCGAGGACCAGGACCAGCACCCCGAGGCCCAGCGCAGCCACTTGTTTCTCCATCCTCCTCTCAGCCGTCCGTCTGCTCTTCTGTCCTCTGTCGGGGGGGACGAGGGGGCTCTGTGTCTGAATGTGGGACAGGAGTCCTCCACATCCGGCCCACCGCACACACACCCACAACCTCATCGATCAGTGTGTGGAATCAGGTCTGGGTTTGTTTCCATGGTTACCACTTTGATTCTGACTTCCTCGTCCTGGGGTGACGCTTGCTGCGTGCTATTGATTGGAGGAGGAGGAGGAGGAGGAGGAGGAAGAGGAGGAGGAGGAAGACGGTATTTGATCTACTTGCAGGTCTGGACAGGACCGATCAGTCTCCATCCCCCCCCCCCACTGGCTGTGTCAGTGGTTCAGCCCACTCGGGACTTGTGCGTGATACAGCAGCAGATGCAATTTATTCACAGCTTCAGGCCACAGCCGGCTTCATTAGGGGGGGGGGGGGAATTACGCAATCAATATCCCCTCATAATGATTTTCATTAAATCCCTCGTTGCTTCATTGTAGATTCATTGTCAAAGTGTCTGATAGTTGTGCGTCGTCAGATCCGGCCGGTGACCTCGGCTCGGTGGGCCGGGTCCTGTGTGTGGGGGAGTGGATGGGCATGTCACACCGGGGGTGGCAGTGGGGTTCTGCTATGCTAGCCCGGGTGTGACTGGATAGAACCAGGTCAATAAGGCCAGAAGGTTTGGCCCCAATGGTCCTTCAGCTTCAGACCACAACAGAACACAGAGAACTTTCTAAAGATGCCTGATCACACAGAATCGGTTTCACACCATTTTGATCCACTGTTAAAGATTCAGATCGAAACTGTGTTTATTATAATACCAAAGGTTCGCCCTTTATTTTCTATACAGGAGCAGGGGAGTCGTTCCCTGGTGGTCACTGGGGAGAATGCAGCTTTAATGAAGCTCTGACTTTGCTCTGCAGGACTGCAGTTTCCCGCCTGGTTTTAATGCTCTCGATGTTCTACACACATCTACATGTGTCTACAGAGACAAAGGCGTTCACCCCCTATTTACTGTAGATACTATTTGTATTTACACGTCGTGGCCACTAGAGGGAAGACCGATCTCTGCAACATATAATTACAGCCATGTTGAGTTGAAAAATAACTCGGGGTATTAATTGAAACATTAAAAACAGACATTAAAGCAATGAACAAGCTCAACATAGAGTACAAGTTGCACTGCAGTTAATTATATCAGTAAAAGCAAATCTGACATTTTCCACAGCTCACCGCATTACGAGCCTCCTCTGCCCTGAAAAACTCACCAAAGGCACTGTGACCAGTCGTAAATATAAACAGTGCGTCGTCTCCCTCTGATCCAACGATGGATGGCGAGTCGCGTCTTCGATGGTCGTTGGCCCGACTGACCCCGGCAGCGTTTGTAAGCGGGACCCCTGTACGTCTGGTAAACGGGTCAAACTGCTGCTGGTGTTTTTATCTGAACCCTGTTTGTGTGTGTGTGTGTGTGTGTGTGATTACACTTGTCACGTTGCAGGGACATCTGTCCACACGGTCACATTTGGGGACACAAGTGTAGGGTCAATAAACCTACCTTGAGGTAGGTTTGTGTGTATCAATTACAGACAGCCACATCAAGCATTGATCCAGTAGCGTGCGTGGCGACATGGTGGGTTTCGGGTATCTTTTAGCCAATAGCAGCGCGGCAGCCGGTCGGTCCGCCTCTTTTGTGTAGAATGTAATATATTAATCACGATGTTTGTCACAGAGGAAGCATTTAGACTTCCAGTGACCTTCTGACACTTCATTTCACCTGTCCAGTGAATTATTTCAACACCCAATGGTCCACAGATCAATCCCCCTCCCCCCTTCCCTCCCCTCCTTCCCACCCGCCCCACATTGACACTCCCCTCTGCCTCATCTCTCCACTCCTCTGCTCACTCGCTACTGTGATGAACCGGCTGCATGGACTCCTCTTCCTCCTGCTCCTCTTCCTCCACCTCTTCTCGTTGGGTGTCCAGCAGCGATGTCGGGGACTCTGTAGGAGCATCGGGGGGGGGGGACGACGGAGCCGAGGACCAGCAGTGAACCAGGTGGAGGATCGCTGTGAAAACTGGATGTGAAGGTAAGACTGAGACTGACCTTACAAGGGCAAAGGAAGCTGAAGAGCAGTCGGCTCACAGGCGAGAAGCTCTGCTGTAAACAGAGGAGATGTTTCTGTTTCTTGGGCAATCAGAGCTGTCACACACTATTTACTGCAGTCTCACCATAGAAGTTATTTAGGGAAGACGGTAGCGAGTCTGTCTCACTTCCAATTGTTTCATCATCTACGGCGTCTTCTGTCTGGGCTTGAAGTGTGTTCTTCTTCCTATTTTCCTTCCCTGAATCCTGTAAGAAACAAACCGCTTCTGCCAAGATGCTCTTCTGGATTCGTTCTTCTCAAGGACCTTCAGGATTTTGGCCTCTTTGGTTGAACTTTAGCAAGATCACAAACAGCATCAGGAAGAAACTTCTTTATCACTGACAACTTGCCAAATACCGACAGTTGGTCCATCAAGCCAACTGACGAGTGTAGATGATGTTTCATGAGATAAAGCTGCATTCTGTGTAGTGACCAGCAGGGGGCGACGCCTCTGGTCCCATGAGAAAATGACTCTACAAGGTGATTATTGTATTGGATTATAGTATTGATTTGCTTCCCCTCTTTGCCGTCTTGTTTCTTGGTTCCTTTTGTTTCTGTGGCCTTTTCTGTTTTGGAGAATAATTAAGAATAATAATAATAATTAACACGCCGTATTGAGCTTCTGCAACAAAACTAACGCTAATGTGAAGCGGTCTGAAGTGAGAGCGTGTTTTCTTTCGGGGTCAACTTCTTAAGTCTAAGATGTAGAGATGTAAATCCTGAAGGAGCTCCCCCCCCCCCCCCCCCCCCCACGAGGAACCGTATGAAGCGCAGTTGTGCTAGCGGCCGTCTCACAATGAATTATTAAGAGGGCTCAGTGGAGCGCGGACGAAGCGATAGAGGAGGCGAGAGGAGGCTCGTCGCTCCTGGAGTTCCGGTGAGGGTCAAAGAAGCGTCCACGGGGACATTGGTCCCTCAGTGTTCCGTCCTCATGTCACTGAGAGGAAACGAGTCGTCACTAAATGCTTCCAGAGGTCATTTAGTTTGCTTGGGAGGGTGTTTTTAAGCGTCAGTATTGCTGCTTTACTTCTCAATCTTCAATCAAACTTAATTATTTTTTTTCCGAACAGCACCAAAAACACAAGTTTATATACTGTACATAAGTAATGAAAAAGTGACATTTCTTTACTTTCTAAATGAATTCATCTATCAAACATTTCTCGTGAATGTATTCAGTAAAGATGTAATATTATATATTATTATATCTAACACCCTAGTTCCTGTATGTGACTTGTCTTATTACACACTTTTACTTTAGCTTCTATTCCTTCTATTCACTTATTTGATACTCTATTATACATCATCTTTGTTCTGCATTTGTTGGAACATTTGCTTGTTTAAACATAGTTTAAACTCAATTACTGTGATCCAGTCTGTTCTCCTTTGAGGTCAAATTGTGGATGAGCAGCAGCTCCTGTTCCTGTACCTCAGCCTGTGGGATGATGTGACAGAACAAAGAGTGAAAGATGAGAACGTTTCATGAACAAAGCAAACGGAAAACGTCAGTGAATTAACTCTGACCGAGGAAGACTCCGCAAGTGTCATTTTAGGTGATGAAGAGGACACCACTTCACAGCCGGAGAGACAGTTTGACTCCCAGAAGAGGAATGAACGCGACATTCTGTCCTGTTATTAACCTTGTGGAGGCGTCCTTCAGACCAACACGGAAAGAGATGAATTAATGATCAGTGGCTTGGAATCAACCCTCTTCAGAAGATGGGAGTCGCCCAGATAAATTGAGGATGTTCATATGTTCATGTTTTGGCTCCTCGTGGTTTTCTTCTCTGCTGGAGGCCAAGCTTTGAGAACTGTATAGAAATAGACCTTCTTCTCTCCGGTGGTCTCGTCTACTGATGGAGGTCTGTTGGGGATCCGGACTAAACCGGGACCTGCAACCAGTTAAAGGTTCCTCGTAGTCCTCTACGTGAGCAGATCAATGAGGCTTTAACCAGCTGAGACCTTCAGGCGGCCCATGGCGTCGGCCCGGGAGCCACTTTTAGAAGCAGTCGTGTGAAACGTGGTCGTCTCTTGGGACAAATCTCACGTTTCTGTTCTGCCTTTTCTGACATGAGACGACCACAAACATCCTCCTGCCCTCGAGTGCACAGACCTTTCAGAAGGAGAACGTTACTCCAGGCGGCTTCTACCGCACCGGCCTACACACGCAGAATCACGCCATCCACCCCCACGTGCTCTTCTGCTTGTTTGTCGCGCCGAGCGGAAGCGAAGAAGCCCTCGGAACATCTCTGCGTTTTACGATTGCATTCCTGCCACGAGTCATAAAACGCTCCAGTTGCATAATGGCGCGATGGCGCCTTTACGATGGCGGCGATTCAATGCGACCGGCTGTCAGGAGGAGGTCGGCTCCTCAGATTGGGCCATCGCGGCCCCCGGATGACGTTTACTCTGGTTAAGCATCTAAATGGAGAGCTGGAGAGATAACACCGGTCCAGAGACGCTTCACGGATGAGTGAGGACAATTAGGGGGGGGGGGGGCGGAGAGAAAAACAGGATGGATGGATTCCCGGGTGAAGCCATGAGGAGACGGGGCGGTAATGACTGCGGGGAGGGCGGAGGCTGGCGGGTGGAGGGTCGGCCCATCTGCTGTTGACCTGCAGCTTAATTGACTGAGTCCAAAGCGACTTGTTGTTCTCCACAGGTCATCTCTTCACCAAACACCCACCTTCACGTCCCAACGCGTTCATTGGGCTCTCCGTCCCTGGGACAATGCATCTTCTTCCCCCTGTTAAGCACCATGATGATGTCATCACTACTATGGCGACTTGTAATATCTGATCCTGAGATTTTATGTCTCCTTCAGTTGTAGCAAAGTGTGAAGAATACGAACGAATCCGTCAAAAGAAGATGAATAAAATAAAAATAATAGTTAGTTGTAGCTCTAATAATATTTATGTGGATCTCAGAATAGTGTTGGATGACTCTACGGTGTGTGTTTGTGGCCATGAAGAAGAAACATCTCACACACCGTACTTCTCAGCAGACACATTTGTGCCGGTTTTGGTCTTTTCGTGAGATTTAATGACAATGACAACAGCCTTTGTTTAGGTCGTATCTGAAATGAAAGCTCTGGGTGTCTCCGTCTCCCAGGGGAGGCGCAGAGGTCATGATCGACTGGTTCAACGTGACGGCGTCCGGCTACCAGGAGCTGGGCCCGAAACCCGAGGAGCTGCAGAGGTCCAAATGCGTCCTGGGCTTCATCCCGGTCATCTACTACAGCATCCTGCTCTGTGTGGGAGTACCAGGTACACAAAGTCACAAGGACCACTCCCTCTCCCCCCTCCCTCACAGCTCCCCTCAGCTCAGCAGATTCAGTCATTTCATTAACTACGTGATGCACTGCATCTTGGTCACAGCAACAGTCTGCATTGATGTCTATTTCTAAGGGTAATCAATACTCAGTGATCAACACTGCTATGGCTCCGCTCACAGGTTACAATAATCCGTTTCAGTCTACGGACCCCTCCTTCCCTCCATCGGCCTCCATCGGCCTCCACGTGCATCAATAACTGTCTTCTCTGATGGACTGTGTTCACCTCACACGACCAATCGATGGTGGTGATTTGGTATCGATCCGGCAGGGATTTAGCTGCTCAGGTGCGTCCCGCAGGCCTCGTGGAGGCCGGGTGCTGGTGCGCATGCTGCAGTGAGAGCATCCTGCAGCTGATGTGGGAAACAGAGGAGACATGTGATACAAGGGGACAAATAAAATCAATGCTTTGTAACTTAAACTGCATGAATGCATTTTACAAATGCAAGGTGGGATAACTCGACCCACAAAACAACCACAATCTACTTTTTAAGGATTTCTTGAACCTTTTAATCATGTTTTATCAATAGTAATATAATAGTAATTCATATTATTATGCGAAAATAGCTCTTTAAATTATCTTTAAATAGATGAGTGCCTTCTATTAATGCATAGTGTAATTTTCATTTGTGTTGTTTGTGTCTTTGGATGGAAGCAGCGAACCTGTGATGTCACGTGCTGCCATGTAGAAAACCAAAATCAAGCCCCGCCCACACAGCGAACACAAAAGCGTTACTGAAACTCAGTATTGAGGAGAAGTGATTGACAGCTGCGATAGAGAATCCTCGGCTGCGATTGGTTGTTTCACTTCGGGCGTGGTTGAATTTAGAAACACTAAAAGGAGGCAGGTGGAGTTCTCCACAGGTGACCTTTCACAGGTGTGTCTCTGTTTCCGTCAGTGAACATCCTCACGGCCGTGGCGTTGTCCCGACTGGCGTGCCGCACCAAGAAGGCCCTGTACTACTACCTGCTGGCGGTGACGGGTTCGGACATCCTGTCCCAGCTCTTCATCATCTTCGTGGGCTTCCTGCTGGAGACGGCGGTCTTCCACCGCGACGTCCCCGCCCTCCTGCTGCACTCCGTCAGCGCCGCCGAGTTCGCCGCCAACCACGCGTCCATCTGGGCCACCGTGCCGCTCACCGTGGACCGCTACGTGGCGCTGTGCCACCCCCTCCTCCACCGGCAGATCAGCTACCCGGCGCGCGCCCGGAGGACCATCGCGGCGGTGCTGGCGCTGTCCCTGCTGTCCGGCGTGCCCTTCTTCTGGTGGTCGGACATGTGGAGGAACAGCCACCCGCCCACGGGCCTGGACGCCGTGCTCATCTGGACGCACGTGACCATCATCTACTTCCTGCCCTGCGGCATCTTCCTGGTGCTCAACTCGCTGATCATCCGCACGCTGCGGGCCCGGCCCCGGCGCCAGCGCAGCCAGGAGGGGCGCGGCCCCAAGTCGGCGCCGCCGCGGCGCCTGGGCAAGACCACCGCCATGCTGCTGGCCATCACCTCCGTGTTCTCGGTGCTGTGGGCCCCCCGCACCGCCGTGGTCATCTACCACCTGTACGTGTCCTCGGTGCACCGGGACTGGCGCGTCCACCTGGCCTACGACCTGTCCAACATGCTGGCCATGCTCAACACGGCCGTCAACTTCTTCCTCTACTGCTTCGTCAGCAAGCCCTTCCGCGGCGCCGTGCGGGACGTGGTGCTGCTCAGGGGGGGGCCCCTGCACCCCCGCCACGCCGCGCCGCACCCGGAGGCCCCCACCAGCGCCTCCGTCTCCTCTCTGTGCAGCGGGAACATCAAGCGCTCGCAGCGGGACTCCACAGCCGGGGCCAGAAAGCCCTTGTGACCCTGTGACCCCGTCCTCCTCATCCAAAACCCCTCATTGTCCCCTCACTGTCCCCTCACTGTCCCCTCGTCCTGCAGTGTGCGTGTATTCCAGCTGCCAGTCAGCCCGGACGCTCTGATTGGCTCACGTTTCTTTTGTTCAAACATAAACTTTTGTCCCTGAAGCACACGATCAGGACGCATATTTAGTTTGATGATTGTGCATCAGGCTTTTGTGTTTCATGTTGTTGGGAGAAGGGGAGGAGCTCCACCATCATCAAATCCTCCCACCTTCATCGTGGCCTCCAGCTCGTCATCCTCAGACGGACGAGGGACAGTTTGAGTGTGAGTTGTGTGTAAAGATGCACAAAGCCCCCCCAAAAAAGACGTCGCGCCCCGCTGAGCATCGCCAGCAGAGCGGAACTAATCGCTCCGTCTCCACGGCGAGCAGCAACCGCCGGCTGCTTATTGGACCTCGAATGAAAGCTCGCAGGAGAAGATGCTCTTCAAACAGCAGACCCGGATACACACACACACACACACACACACACACACTGACACGCACACTCTCATGCATGTACCAGCACACACACACACACACACACTCTCATGCATGTACCAGCACACACACACACACACACACACACAGATGTACAGATGGTATATTTCCATTTCCTGAAGCGTGAAGGTTTCTGTGACATTTTGCTTGTTGTATCTTTGTGGTGAAATAAATAAATATAATAATAATAATAATAATAATAACTACTGCTCAGTGTGTTGAAATAATAACATGACTGAAATGGAGTAATAGTCATCGTCACTCTCTGTATTTATTCATAAGTAAACAGACTTCTATCTGTCTGATGGTCCTTGTTTTATTTGTATTATTTAGTCACATGGAAACATTTCACTCCCATAACTCAAAAACAGCTGATTCTGAGTTTTAAGACGTTTGTGCTTTCAGTCGGAGCAACGAGCACAAGGGGCATCAAACCGTTTTAAAGTGTAATCCTTTCTGCCTGTTGTTGTTGTTGTTGTTGCAGTCACTTTGCGTACATGCTGTCGAGCAGAATGATGACGTTTTAATAAACCTTTAAACTGAGGTGGTGTAACACGGAATGATGCTGCAACACAAATATCTAAACGTGGCAGAATGTATTGAATCGGGGGACGTTGTCATGGTGACGACACATGTTGATCCGAGGAGGACTGATGCTGTGAAGAGGGTGGTGGTTTCTTCCTCACCATCTCGGATGCTTTGTTGCAACTAGCGAGACGTCAGAGAAGTGAAGCAGCAATAATCAGGTCAACAAGCAACTGGGCCGAATGCTCCTTTAATCATTGACCAGAACATCTCTGAGGAACAAGCCCAACACCCTGAATGCTGTCTTTAAATAGTATACATACACATATTTATATGTAAATAGCACTGATACGGTCAATACCATTTGCATGATAACAGAAGCAAAAGTACAAAGCAATAATAGTCCTAATAAACTGGGGAAGTTGAACATTAATAAACATGAATGAATGACCTCATAAGTGTCTCTTGACAGATTTAATGTGGTGCTTTTAAATGGACAGATGTCCTTCTTTCCTTCTGCCACCTCACGTGACCAAAGGCTCCCAAATAATCCCGATCAGAGAGCTTCTACCAGCAGGTGTCGCTGCGCACCGCTGCTTCTCCTCATCGGCGGGAGCTTAAGGGGAAGCTGGACATGCGTGCGTTAAAGTGCGTGCGTGCGTGCGCGCGTGTGTGTGTGCGTGAGGGAGGGAGAGAGAGAGAGAGAGAGAGACACCTTGGCAGCAGTCGAATCGTAAACACTCCTCTAAAGGATTCCTAAAACTCGTTTGTTTTCCTTTGAATCACAACTTAAACGCAGAGGAAGCTCTTGGTGGGACTCGCGTCTCTGAAGCTCTGATGGTTCTTGGTCCTCTGCGGGGAACAGGTGAAGAAGACGCACGCGTTCAGGTATAAAAGCATCACATTTCGGTTTCTACACGCAGCGCTTCTGCTCGTTCTCAGATTTGTGACATCACAAGGACCTCTTCGTGGATATTTAAGGTCTTTCTGCGTTAAAGTGTCCATTTGTGTCCCTGAACGCGTCCTGGTGCGCGTGGGAAACTGCTGCTAAAGTCCAGTTGGGTGACGTTGTGATGTTAAAGTGTGTACATAAGGAGGGAGACGCACACTTTGTTGGTTCATGAAATGCATCACAGAGCTGCAGCTTTATGAAGCTTATAGATTTTATAGAGATAAACTACATGTATTATTGAAATGTTCAGACCCTGAAGGCAGAACATGGGCCGTGAATTCTCTATTTTGTCTCTTTCTTCTCCCGTGGTGCGTTTAAGTACCGTTCAGGACAGAGAACATGGAGCAGGGGCCCCTGAAGGGGGGCCGTGGGAATCGGGGGTCCTCTGAGATCATTGTCTTGGTTTCTGTGTGATTGGATTTCACAGCGTTTAGTACCTGAGGTCACGTGATGTTTTCTGAGAAGTGTTTACTGATGGAGACCATGTGACACGATTGAGAGCAGCTCATTCAAGCACAACGACATTTTCTTGTTATTTCTTAAATTCCTTTTTGGAACAATTCATTTTGTTGCTAGGGGCAACCAGGGCGGCTCGTTTCATTGATGTTTTCTTGGTTTTATTTCTCTTTTGTATTATTTAGTTCTTTAGACGATGTTGACGTTGTATTTCCTCTCGTCATGGGGTGTGACGTCCTGAGTAAAGGTCTCACCCTGTGGTCACTGTGACAGTGGAGCATTTGCATATAAAGCCTATCGCCATGACGATGACGAGCTGAGCTTCTTTTCCTTGATGAAGCACTGGAGGAGGAGTCTTGTCCCTGCACACAGCTCGCTGACCTTCTGAGGTATTTCAACCACTTCTTTCCTTGGTTTGCTTTGGATTTTTGCTTCATGATCTTTGTGTTCCTGCCCTGAGTTGCTGAAATTGTGATCATGCCATAAAAGAGTTGGTCCTTGAGGTCTCCACGGTAACGGAAATCACTCGGATGGCCTCTTTTAATACGCAGTCCCCCTCGCTCGTTGTAATCCACGGAGGGATACGAGGCGGTGGTCTTAAATCTGATTGGATGTTGCTGAAATTAAATAAAAGTATCTATGGGCCACTTTTTGACCGCCGCCTTTGGGGCGGATGAACTTTCACCTCTCATTGATTCTGTTGCCACCGCAATGCACAGAAACTACATTTGTCCAAAGCGACCCTATGAATGATTAACATCAGAGCCGTGAAGAGTCCACAGTTTGAGTGTTTCGGCGGCGTTGTTGCGTGTCCGCGTCACCGCTGTGTGCGCACCGACTTATTTGCTTATTGGGGCGTAACCACGAGTCTGCTGACGCGCTCCCAGCACACACGTCTCAGTGTCCCTCCGTCCGTGCAGGCGCCGTGAGGATCCCGCGAGAACCGGTCCACGCCGAACCCCTGGTCCCCCCCCCCGGTCGCCATGGCGACCAGCAACAGCACCCCTCAGGGCTGCGGCCCCGACCTGGACTCCCTCTACTACAACCTGTGTGACCTCAGCGCGGCGTGGGGCATCGTGCTGGAGGCCCTGGCGGCGGCCGGCGTCGCCGTCTCCGCCGTGCTCCTCCTGGCGCTGCTGGCCAGCGGGCCCTTCGTGCGGGACAAGAACCGCGGGAGCTCGGTGGCGCTCAGCGCCGGCTTCCTGGTGTGCGCCGCCGGCCTCTTCTGCCTGACCTTCGCCTTCATCGTGGGAAAGGACTTCTCCACGTGCGCCTCGCGCCGGTTCCTCTTCGGCGTGCTGTTCGCCGGCTGCTTCGCCTGCCTGCTGATGCAGAGCGTGAGGCTGAACGTGCTGGCCCGGCGGGGCGGCGGCCCCCGGGCCTGGGCCCTGTGCCTGGGGGCGGCGGGCCTGTGGCTGGTGGAGGTGATCATCAACACCGAGTGGCTGATCGTCACCGTGGTGCGCCAGCCGTGGGCGCCGCTCAACGCCACGGCCGCGAGCGGCGGCGACGCGGCGGCCGCGCCTTGCAACGTGGCCAACCAGGACTTTGCCATGGCGCTGATCTACGTGATGGCGTTGATCCTGGCCGCGCTGGCGGGGAGCCTCGCCGTCATGGCGGGCAAACACCAACAGTGGAAGAAGGACGCCGCCTTCGTCCTCCTGACCTGCCTGGTCTCCGTGGGCATCTGGGTGGCGTGGATCGCCATGTACGTCTACGGCAACGAGAGGAGCGGGGGCCCCACCTGGGACGACCCCACCCTGGCCATCGCCCTGGTGGCCAACGCGTGGGCCTTCGTCCTCCTCTACACCATCCACGACCTCTGCGTGGTGACCAGCGAGGACGAGGGCCAGCAGAGCTTCGGGCCGGACCTGTACCCGAGCCGAGGGGTCGGCTACGAGACCATCCTGAAGGAGCAGAGCTCCCAGAGCGTCTTCATGGAGAACAAGGCCTTCTCCATGGACGAGCCCAAACAAGGTGCGTGTTCTCCTCTTCATCGCTGGCTTCCTACAGGACGCTCTGACATGCTGAAATGTTCTCATCTTATTATTTAATCATTACAAGGATCGGCAGCGGCAGAAAACGCCAACAACTTGATACATTTATGGGGTAATATACCTTCAAACGTATTTATTGGGTATTACAGGTTCATTTGGGCCACGGTTTGTAAATGTTAATGATTTTATTTCTTTGTAAAGTAGCCTTTAGGCCTTTAGGTCCTCCTCACTGGATGCATTTCACATCTTTGGATTTGGATTCACGGTGTTTAAAGGGGGTTCAGCCTGCAGACCTCTGCCCCCCCCCCCTCCCCCCCCTCCCCCTCCCTGAGGCCTTGAGGCCGCTCATGGTCGGTCAGCGGGAGTCACCCAGGTGGAGAATAACGGTTTGTATTCAGGTGTTTCTCTCCTGGAGGAAGTCACACGTTGCAGTTTGTTAAACATTCATCCGGCGCCTCTGGGCCTTTAAAATAAGGACGTGGATCCCCATCCTGGTTGGAGACTAAAGGCTTCACCCTGTGGAGGTGCAGCAGCTTCATCATTAACCAACAAGTGCTTTTTTTTCTCTTTGTGTTGAGAGCCACACACATCGATAACCACTCGTCCCCAACAGAAACATCGCGCCTTGTGTTAGCAGCGTCTCCGCGGCAACTGAGGCGTGGCCCCCGCTCTTATCCGGGTGAACACACCGAGGAGGGACAAAGTGGTGCCTCTCCTCCACCTCTGGGCTTTCCATCTGCTGATTACGTGTCTTCACTCGTTGTTGTGCGCTGATTCGAGAGACGGTTGCTAGGGAACAAAAGCACCTACGAGGAGGCCACAAAGAGGACAAATGAATGACTTGTGTGTGGTCCCCCCCCCTCTGTCCCTTACAGCGTCCAAGCCCGTGTCCCCGTACAGCGGCTACACGGGTCAGCTGCGTGGTTCCGTGTACCAGCCCACGGAGCTGGCCCTCATCAGCAAAGCGGGTGGAAACGTGAGTATGATGAGCAGAGACGCTTTGTCCAAATGCAGGACGCAGAGAAGGAGACAGTGTGAGATCAGGTGAAGTAAGGCCCAGGTCAGGTCCAGAGGTCTCTCCTTAATTTCTCTGCTGTTGTGCAGCACCCCCCCATGGAGGTCTCCTATGACATCAGCATCCCCAGAGCCTCCACCCACTCAGCGGCCGACAGCGGGAGCAGCACGCCGCCCACGCAGGCCGCGCTCACCAACGGGAAGAGCGTGAGTCATCTCCTCTCCTCGCTCCTTGTCTCCTCTCCTCGCTCCTTATCTCCTCTCCTCGCTCCTCATCTCCTCTCCTCGCTCCTCATCTCCTCAGCTCTCCTCTATTCTCGTCTACTCTCCTCGCTCCTCATCTCTCCTCGCTCCTCATCTCCTCTCCTCGCTCCTCGTCTCCTCAGCTCTCCTCTATTCTCGTCTCCTCTCCTCGCTCCTCATCTCCTCTCCTCACTCCTCGTCTCCTCATCTCTCCTCTCTTCTCGTCTCCTATCCTCACTCCTCATCTCCTCTCTCCTTGCTTCTCGCGTCGACCTCTTGCCGCCTGCCGTATCCATGGCAACTTGTTTTACAGGTACCATGAATCACTTCTTTGTCTGTTTTTTCCCCTCCTTCGTACCTGGTCTTGTACCTTCTGGACTTGACTCGGTTCCTTCATGAGTTTGAGAAGAATTGTTGGTTTGATTTGACACAAATGTGCGAAAGGGAGACGGTTACGTTTATGTTAAGAATATCACACCAAGCAGAGTAGAGTCCAGTATACATGTGTATATGTATACATGTGTATATGTATATATGTGTATATGAGAGATTTCACACAGGAAACATTTGAATAAACCTACATGTTTTTGATTGGACCTGATGTGACGTCACGTGACTGATGGTAAACTGTCCTGTAATGTGTCCTCGTGTTTCCACCTGCAGGGGGACACTCCCCAGAGGACGTCCCAGTGGTGAACTCCTGCTGTTGCTCCGAACCTTGGATCTATCTATGTGGACACTGCCCCCCCCCCCCCTGCCCCCTCCCCAGACCTGCTGTGCAGAGCCTCATTTGGAAATCAAAGCTGTGGCTTTGAGGTGGTGTCAGTGACGGTGCTGACACAGCATTATATTCACACAGTGCCCCCCCCCCCCCCCCTATCCCCCCACCACACAGATCACAAATAAACCTGGTGCGACTTGATTTACTCTCTTTGGAATGTGAATATTGGGGTGAATCAGAGGGTCAAAGGTCATATGAGCAACTGGTGCTGGGTTGATGTAAATATGTTAACGCTTGTATGAATATGTTTATTTAATGTATGATTTATTCCTACCAATCAAACATCAATAGATGTGAAGGTGTCCTTATCTTAGTCCATTAAAGACACCAAACAGATTACATGAGACACCTTTATGTCCGGAGTCCCCGGGCCCCCCCGCCCCCCCCCCCCACCGGGACGGCAGCGGAGGCCCCCCCGTCATCATCTAGCAGCTGATTCATGACGTCGATGCATCTCTTCGCTGTGTTGACTGACAACAGGACTCACCTCGGATGTCTTTACTCAATAAACAGCGTCCTGCTCAGCGTGGCGTCTTACTGGAGACGAGGGTGGAACCGCAGGCGGCTTTTCTCAGAACGGACCGGCCCTGTTGACAGTGGTGTCGTGTTTTCATTGCACACACGTCCCGATGCGGCTCCGGGACCAGTTGTGGGTTCAGCGCGTCGTGAGAGGGACAAACAGGTCGATCGGGTTCATCAGCTGGTGCAAACACACGCATTGATCCGAGGTCACACCACACCAACTCACCGAGGTCACCGGAGGAGGCGGAGCCGTCGATCCGGGTTCAGTCCGTTAGGGTTCAAACACTGAGGGAGCGTCCAGAGACGCACGCAACGCCCACGACCAAATACGGTCACTTCCTGTTCGTTAGCCAAAGGTCAGAGTTCAAAGTGCTGAATTGGGGGCTTTAAACCGCAGCAACTTTAACGCAGACACACAACAAGTTTAGTTCTTCATTTTTCTTTGCTGACCGACTGAGACCAGAACCCGGTGCTCGGGTCCGTCAAAGCCCCTCTGTCTCCCGCAGGCCAGGTGTCGCCATTATATATATATATACAGTATATATATATAGATATATATATATAGATATATATATATATCTATATATATCTATATATAAACATATATTATTAGATTCAGAGTTTTGGCACGTGAGGAGGCGAGGAGGCGAGGAAAGGAATGGAGGGGGCACAAAGGAGAAAGACCCACTGTGACTAAAGATCACTGCAGCCTCTGCTCCAGGTGAGTCATGAGCGGGTCACCTTCGTGGCCCCCCCACACCCCTCCCCCCCTCTCCCACCTCCCCCTGTGGCCCCGCCCCCCCGGCGTCAGAGAACAGAGTGGTCCTTGTCCCCTTAGGACAAAGCCCCTGCTGTGAGCCCGTGAGGAAGACCTTGAGGAAGGACACATGAGCACCAACACACCTCCCTGCTACCTGCCCCACATTGTGGAGAAGCTTGGTGGGGGGGGGAGGGGGTCCAGCGGAGAAGAAATGTGTCCCTTTGTGTCTCTCAGTGGTTATTTATGTATTTTCTCCGTTCTTCTGTGTCTCCTTGAGCGTCTACTGGTGAAGTTCAAATGTTCAGCTGCTCGGTGGGACGTTTAAGTTGATGATGGCGAGGAGTAAGAAACCCGTAAAGGACGTGAACATCTGAACCAACATCTGTCAGTCGATCCGATAACTGTCTGTTTCCATGGAGACCAAAGTGTGGGACGGACATGTTTAAGACTTCATGACTTCACACAATATGCAATAAAGGAGACACAGCGTGTGCATTTCCCTCAGAGGGGGGGGCGGGGGGGGGCTCAGGAGTCATGTGAAAAGTTTCAAAAGCATCAAACCAAAAGAAAGTCTCCCTCCAGAGCTGGTCATGTGCCGGGTTTAATCTGTAAACAAAGACCCCCCAGGAAACGCCTGGCAGAAGCAGGGAAAAGGTGTCGAGAGAAACCTAATCCTGAGGGGGGGGGGGGGGTCACGTGAGCCTCGTCAGTCCTCACATACCCGACATACTTAAGGGTTTCCTCTGAGCTGACCTACACACGGTGACCCACAGGAACATCTGCACACAGCGAGCACTCAGCTGGTTGAAGACCACCAGAAACCTCTCATTGTGCTGCCTGAGTCCTGGTTCTTCATCCCTCCTCCTCCTCCTGAGGAAGAGGAGGAGGAGGAGGATGAAGAGATGCAAAAGGAAAAGCAAAGGTCTTAGATGGAACCTCCAGAGAGGCTTCTGGGTGGAACCATTAAGCCAAGGGTTCGTCCCTTGAGGTCCTGGATGGAACATTCACGGATTGCTGCAGAGAGAAAACTTGTATTTCTGTTAATGGCACAATGACAAACAACTCGTTTAATGTAAACCCGAATGTGGTGATCCATTTGGACTTCTGTATGGTCTCCCTAAACACTGAAACCACACTCAGACCCTCATCATGACGTCGGCCTGCAAATAGAATCCAGTCTATATGAAATAGGAGCCATGGGGCCGGTAAACTGTCTGTGATGATAAGGATTCACGCAGCGATAGAAAAGCAGGCTCCGTGTGCTCAGAGATTACCGCAGATCCCCCAGGAGGCTCTGCGTTTCCTCCGAGCACCTCCGCAACCGAGGGGGAGCGCTCTCCTCAGGGGGGGAGGGGGGGGGGGGGGCTCCTGGTGACATAACACGCCCCACCACACACCTGGTATCTGAGCAGCTGCCGTGTTTCCGCGTTGCCATGGAGGTGGCTCCCAAACACCGAGGCCTGTGGGGAGCTCCGCCTGCTCCTGCTGCTCCTGCTGCTGCTCCTGCTGCTCCTGCTGCTCCTGCTGCTCCTGCTGCTGCTCCTGCTGCTGCTCCTGCTGCTCCTGCACACACTAAACCCACACACGCACATACACATAAAGGTGGAGGAACTGGAGGGTTACGGGTACAGAAGCATCAAGGAACAAATGTGCTTCCGGGTGGTTGAAATGCTCTGATCTGAGCTTCAGTGAAGGTGGATGGGAAAGACACAAGTCCCGAAGGGTTGTGAATCCTGAACAAGTGAATGTTCTCTCAGACACGTTAACGGGAATATGGAAGGATTTAAAAATGTATATCACCTTCAAATATACACTTTGATCTCTTTGTTACTCCACTGTCAGTCGTCATTTCTACGCCGAATGTTTTGCATGTTGCTCTTTGAGTTTTACATTTACAGGTGAGAATACAAGAATCCATCTGTTCACTGCTCTCTTTCTCTTTCACAGCCTGTTTGCTGCACTATAAAGATTTGAATAAAAACAAGAAATTGTACAGGGCAGCTTCCTTGAATCAAATAGACTTTGTTGGAAATGTTTGTTGGTTGACGATACAGACAGTAAAAATCACAATAAAACATAAGGCTTATAGAGACAAACGTGTTTGGTGAAGGAAAAACAAACACATCAAATAGGCCCCTTATCTCAGTGCTGCGTCTGTTTGTTCTGCTGAATCACAAAAAATATGTGACGACACAATGAGGCATTGACAGTTATTTTAGCTGCAAGCAGACAGTTAAGTGAACAAAATACACACGACCCAAAGGCACTAATCACATGTCCCTGATCAATGGATCAATGCTTGTGTATGTATCTGTCATACTGTAACCATATGACCTTCTCTGGTTGATATAAGTTGTAGTTTGATGTGACGTTTGCATGATGAGCTTTATTTTGTGATCTCAAAGGACAGACCGATGAAACACTGCCACCTGCTGGACAGATGTTGGAAAAGCGCGATTTTGGCGAACGTCCCCAAAAACTATTCTGCACTTTCCATTGGCTTACGTTTGGAAGTGTGCTATCTGATTGGCAAGGTTATTTCCAGTCGGCCAATCAACGTGCTTGTTTATCACAACACAAAGGTCACAGTCGGTTTGCGAGCCTGGGATCTAATGCGGTGCCTTCTGACGTCCCGGGACGAACAACAGCTTTTAACTTTTACAGTTAAAAGAAAATGAGTCACACGGATGAATAACCGAGCCTCGTATCTACTGCGACGATGCTGTGTCTGGGTGTAAAGGTGGCGAGGACGTCGTTGTCTTTACAAAAGGTCGGTAGCTAAGCTAACGGTGGAGAAGCTAACGTTGCTAAGCTAGCAACCTTAATCGGTGGTTAACATTAACACGTTTCAGCAGCTCGAAGTCTTATGTTTCTGTTATAAGTGAGAGGATCCGTGTTTACTAGTGTTTATGTGTTTATCTAGCGTTAGCCGTTTGGTGGCTAGTTAGCTACCGTTACCTTCTGAGGACTTGGAGAAGCTAACGTTAGCCGAGTCCTCGTTAGTGCACATTTCTTCACGTCTAACTGACGTTACACTGATGACGATCAGACTTTTAAATATTAAAGCACATCGCTGAAAGTCACAGACTAGGACACGTAAGTTAAGGGTTAAGATTGAAGTTAAATATACAGATAATTGGATTAAATATACAGCCGTATGTGTGAGATGATGATGGCTTTTATTGGATTCTAGACTGAACCAATGCTCCCACCTCATCAGACCCGCAGGGTCTTCTTACACCTACAAATGCATCAACTCCACATTCAAGATGCAACTTTATTGACATGTGCTCAGAGCACAGCCTCTCTGTCACCAATAACACATTTCAATACTAAAATGAAACAGTTAGAAGAGGAGACTGCTATGTTCCCCTCTGCTGGTTCCAGCTGTGCGTCCTGTCCCTGCTGCACATCACACGTGGGTCCCGTCTCTGCGCCGTGGAGTCGTGGAGGAGATGCCTCTCGTCCGGACCCGGCTGCCCTGCTCCTCCGACGGGCTCCTCTGAGGCAGAACCCGACCACCCCACCTGCGCCTGGTCTCCGGAGCACGGCCCGCCGGCGGCCCCCACCCACTGCTGCATGAGCGGCTGTCACAACTGTGTGTGGATCGAGCACGCCGAGCAGCTGCTGGAGTTCTACCACGACGGAGGGGACCGGGCGCTCGCCGCCATCGAGGAGACCGTGCTGGATGAGAACCTTAAAACCTACCTGAAGATGGAGATAAGACTCTTGAAGAAGACATGAGGGGGGGGGATTGTTGCTGTGAGAGTTTAAGCAGCTTGGAACACGCTCCTGTGGCTGTGATGGTTCTACCTCCACATCTTCACTGCCTCCTGGATCACTCACACAGAGACCTGCTTCTACAGCCACATTTTGCACATTTGCTGTATTTATTAGAACTGAAGTGTTAATAATGTATTTTGTGTGTACTTCATTATATTTAATAGACCCTCTGTCTATCTTAATTATGCATTTTAAATGTTTTTAAATTAATTGTTAAATAAAGAGTTTCCTTGACATCACAGTGTGACTTGACATTAATTATAGTGTCAGGTTCTAGCAGGTGAGTGTGACATCACAGTGTGCAGATCTGTTGAAAAATGTCATGTAAAAAAAGTTATATTGTGTCAAGTAACAAAATATTAGTTAAACATATTTTGAAAAAATATTAGGTTGAAACAAGTTTTGGAAAGAAAAGTCAAAATATGTCAGTATTGGGTAATGTCACGGAAGAAAGCCAAATATTAGAATGTTTGGAAAATACATCAGGAAAACAGTCAGAATGTCTTGAGTGAGTGCGAGTGTGACATCACAGAGTCCGCCCCCCCCCCCCCCCCCCGGTGGACCTGCGGTAGGCGGCGCGTCCGTAATCTGGTGCAGGGCTGAGCCTCCATAAGAAGCCCCCGGAGCCCCCGCCGGCCCTCACAGCGAGCCCAGCGTCGTACACCATCCCGTCCGACCGTCCTGCTCCCCAGCAGCTGGTGAGTAGAAGCTCGCCGCCTACACCTTCTGCACCACCTACACCTTCTGCACCACCTACACCTTCTGCACCACCTACACCTTCTGCACCACCTACACCGCCTGCACCACCTACACCGCCTGCACCACCTACACAGACTCATCGAGGCCCGGTGCTTCTGCTTCTGAGACACATGGGTTGAGAGGACAAAGGCTGGACACCAGGTTCTCCTTTGGACCGAGGCTCCATCAGCTGGACGTGATCTCGGTTAATGATTAGAGCACGATGAAGTTTACTGATCTCATCTGTAAGAAATGGAAATGTGCAACATGTACAACACACGTTTTTCATTGAAGAGAAAAATGCCGTCCAGGTGAAGTGTGATAGAAGAATTGCAGATGACAGTTTTCCACACTAGAGGCTTCAGACAAATGATTAGACCTGTAAGGCATTTACTGATAAGAAAGCATTGTAACAGTCTCAATTCTGAAGTTTTTAAGATTGAATACAGCACCACTGAAGAGATGGCTCACAATGTGATAACTAACTCATTTATAGAAAAGAGAAGTAGTCATTGTTTTCTTCCTCCTGGTCCAGATGTGTGATGGAAAAGACGTAGATATCTGAATGGACCATCACTTGACATGCAACGTGTGGCGTTAAGCCGCGTTCAGACCCTCGCGGCGTGCTCAGCATTCCCGCCGGGTCGTCCTTGCTCTAATGAGATTACTGGGCCTGGAAACAGAGAGTGGGGGGGTGGGGGGGGGGGCTTATTAACTTGAGCCAGGGATTATGGCAAATTGGGTCATCCTCCCAGAACAAGGTGGTCCAGACGTTGAGTCGGTGTGAGATATGAGTGAGAGGATTAAGGCCTGTAATGTCACACAGGTGACGTTCGTCTTTCTGCCTTTAAAAAAAAAACACACACTCACACACACAAGGCGCCATCGCCACGACGACCGCACCCGCAGAGAGACGAAGCGAACCGGCTGAAGAATGAACCTGGAGCTGCCCAAAGCTGAGGTCAAGTCGGCCACCCGAGTCAGCGGGGGCCCCGCCACCCCGCGCAAGGGCCCGCCCAAGTTCAAGCAGCGGCAGACCCGGCAGTTCAAGAGCAAGCCTCCGAAGAAGGGGATCCAGGGGTTGGTCTCCCATGATGCTTTGCTCTTTTCATGCTTGCAGGTCTAGGAGTGTCGCCGTGTGTGATTGTGTGTGTTTTTCCTTCAGATTCGGGGATGACATCCCAGGGATGGAGGGCTTGGGCACAGGTGGGCTGACTCTGGCGTTCCGCTTTGTGATCACACCCCCACAACCCCCCCCCGCACGTCTCTTTATGTCTTCCTTTGTTTCGCAGACATCACGGTCATTTGCCCCTGGGAGGCCTTCAACCACCTGGAGCTCAACGAGCTGGCCAAGTACGGCATCATCTGAGGCCCTTTGCTGCTGGAGACGCTTCAACACAGAACTATTCAACACCAGCTACCACAATCAAATAGAACGACAAAAAGAAAACACACAAAAACATCTTTCTTTCGTGACCGGATTCTTTGACGTTTCACAACATCTGCTCGTGTTTAGCATCTGTCTGTCACGTCCTCTCTAGATCTGCACTGCTGCTCTAAACTCCTCTTCTACTCTTTTCTGTCTTCTCACGTTCTGACACAACGTGAAACAAACATGGCCGCCTCACATCGAGTTCATGAAACGGACCCGTGGTTCCTGCTTCACGTGCTTCAACACCTCTGAGGCTTTTTCATTCCCTGGAAGCGTGTTGAGACGGGACACGAGCGCGTCTCAAGCCGCAGAAGAGAAAAAATGTCCCTCCAGAATATCTGTGTGTTTAAATGTGTGTTTAAGATCCGTGTTCTAGCTGTTGCATCTTTCTTCCACCATTCAGTGTTCCGTTCACCTTTATCCTCTTCGCTGTACTCGTCATCATCACTGATCCTTCGCTCCTTACCAACCTGCTGTTCAGATCAGTGTGCGCTACATTAAACTTTAATATTTAACTTCTTTAAATCAGAACAAACATGTTGCTGTATTTTTTGCCCTGCATGAATTTGTCTTAACGTATAACTTATGTTTACAATGTTTTCACAGTAAATGATGTATAAAGGAGCTTTGTCCTCTCTACAAGATGTGGAAAAAATAAAGTATAATATATATTATATATTATTGTGGTGGCGGGCGTGGTTTCAGCTCGGCTGCAGGGGGGAGAGAGGGGGAGTGGCTCGGGGAACAGGGCCAGGTGGAAATAATAATTATCAGCTGTGGGTGATTGTGTGTGTGTGTGTGCGTGTGTGTGTGTGTGGGTCCTCTGCATTTAAGGAGTAAGGGGAGGACGAGCGAGGAGGAAGAGAGCGGGGACAACGAGAGAGCCCGACGCTGGCACGGTTTCCTGAAAACAATAAAACTTGTTGTAAATACTCGATCCTGGCTCCGAGCCCTTTATCCGCACGACGCACCCACCGTACAGTGGCGCCCAACTCGGCGGAGAGGAGAAATGGCGGATGAGGAGCAACGGCAGGGGATGGCGGCCCAGCCAGTGCTCGCGCTGGGCCGGATGTTGGCGGAAATGGCGGCAATCCAGCGCGACCAGGCGGAGGCCAACCGCCAATTCCTGGGGGCGCTCCAGGCACAGGTGGGGAGGCAGGCCCAGACCCTGGAGCAATTGGTGGCGCGGGCGGAACCACCACCGATCCCGACAGCGGTGGCGAGCCTGACGCTCCACCGGATGACGGCGGAAGACGACGCGCAGGCATTCCTGGAGGCCTTCGAAACGACGGCGGAGGCGTGCGGGTGGCCGGCCGGGGAGTGGGCAGTGAGGCTGCTCCCGCTACTAACAGGGGAGGCGCAGTCAGCAGCCATGGGGCTGCCCCCGGCGGTCCGGCGGGACTACGGGGCGGTGCGCAAGGCAGTGGTCGACAGGCTGGGGCTGCTGCCGGAGGACCACCGGCGGCGGTTCCGGGGGGCCAGGCTGGGACCCGAGGACCGGCCATTCGCCTACGGGCAGCGGCTCAAGGACACGGCCGCCAGGTGGCTCCTGCCAGGCGGGGTGGGGTCAGCCGCGGACGTCCTCGAGAAGGTGGTCCTCGAGCAGTTCGTGGAGGGGCTCCCGGCCCGGACGGCGGCGTGGGTCCGGTATCACCGCCCACCGACACTGGAGGCAGCCGTCACCCTGGCAGAGGACCACCTGGCGGTACACCCCCGCGGACCGGGCAACAAGGAGGGCGCGCCACCACCGCCCCGACCCGCGGCGGCACCCCAGGGATGGAGCCAGCAGCGGGCGGCAGGACGACCCGGACCGGCCCCACGGCAGACACCGACGGCCCCGTACCGCGACCCCCCAACCACAGCAAGCCCCGGCCCCCTTCCCGACCCACAGGGAGGTTCTCAAGCGCCAGGGCAGGAGTGCTGGAGGTGCGGGCGGCCCGGCCACCTACGGAGGGAGTGCCCGCTAATGGAGGTGGGGCAGGTGATCCGGGTTGCCGGCGCTCCAGCACCCTCCCCCGGCCCGGGAGCGACGTACCGCGTTCCGGTAAGAATCCAGGGGGGTACACGCCAGGCGATGGTGGATTCGGGCTGTTCGCAGTCCATGATACACCAGAGCCTGGTTCGGCCCGGGGCATTGATGGAGGCGTCGCGGGTGAAAATTAGGTGTGTGCACGGGGACGTTCATGAGTATCCCATAGTGTCCGTCGAACTTAGGTTCAAGGGGAAAAAATATAGATTAAAGGTCGCGGTTAGCTCCCACCTGACGCACCCGGTAATTTTGGGAACGGATTGGGAGGGATTTAACGCGCTACTGGGTGAGGCTGCGGGGGTGCGTTCACGACCGACAGGGACATGCGGTATTTGTGCTGTGCTCAGCGGTGACGCGAGGTCGTCCGACGCCGCCGGGGGAGAGGGGGAACCGGCGGAGCCTCCCGTGGAGACTCTGGCGGTTCCCGAGTTCCGCTCCATGGAAGATTTTCCACTCGAGCAGTCTCGGGACGATACTCTACGCTCAGCCTACGACCAAGTGATAAGAATTGATGGTCATTTGGTGCGCCCTGACGCCGCACAGTCGTACCCGCACTTCTCATTGATTAGGGACAGACTGTATAGAGTGAGTCGTGACACTCGAACGGGGCAAGAAAACACACAGTTACTGGTGCCGAAAAGCCGCCGGGAAATGGTTTTCCAGGCGGCTCACTATAATCCGATGGCGGGTCACATGGGATACGGGAAAACACTAGACCGGATAATGGCCCGATTTTATTGGCCAGGCATCCGGGCGGACGCGCGCCGCTGGTGTGCGTCCTGCCCGGAGTGTCAGTTAGTCAATGCACCAGCCATCCCGCGCGCCCCGCTGCGGCCTCTACCGCTGGTGGAGGTCCCGTTCGAGCGCGTCGGCATGGATCTAATCGGGCCGTTTCACCGGAGTGCACGCGGATACCGCTTTGTGTTAGTCCTCATGGATTACGCAACCCGGTATCCGGAGGCAGTGCCATTGCGCAATATCTCTGCAAAGAGCGTTGCGCAAGCGCTGTTTCAGGTCATCTCCCGGGTTGGAATCCCGAAAGAGATTCTAACAGACCAGGGCACCTCGTTCATGTCGCGCACACTGGGAGAACTTTACGGGTTACTGGGCATTAAGTCCGTCCGCACCAGCGTTTACCACCCCCAGACGGACGGGTTGGTGGAGCGGATGAATAGGACGCTGAAGTCCATGATTCGTAAATTTATTAGCGACGATGAACGTAATTGGGATAAATGGCTTGACCCTCTGTTGTTTGCAGTTCGGGAGGTTCCCCAGGCCTCCACAGGGTTTTCCCCCTTTGAGCTTCTGTTTGGCAGGTCACCAAGAGGGGTGCTGGACCTTATTAAGGAAAGCTGGGAGGAAGGTCCGAGCCCCGGGAAAAACGAGATCCAGTACGTCCTGGACCTACGAGCAAAGCTCCACACACTGGGTAGGATGTCACGGGAGAATTTGCTCCAGGCCCAGGAACGACAACAGCGGCTGTACAACAGAGGAGCCAAGCTGCGAGAATTCACACCGGGAGAGAAGGTACTTGTATTACTTCCTTCTTCCAACTCAAAACTCCTGGCTAAGTGGCAAGGGCCCTTTGAGGTCACACGCCGGGTGGGGGATGTTGATTATGAGGTGGTGCGGTCTGACAGGGGCGGGGCTACGCAAATATACCACCTCAACCTCCTGAAACCCTGGAGGGAGGCGGAGTCTGTGTCTCTGATTTCCACAGTATCGGAAGGAGAGGACCTGGGGCCGGAGGTGCCAAAAGCGGCCAATCCCACCCCGCTCCCGTGTGAGGGTCATCTCTCTGAGGACCAGAGAGCGGACATTGCCCAGTTGCAGGAGCGGTTTGCTGATGTGTTCTCCCCCCAGCCAGGCCGCACCGACCTGATAATGCACCAAATCGAGACACCCCCGGGGGTGACGGTGAGGTCACGACCCTACAGACTGCCCGAACACAAAAGAAAAGTGGTTCGGGAGGAATTAGCGGCAATGTTGGAGATGGGGGTAATAGAAGAGTCCAACAGCGCCTGGTGCAGCCCCATCGTTCTGGTGGCCAAGAAGGATGGGACTGTGCGGTTCTGCGTGGACTACCGCAAGGTGAACGATGTGTCACGATTCGACGCCTACCCAATGCCCCGGGTCGACGAACTCCTGGACCGGCTGGGCACTGCACGTTTTTTTACGACCCTGGATTTAACTAAGGGCTACTGGCAGATTCCCCTGTCGTCAGAGTCCAAAGAGAAAACAGCTTTCTCCACTCCGTATGGTTTGTACCAATTTACCATGCTTCCCTTCGGCTTGTTCGGTGCCCCGGCCACGTTTCAGCGCCTCATGGACAAGGTGCTGCGCCCGCACGCCGCATATGCAGCCGCATACTTGGATGACGTCATTATCCACAGCACCACCTGGGCGGAGCATGTGCGGCGGGTGGACGCGGTGCTGGAGTCGCTGAGGCGGGCCGGGCTCACCGCCAACCCGGGGAAGTGTGCAGTTGGACGGAGGGAGGTACGGTATTTGGGGTACCACTTGGGGGGGGGGCAGGTGCGTCCCCAGGTAGACAAGACAGCGGCAATTGCAGCCTGCCCGCGCCCCAAGACAAAAAAGGAGGTGAGGCGGTTTTTGGGGCTGGCAGGTTACTACAGACGGTTCATCGCCGGGTTTGCGGACCTCACCAGCCCCTTGACCGACCTGACCCGGAAAGGTGCGTCAGATCCGGTCCAGTGGTCGGAGCAGTGCCAGCGGGCGTTTGAGAAGGTAAAGCAAACTCTCTGTGGGGAGCCGCTCCTCCACACACCTAACTTTTCTCTCCCGTTTGTGCTGCAGACCGACGCGTCGGACAGAGGGCTGGGGGCCGTTTTGTCCCAGGAGGTCGAGGGGGTCGACCGCCCGGTGGTTTACATCAGCCGGAAACTGTCGGAGAGGGAGGCCAGGTACAGCACGGTGGAGAAGGAGTGCCTGGCCATCCGGTGGGCGGTGGGCTCCCTGCGCTACTACCTCCTGGGACGCTCATTCACCCTCTGTTCGGACCACGCCCCGCTCCAATGGCTCCACCGCATGAAGGATACTAACGCCCGGATCACTCGGTGGTATCTGGCCATGCAGCCTTTTAACTTCAAGGTGGTCCATAGGCCGGGGACGCAGATGGTCGTGGCGGACTTCCTCTCCCGCCCTCTGGAGGGAGGGGGGGGGGAGTAAGCTAGGCCGGACGGCTCCCCGGCCTAAGTCGGGCGGTGGGGGTATGTGGTGGCGGGCGTGGTTTCAGCTCGGCTGCAGGGGGGAGAGAGGGGGAGTGGCTCGGGGAACAGGGCCAGGTGGAAATAATAATTATCAGCTGTGGGTGATTGTGTGTGTGTGTGTGCGTGTGTGTGTGTGTGGGTCCTCTGCATTTAAGGAGTAAGGGGAGGACGAGCGAGGAGGAAGAGAGCGGGGACAACGAGAGAGCCCGACGCTGGCACGGTTTCCTGAAAACAATAAAACTTGTTGTAAATACTCGATCCTGGCTCCGAGCCCTTTATCCGCACGACGCACCCACCGTACAATTATATTATATATATATATATTGACCTTACATATATTTTTTTACCTATTATTTTAAAAAAATCTTTTCTTTTTTGACCCTACATATTTTGACTTTTTTCACAACATTTTTTTTCCCATGACATGACTGGAATGATCTTAGATGGAGCAACCTACACGTCCCTGTCACTAATGCCAAATGCCCCAAATTTCTGTACTTTAAACCTTATCTGGGTTCAACCCTCAAGGGACACGGTGGCTCTTCCTAAATCCTTTTTTAGTTTTGGGTAACTGACATTTAGAAAAAAATCATAATTTGGGATATTGCTCCAGAGACGGATTGGTGCATCTTGGAGGATCAAGCATGCTATTCATCCTTCCTGCATTGGTAAAGGCACAAGTGAGGCTGTAATAAGTTTCATATAAGCGACCACTGAATGAGACACATCTGCTCATCTTTACTGACTCATCCGGCCTTCTCTCCCGTCAAAAAGGTGGCATGGTGGCTACGTAGCATGGCTAATAAGTGCTAAAAGGCTAAAGCAAAGCAATTAACATCAAATTCAATTCATCAGCAAAAGATTCTTCATCATTCTTGACGATGCCATCATAACTCGAAACTAAAATGGTACGACTTGTGGCTCGACTTGAGACTTGTTGGCTGTGACTTGTGACTCGACTTGGGACTTGCTTCGTCTTTGACTCGACTTGACTCGGGACGCGAGGGCAATGACTTGAGACTTGCTTGTGACTTGCCTAACAGTGACTTGTTCCCACCTCTGGTGGCTACGTAGCATGGCTAATAAGTGCTAAAGGCTAAAGCAATTAACATCAAATTCAATTCAGTAGCAAAAGATTCTTCATCATTCTTGACGATGCCATCATAACTCAAGTGAACGCGCCGTGTGTTTCTGCATAACCCCTAGGGTTCACTTCTCAGAAACAACCGTGGGGACAATGCCCCCACTACTACCTCCGCGGCAGTGTGCTCAAGACTTGGCACGAGCGGGATTTGAACCCACTGGCGGTGCGCACAGAGGCTTCTGGGCTCTAGCTTGCACCCCTACACTACCAGTCCTGGTCACATTTTGGCAACTTTGATTCTCCTATTTAACCTTGAGCATGTGAGTTAAACCTCAAAAATCTTTTTAAATGCTTTTTCCTCATCTGGGCTTGAACCCACAACCTTCAAGTGCAGTGCAGGGGCTTACGTCTGCAGCTCTTCCGCTGTACTACTTCACCACACACTAAACAACTCTTTGTTTGTTGTATTTAACCTTGAGACTGCTACTCAAACCTGAAGTAAAGCCAAAGGCTAAAACCCAAGACTGGGCTTGAACCCACAACCTTCAAATGCAGTGCAGGCTTGTGGCAGCAGCTCTTCCGCTGTGCTAATTCACCACACACTAACCAACCCTTTGTTTCTCCTATTTAACCTTGAGACTGCTACTCAAACCTCAAAACTCTTTCAAAGCAGAAGCGATGTCTGCATGAAAGGGGCATGAACCCACAACCTCAGACAGCAGGTTGGAGCCTGCAGCCATTCAGTTGTTCCCTTGTGCTATTCAAGCACATGCCTCACTGTGTCCGTTTTTCATATTAGACCTTGGGATTGTTTACTAAACCTCAAAACTGTTTCAAAGTTTACAGTTTGAAGCCCTGACTGCAACCAAACCCTCCTTCTGAGAGAGCAGGTTTGAACTGAGGATCCTCCACACTTCAGCCTTCCTGCTCTCTCCCTGCACTGTTCCACCACACACCTGTTGATGCTTTTGAATCCAACCTCAATGCTGTGATCCTTATTTCACTTTTTTCGACATGTGTGCTGATGCCCGCGTGTGAATTGAGAGGATCCATACCGACTCCCCTATGGAGCTAAACCAGTCTGAGGGTCCTCCTCAGCTGAGTGGAGAATAAATCCCGGAAGAAATAAACACGTTTGACACACAGCACCTTGAGGAGAGAGAATCAAATCCCAAATGTGGATCAGGAAGGTCAGCTTTGATTCCACTAGAGACACCAGAACTCACGATGATTCACAGTGTCACTGTTTGTTTAATTTAAAACAAAATAACCGAAAGTGGAGATTTATTTAACATCCTAAAAAAATGGTTCCTTTGAAATTATTATAAGTTCAAATACATGCACACTTTTATTCATTTTTTTAATTCATTTTTATTTTGATATAATAGGCATCAATTCCACCAGCCGAAAATGTATGATACTTTACATTTACATTAAAGCAAATAAAGTTGTGTATTTCATGTATGTACGTGTAAATTATACAATGACACCAACTAACAGCACTGTGCTGTTGTGTCTCTGATAGCGTTAAACATAATTGGATTTATCTTATGAGTACAACATAAGCTGAAATTGTGAAGCTGTAGATTTTAAAATAAGGTCCCCCTATAAGAAGGGTTTCATTTATTAAAACATGTACGCACTGCATTCAAAATAATAGTCGGAATGATACAGGAGGAAACGCTTGTTTCGGCCGGGGTGGCTTGGATGTGGGACCAGGGGCAAACGGTCGGGCGCTAATGTCTGCAACACCCGGTGTTTGAGTTGTGGGATGGAGTTTCGTTGACTGACAGAAACGCTACG
Source organism: Pungitius pungitius (assembly GCF_949316345.1). NCBI lineage: Eukaryota > Metazoa > Chordata > Actinopteri > Perciformes > Gasterosteidae > Pungitius > Pungitius pungitius. The sequence goes on along the minus strand of NC_084920.1, from coordinate 811,760 downwards.
TGAAATTTCTATTGAGTGTCTCTGTCTATTAACGCAGTGATATCTATCGGGAGCGCTCCTCCGGGAAACATGGCGGATATTATTGTAAGTAAGGCGGCATGTTGTCTTAACGGTCGTGAGGGGGTCGACTCGGCTAACGTTAGCTAGCTTGTTAGCCGAAGTCTGGAGTGATGAGGCAGCAGAATTAGCTCGGTAGCTAGCCAATCGTTAGCAAACAGCGAGTTGGGCCTGTTTAGCTAACCCGGCTAACATTAGCTCTTTGGCTAGCTGACGACATCCGAATAATAAGAGGCATTGTTGGATAAGCCGAAAGCGACATAAACCGGCACATTCAGGAACAGAAATGACGTTATTATTGATTCGCATTGAGACGTTATGAGGCAAACACAAGCCGGAGAACGCCCGGTGGACACAATGGAAGCCAAGATGTTGTTGATTCATTAAAAGTGGTACTTTGTTGACTGACCCCCCCGCCGCCCCCCTCCACACCGTGACAGCTTTAGTTAGGGTTGTCCGTCTAAAGTTGACATATTAATGTCACAATACAGAAGCTGTTTGCTCAAAGTTAACACTGTCTTTTTTTTGCACTGTCATTGTTGTCTAAATGTTCTGCCTCTGTAAAGGGGGGAGACGCGACCTTGTTATGATTGACAGGTGTTGGGGATTCATATAGAAACTAATTTGAGTGACAAACAATGGAGCTCTTGCACGACTCACTTTGGATTGTTAACTTAGACCTCAGAATACGGATGATGTCTTTCTCTTTGTCTCTTTGTAGGTCGTCAGGGTACAATCCCCTGATGGGATGAAGAAAATTGCTTCTACCAAAAGGGAGACAGCTGCTGCTCTTTTAAAGAAGGTACTGTATGCAATAATAACACCCATCAGTCTATTAAAAAAAAACGTTTTCCCCCTGCCGGACCCGAGGGGAAAAACACTGTGTTGTTGTCACAAAGTAGTTTTGGTTTTCCTGCCTTTTGTGGCAGATCATTGTTCATTTGTGCAAGAAGCTGTGCAGAAAGTTCCAGAGCAGGTCGATCAAGCTTCCACCACATTTGATTTAATGGAAGGTAGTAAATGAATTGCTTTGCGCTCTACAAAACCAAGCACTAGAGAGAATGATGACACACCTCTAATGGATCACTTGGGCCTGAAGTTGTGTATTTATAAATAGGCAATCCTTTCCTGCTTTGCTTCCTATGCACCTTTAAACATACATAGCCCTTTAAAAATAACGACAAAAGGCATTACTGAGTAGATTTAGGAATCCTAAATGGAGCTACATTCCAGTCAAAGCGTAGCATTGCAGCAGCACCTCATGAAATATGTATGCATCTGTGTTCAGGCAGGATGGTGTAGCCTGCAGATCAATGCAGGGAGTAGTTTTCAGTCCCTGCTGCCAGTGATGGTTTGAAAAGAAAACCTTGGCTTTAAGGCAGACGATGCCAAGTCAGTCTGAGTCCTGAAGCTTTTTATTTCTGCAGTTGCGACAGAAAGGATAAAATTCAAAGTGATGTCCTGTTTTGTTCACCCAGCATACGGTGAAAATATCTTACTTTGATTCCTCTTTTGTGGCTTCAGAGAACTGCTGACTTTTGCTTCAAATAATCTCACTGCTTCTGATTGTTCTCTGCTTAGATTACAAGTTAATATCTTATTTTGGCTCACTGTGTGGCCTCAGATGGTCCTCTTTTCTACTGACCTTATTTTATTTTATTATTTTAGTCCATGTGGAAAGATTTTTCCATCCAGTTTAATCACAACGCTGCATCTTTTCTCTCTCAGGTGGCCAAAGAGTTTGGGTTCAATACCAACGGGTTTTCTATTTACCTGAACCGCAACAAAACAGACGAGATCCTTTCCCAGAACAAATCTCTGAGCCTGCTTAAGATCAAGTGAGTGAGAGTTTTGTTTTACAACTTTGAGTTCTGCCTGTAACAACAAAAATCATATCAATGTCAATGGATCTGCTTCAAGGAATAAAATCTCTGCTCACACAACGTGCCATTTGGACACAAAGTAGAACTCAATCACATATAAAAAAACTGTCCTTTATTCCCAAATGTCGATTCATGAGTAAAATTTACTTCTTTTGTCTCCTCTCCCCTTTAGGCATGGCGACATGCTGTATCTGTTCCCTTCGGCATCCCCCTCCTCTTCTGGGGAAGTCATGGACACCGCCACCCCTCACTCATCTTCATCCCAACCGTCCGTCTCGTCTTCTTCATCCTCCTCTTCATTCTCTTCTTCTTCTTCGTCCTCCATGATCCCACGGTCGTTCTCGGCGCCCCAGGTCCAGGAGGACGAGATCGATCAGTATCTGACCAAGCAGGACGGGAAGATCTACAGAAACAAAGATCCACAACTGTAAGAACGAGACCAACTGGAAACGAGCTGAAATAAAACCACACATTGGATACTGAAGGTTCTTTTGTCTTGTTGCAGATGTCACCATGGTTCCCTTGGCAAATGTGTGCACTGTGTACCGTTAGAGGTAAGATATTGTATTTCTGTATATATATGAGCAGCACTGCTGTTACACGTTTATTCATATCATTGTTCTTCTTTTTAAATATCAGCCTTTTGACGAAGACTACCTGAATCACCTGGACCCCCCCGTGAAGCACATGTCATTCCACGCTTACCTTCGGAAGCTGACCGGCGGAGCGGATAAGTGAGAAGTTTTCCTCTTTGTTCGTGTCAATCCTCGTCTTTAAATTCTATTCTAAGCGTGTGATTCGTCTCCCGCATCAGAGGGAAGTTTGCAGCTCTAGAGAACATCAGCTGTAAGATCAAGTCTGGCTGTGAGGGCCACCTTCCTTGGCCCGAGGGGATCTGCACCAAGTGCCAGCCCAGCGCCATCACACTGAACAGACAGGTAGTTTTATAATGATAATAATGATAGGAAACCTTATTGAGGGTGTGGAAAATCAGAGAATATTGTCAAGCTGAGGAGCGGACAAACAAACCTGTGGTCGTTTGTCTCTCTCTTCCCCTCCCAGAAATACAGACACGTGGACAACATCATGTTTGAGAACCACACCATCGCCGACCGCTTCCTGGACTTCTGGAGGAAGACGGGCAGCCAGAGGATGGGCTACCTGTACGGCCGCTACACCGAGCACAAAGACATCCCGCTGGGCATCCGGGCCGAGGTGGCCGCCATCTACGAGCCGCCGCAGGTAGGCCAGTGGAAACAGGAAGTGTTTATAAATGCACATAGTTCACAGGAAATGTACCTTTTGTTTCTTTATAACGTTCCCTCCTCGGCCTTGTAGATGTTGCTGGTTACGACATGTTGTCTTCTTATTCTTCACGTTCTTGGGAGGATAAAGTAACACCATCACACTGCAATGAAAGGATAAAAACAAAGCTTTGCCCGTAGCACCAACTCCTTCAGCTTTGGTTTGATTGTAACACCGGACTCTTTTCAGAATGCAACTCAGAACAGCCTGGAACTGGTGGAGGATCCTAAAGCTGCAGCTGTGGACGAAATTGCAGCCAAACTGGGCCTCTGCAAGGTGACCCCTAACTCTGTGACCCCCCAACGACCTTTTGTGGACGTTTTTTGACATCTTTCACTGACGCCGCACTCTGTGCAGACTTTGTCTTTAAGACTCAGGGGGGGGGGGGGGGTTTGAGCTGGTTTCGTAGCAGGATTCTGATTGGTCGAGGAGCTCAGCAAAAACCTTAACCTGAGCGTTTTGTAAATATTTCTGTTACTCTTGAATACGTCTCCGTAGGTAACCAGAGGAGTGTGCTTACCAGCCAGAAAGACATTTCTGTCGTAGTAAATAATGTAACATTTTAATAAATGACTTGAAACAATGTGATGTTTGGAGGAGTCAGCTGTTTTAATCTCTTGCCTCCTCTGGGCTGCATCCAGGTGGGCTGGATCTTCACTGACCTCCTGTCTGAGGATACGAGGATAGGAACCGTCCGCTTCACGAGGAACCATGTGAGGATGCAGCTCGCTCACCCTTAAGGCCACCTGTTCGTCAGAGTAACCCCCCCCCCCCCCCTTAAACACTGTCCCTTCTGCTGTCAGGACTCCCACTACCTGAGTGCAGAGGAGTGCATCACAGCCGGATACTTCCAGAACCTACACTCAAACCCGTGCAGACTCTCTAGAGACGGACACTTTGGCTCCAAGTTTGTGACCGTGGTGGCGACAGGTACCTTTTTGTTCATGATGAAGTTTAAAGTAAAAGGCTAAATTTATACTGCAATTATGGTCTAAACCACGTCATGTGGTGTGAAGCAACACAAAAACATTCAAACCCAGTTTGGAAAGGAAGAAGAAATTCAGGGATCATCCGTCAAGTATAGCAGCTGTCAGTCAAGCTTTTATTTACATCATTTACAGTCACCTAAACAAGTACTGATGAACCTTGGTATCGGCGCCTTTTAGTGTCTGATTAATTCCTCTCAAGTGTCTGCATTGTGTTTCGTGGTAATGTTGATGCCACTGAGGCAGAGTAACACAAGCCCCCCAGGTGTAACGTGTCAGTGAGCCCATCCTCTGCTCTAATGAGGCACAAAGCCGACGTCATGGCGACGCTTCCAAGGCCAACATCCCGAATCTGTGACGCGACGTCATTAGTTTTCATGTGTAGACATGTGTGCACATTTAACCTCAACAGCCACCAGTGAATCTCATTGTGAAAATAGTGCTGATGATCATCTGTGATCCGAAGTAAAGGCTTTAAGCACAATAAACATGCAAAGAAGAAGAAGTGATGATTTAAAGAAATAACCATTTTCCAGTTGTAGTTTCTTGAGGACTTTCATGTCATCGCTACTCCAGTAGTGATTAAATATTAACACATTTTAAGACACCATTTGACACTAATGCATATTTCTTCATGACCACTTTGTTCTATAAATGTCATCCTCATTGACGTAAAGCGTGAATCCTGTCTGCAGGTGGTCCAGACAACCAGGTGCACTTTGAAGGGTACCAGGTGTCCAATCAGTGCATGGCTCTGGTGAGGGACGAGTGTCTTCTGCCCTGCAGAGACGCTCCGGAACTGGGCTTCGCTAAAGAGTCCAGCTCCGAGCAGTATGTCCCAGACGTCTTCTTCAAGGTAAGCCCTCAGCAACCATATATTTATATACATTCATACATCCATGTAATTCATGTGGCGTTGCCATTGACTCATCCACATGTCTGGTTTCCACCTGTTGAGATTTGACACTATTTTTTTCTCTTTTCATTTCATTTAAGGACAAAGACAAGTTTGGGAATGATGTCACGTTTCTAGCTCGGCCACTTCCTGTGGAGTACCTCATCATAGATGTGAGTAGACTTGTTTTCTTACACTGAGCTGCCTGTGTGTGTGTGTGTGTGTACTGAATGTACTGTGTGTGATTTCTTTCCCCTGTAGATAACTACCACGTTTCCAAAGGACCCCCAGTACACCTTCTGCTCCACACAACGCTTCCCCATCGAGAACAGAGACATCCTGGGAGAGACGCAGGTGAGACTTTGATCCTTTTCACCTCTGATTGTCACGTGGTGAAGAGATAGAAATGATGACCTGATACAGGTGATTCATACGTTTGTGTTTGTTGACTCTAATTTAGTTTCACTTCACCTCATTTACTCCAAGATTCACCCGAGAGGCGTTCAATGACCCATTTGAAATCAGACAACTAAATGCTAGATCTCTTCAGCTTGTTTTAAACGGAGACTTGATTTCAGACGTCCACCTGAGTGACCTTTGACATCTGGTTCCCTGCAGGACTTCCACAGTTTAGCGACGTACCTTTCCCAGTGCTCCTCCACGGCATTCCTGGACATCGTGTCGGACTTCCATCTGCTCCTCTTCCTCGTCACCAATGAAGTCATGCCCCTGAAGGTAGCCCCCCCCCCCCCCCCCCCTCCTCCTCCTTTTGTGTTGCCATGTCCTTCTCCCACCTGCAAGCGTTTACAGCTGGAGGATGTTTTCTCATCTTTTGATCGTAACCGGGATGAAAGCTGATATTTTTCTGTGTTAATATAATTAGGAACGGCTTAATCGGATGTGGATGTTTTCTATAGGATCCAGATTTACAAAGCGGCGAGCTAGTGGTGCGTGAGGGATGGATCAGAGTGTGTGTGTTTGTGTCTGCAGGACAGCATTGGCCTGCTTCTGGATGCTGTGAGGACTTCTAATGAAGATCTGGCTCAGACCTGGAAGAAGTCCGAGCAGTGGGCCACCATTGAGCAGCTGTGCAGTAAGTATCATCTGATCTCAGTTCAGTTTGTGCACCAGTGGTGAAACGGTATACCTGGATGCCTCAGATAAGGAGAACGCTCTTAAATAGGATTTAACAACGTTCTATACGTCTATTGTTGCTTTTACTCAACTTAAATGTAACTGTGACTCTGTTCATTGAAAGTGAATCATTGGCTTAAGTCCGTTAACACCGCCCTCCTGCCCCCCCCTCAGGCACCGTGGGCGGGCAGCCCTCCAGCTCTCAGGGTTACGGGGCCACGGGGGGCCCCTCGGTCCCGGCCTCCTCCTCGGCCATGTGGTCCTGCCTCCACTGCACCTTCATGAACCAACCCGGCACGGAGCTCTGTGAGATGTGCAGCCTGCCTCGAAGCTAAAGACCCCCCCCCCTGACTCGCCAGTGACATCGCTGCACCAGGACCAGATGCGAAATTTGGACGACCTCCGCCCCCCCCCTTTTTGTTTTTTTTTCTTGCCCCCACCTCACAGACGTGAAAGAGGATGCACTCGTTTACATCAAATTCATCCAGTAAATCAGATAAAATCCAGACTGTTTCTTTTGTATCCCTCACTGGGCCCCCCCCCCCCCCAAACTGATTAATCAGCCCCCTCAAATGAACGCTGCTGTGACTACAGGCAGCACAGACTGGAGTGTTTGGATGCGTTTCTGGATGAATCTTGCTGTGTATAAATACAATTGAGGAATGATGTTATTTAATGAAGCTTTTGTTTGTTTTTTATCAGAATCGAGCCTAGTTTTACATTTTGAATCTTCGGCGTGGATCCACTCGCTCACTTTGGTCTCTTTGAAAAGCCCCTTAAAGTACAATCACTCAGACCCGCAGGTAGAGAGAGAGCTTCTATTTTCAGCATTAACTTACTACAGAAGCCCCCCCCCCCCTCAAACTCATCCTCCACCTGCTGCAGAAGTCATGTTGGTTTGTTGTAGCTTCTGCACAAAATGCAGCTTATTTTCTGATAAAATGACATCATCTTCATCACAGACTCGGTCTTCCTCTCAGTGGCCCCCGGCAGGTCACCAGGGGGAGGAAAAGATGGCTGACATTTCCCCCCCCCCCCCCGTTTATTCTCACGTCCGCTTGTCCTTTTTATTGAGGCTGCCCTCGAGACATTTTTTTTATTCAACTAATTGAGTAATTTTCCACAGAAGCACCACTTTAAATCTTTTGTTTTTACCAGCGATGCTCTTAAGTTTTTGGAAATAAGCAGAAAAACCCCATAAATAACGAATGATTGGACTGAACTTTGGAGCCAACGCTTGAGCTTCTTCCAGCAGGAGCTTTGTGTACGAGGCGGAGCCCCCCCCCCCCCAACTTAGACTCATTTCACCCCAAAACGCTTCAAATAAAACAAACCCAGCATTCCCCCCCCTCTAGTGTGTAGCACCGATCAGAGGTCGCAGCGGTCTCCATGGATACGGCCGGTGGTGATGATGAGGAAGGGTTTCCATCCTAGATGAGCGCAACCTCCAGTGCGGCTGTGAGAAGGTTCAAAGGTCACGGGCCTCCCGGGTTCAGGCGGCGGCCGTGGATCCATCGATGAGCCTCTCTGAGCTCGACGTTGATTCCATGGATGAAGTGAAAATATTATTTTAGTTGTAGGTTCATTTTGATTTTCTTTCCCCGGTGTCATGAGTTCTGGACCCTTTTCCTCTTTCTATTGGCCGGGCGCTTTGCTGAGCTCCACGAGGACCCTCCCACTTGTGTGCTGTTGGATTTGAGACAAAATAATAATAATAAAAAGAGTTGTTATTGCAGGTAACAATGTGTTTGATTTCAATAGAAAGTACTTTTCCCACCAGTTACACTGCACTCTTCCATCTGTTGTATATTTAGGGAAATAAGAAATAACTGAAATACTCCTTTTTAAAATCTACTAGAACTTTAATCTGCTTTAAAATACAAACACATGATTACTAACACTCTGCGTTCAGGCGGCCTGAAAGGCCTCTTTTCTGGTCTCTTTAAGGACTCTGATTGGCTCGTCAGTTCTCAATGTCCCCAACTTCAAATCTTTGCTTTTCATTCATTCAAAAATGATTTAAAATTCCTTTGTCTTTGCTCACGAGTACTGTAAGAGGGTCAATATATATATATTGATTGGAACACAGAAAAGTGGGCGGGTTTGAGATGAAGCGTGTGACTGACGGTGGCTCCACCCACATCACGAGGAATCGTCACCAAGCTTCACCATAAACGTCACACTTATACGTCACACGTCATATTTGGTTTTCAAGGTAAAAAGCACCTGGATTTTAATGTGAAATCCAAACTGAAACTGCTTTGGTTGCTGGGATACTGTTTGACCTCTGACCTCAAACCATGTCCTCATGCAGCAGAGCTACATGCCACTAGCTGACATTGATTGATAGGTGTCCACATGCTGTCTGAGTTTTACCACAATGAAAAGCACACAGTGTGTAGTTCTCTGTGGATGTGTGGCGTGATGGATCAGTACCGACCCTCCACAGAGCCGCAGGTGGAGAACAGATGGAGGACAGGAATGTGCGGCCCGTCATCCTCCCGCCTTCATATCGCAGCGTTTTATTCTATTTCCTGTTAAATGTTGTTAATAAAGTGACGACACGTCGCTCCAAAAGCTCTCGTCTCGTTGAAAGAGCTGAAAGAATAATCCAAAGATCTAATCTGCATCAGGGGGACGGGAGGAGCTCTGCGGGTTTGAGGTGGAGATCTTCGATGGGGGGGAGGGTTGGGGGTAACCTCCCCCCCCCCTCCCCGGAGCCTCAGATGAGTGGTTGTTATTCCGTTTGTGTGTCTGTCAGGATGAAGGCTGCTGCCGTTGTGTTCCTCTGGTCGCTGACTGTTGGCGCCGCACACGGAGCGACGGGGACGCGCACGGACGGAGGTACGGGGACGCGCACGGACGGAGGTACGGGGACGCGCACGGACGGAGGTACGGGGACGCGCACGGACGGAGGTACGGGGACGCGAGCCTCACACCACCTTTCCCCCTGCATTTCATCACATAACAGCTTTCAGTGTTACTTTTTGGATGATCTTTCAGTTTAAAGTCAGATTTAGACTTGTAACTCATAACTTCTTTCCTGTTGATGTTTCTAATGTTTCATCCTTTCCTCCTTCTTGACTTCTTTCTGTGTCTTTAATATCCTTTTCTTGGTTTATTCGGAGCAGAAATGTAGCAGCAGTGACCTCTGGATCCTTTAACAACGTGTTTGACTCCCCTGCAGAAGACAAAGTGAACACCAGAGGATGCTCCAACCTCACGTTGGTTTTGGACAACTGGAAATACGCCATCATGACGCAGGTCCGGGATCTGCTGCTCCACGACCACAGCACCGTGCTGCCCGACTACGTCAGGTGAGACCCGGGAGAAACTCTTTCACTTAGGATTTTGACATTTGACTTTATTTTCAAAATATTTTCGAGATACATATTTGTTGAATTTTTTTAAACCTAAGATATTTGGACTTTAAAAAAAAGCGTATATTTTTTCCTGTAATATTTTTTTCCAAAACATTTTTTGACCTTGGATATTTTGACTTTAAAAACGATTTTATTTTCTCGAGTTTTTCGACTTATATTTTGACTTTTTTTTATTTCCTGTGAACATTTTTCAGACCTGTTTTTAAAGACATTTTCTGACTTTTCTTTCAAAATTATTTTTTTCGAAATAATATAGTTAAACTTTAAAATAAAAACCTTTTTTGACTCAATATCTTTTTCCATGACTTTGACCTAAAGTCTGTAAACTCCCCCCCCCCCCCCAGGATCGAGCCTCTGTCCGACGCCCTGGGAGAACTCTACAAGGACTTCAACGGCCTCAAAGAGCTCCTCTCTCAGTTCACGGCCAGGTTTGACCGGGTGGAGGGCGTCGTTGACAGCGTGCGATACGGAAGGAACCCTCCACCCCCCCGAGGGCGACCGGGAGTGGCGGAGCCTGCGGGGGGTCGACCTCCAGGAAAGAGAACCAGGGTCGTAGTTCGGAGGGTGAAGAAACCTGCAGCTCCAGAGAAGTGAAGCTGATGAAGCTTTGAGTTCAACGGGATCACTTCCGGTTTCATGTGTTTTAATGAAAGAATCTTCTGTCCATATTGTCTCCAAATGAGTTCATAAAGCATCTGAAGTTTCCTACCTGCTACGTTTCACTTCATCATCATGAAAGGTAAAGCAGAAACAGGATGTTTGACCTCTAACACGCTGCAGGGGAAGTTGTTTCTCATCTTTTGTAATGTAATGTCATCTTTTATTAGGACTCTATAACGATGGAAACAGGTTTGACAAACACATCACTAATAAAATATAACTGATGAATTGATTTGTATCTTTCAGAGGGGAATCATATCTGAACACTCTGTAATTTATTAATTCATCTTTTCTCACTGGACTGCATCTCATAACCTCCCTTTTAAGTTGTGCATGCTTTTCTTTTAATAAATATAAAGGAAAGACTAAGTATATTCTACCACATCAGTGGGCTCCCTGGGTTTATTCAATAGACTTTTACTATTTGACTAATTGACTAAACTTGGGCCAAACTGGTTTTCATGTCAATAATTTGACTTTTTTCATCATCATTCACACAATAAAGCGCTTAGTATATATAATTATATTACTACACTTTTTCCACTGGAGGGGTACAAGTATTCCCAAGTTCTTTAAAATATGTGAATAATAGATGTTCATATTTCACGCTGGCTTCAAAACTTTGTGGAATACAAGGTTACAATTAGGTTTTGTTTTAGCTATGAATCTATAGCTGTATATTTATATACATCTATATGAAACCCCAAAACCCTAAATTCGAGCTATACATATAAAATAACTTTATTCTAGAGAAGACGAAAAAATAATTCAAACATGGACAAATCAGAGGTTTCGATTCCTGCGGCACGGAAACTGAAAACTCCGACGGACTCCTGAACGCAGCATCAGTTTCTACTCCGAAGACAGTTTGACAGAAATGAAACTGAAAGAACTCCTTCAGGGACCGTTAACAAAGGGGGAACTTAATCAATACCGAAACACGTTCATTAAGCCACGATGTTTGAACCAAAAGTGTGTCAAAGATTATTTAAATGCTGAGTCACTTTTACTGAATCCACAGTTTGTTCAGAAACAGTTTGTGTCGGAACTAAACTGCAAACTTCAGATGGAGCAGACGAACTTATGGACGCTCCCTGGGAGCCACATCCGGGACATTAGGGCAGATTTAATAAAGGCTTCCTCGATGTTTCTGACACATTGCTCGAGACGGCCTGAAACTGAGAAGGTAAGTAAACTCAAGAAAACCTACGTGTCATATTTAATGCAGCTTATTACATGTGAGACGTAGTGATGTCATCGTTCATGCTAGAAGGGGAAAGACTTACTGAAACCAGCTCAGGTCAAACATTAAAGTGTATTTTATAAATTTGAAAATAACAGCTGACACCTGGGTTATCCTGAATTACCTCAAACTATCATTGATATATATTCTGTATATATATATATTTCGAATGATAGTTTGAGGTATTTCAGGATAAACCAGGTGTCATGATTGTTTTATAATAGTGTCATTGTGTTGAAGTAATGCTCGTTGTACTTTGTACAAACATGTCTCACACTGCCCCTCCCTTACTGACTGCAGGCACACGGAGGACCTGTGATTTGTATCTCCAGAGACAGATAACGAGGGACCAGTGACTCCCCCGAGGAAAGGAGTCCTCCACAGATGGAGGAGGGTGGAGGAAACACCCACGGCTCCGCTGGATCCAACACGTTGGAGGACGTTGTGACCAAAAAACGCCGGAAAAGAAATAAGGTAGAAATGCACAAGTACAGATTCGACAGATGCATGATTCTAAACCAGGTCCTTGGATCTTAAGTAGGTTTCTCGTGGGTTCCAGGAACGAGGAGCAGGCGGCTCCAGCAGAGGGGACCAAGACAAGGACAAGAAGAAGAAGAAGAAGGGACGTCAAAGGAGGAGAACGAGCGCACCGAGCGTTAGGGAGGATGCAGAGTGGAAGGGCGAAGGAGAGGTGGAGGTGGCGGAGGCCTCAGGAAGCCAGACGGAGGAGCGCGGCGCCGTAGAAGCTCAGCATGTGGGTGAAGACGGCGTGCAGGACGTGAGAGAGCGACGCCACCCGGACGCCAACATGGTGCCAGCTCAGACCCAAACACGGAGACACAAAGGGGCCAACAAAGACACGCAAACTCCACCCGTCTCCCTGAGGAGCCAGGGGACGCAGACCGAGTCCTCCGGGCCAGAGGTGGACCTCCACAAGACCAAGAGGAGTGAGGAGACACCTGGGGCCAGAGGGGAGGAAGTCGCTCCGACGCCGTTACAGCAGAGCGACCCGGCGGCGTCTTCGGGTCCGTCCGAGGATCGGACCCCAGAGAGGGAGGCCGGGGCCGAGGAGGAGCGCCCCGGTGCTGGAGCCCCGGGCGGAGCCGGAGAAGTGAAGTCCTACGCCAAAGCCGTGTCTGGAGAGGGAGGACGTGAGGCCTCCAGGGCGCCGGACAAAGACACCGGACCGGCTCCACGCACACGGTACCACTTCTTTATACTGAGCGGAGCCTGACTCATCCGCACAGAGGGTGGTTCCTGCTCCACCCACCTCCACCCTCTCATTGAGTTCATGTAGTGTGAAAGCACCGAAAACAGAGTCTGACCATGTGACTTCAGACGCGTATACTATACACAGATGTTCTCAATATACTGTATGGAAACATCTTGTCTTCTCTCTCACCAGCGACCGGAGCCCAGTGAGAGCTCCGCCTTCGGCTCCGACCTTCACCTTCCACATCCACGCCGTGCTGGACAAGAAGTTCAGCTTCAACCACGAGCGTGATGACTTCCTGCTGTGTTACGACGGAGGGTCTTCACCCCTGAAGACGGCGCAGTCCGTGTGAGTTTTTGAGTTTATGGTCTCAGTCTCTAGTTTCAAGTCTCCTTCAATGCCACATGATGATGGTCCATGTAGGGTCAAACACTAGGGCTCTAGGGCGGGGCTACACGCTGATTGACAGGTGTCCTAGAGACGTCCCCAAGCCGAGCAGCTGCCCTGCTCTTGATGTTGTGTCTTCTGTGGGACTCGGTTTAAAGCCCTGATGTCTCTCTGCTTCTCTTGAATGAACATTCAGCATCAATGTGTCAGAATACATTTCTTACACTGGCAAAGAGCTTTGTCCTCAAGGTCCAATCCAACTGAGTCCCTCCATTATGCTTCAGGGGACTAAAGCAGGGACATCTGGTAGAAGCAAGTCTTTCCATTGAAGAAAAGGACCTGAAGAGAGGAGACTGGTGGAGTTATTGGTACGGAGTAAAGAAACGGCAGAAAGAGTTCAAAGGAATCACCACGAGACACTTTCAGATTCCATGGGACCACAGCGTTAACGGTGAGACGAGCAGGGACCTTCAGCGCGTCCTCTCGCAGCTTCAGGGTCGAGCCTCTAACCGGAACCGGCCTGTTTCTTCTTCTAGAGGTGCACCTCTACGAAGGCTTCATCGCTCGGGACGACGCAGGAATTTGGAGAAGCGGCCTGAACTGGTTGTTCCAGAAATCCAAAGCGGCGGAGGTGTTGGACGGCTGGCAGGCCTCAGCGAGGTCTCTGCTGGATCGGATCTTCCAGACGTGGACCCCGTCAGACCAACAGAGCACCCTCAGCTTGTGTGACAGCCTGAAGCACTTTGCGCGGGGTCTCGGCTCTGCACACACGAGGATGACATTCCCAGACGGCTCACGTCCTCCTGTGGTCCTGGTTGGTGCAACATGAAGGAACCATTGGATGACAGCCCCCCCCCCCCCCTCCGCCCCCTTAGCCAACCACGTGTTTTCGTTTGAATTCACAGACCTCGGAGCTGATCGCGGAGGCTTTGGTTCGGATGCTTAAAGGCGAGCCGAAGGAGAAGCTCCCTGAAGGCTGGAGGAGCAGCGGCCCTCTGGCTCAGGGTCTGTCCGTCTTCATGGTCACCTCGAAGGTCTCCCTCAACCTCGGGCCGAGGGGCTGGACTGAGCTGGTCCTCCGGGTGTCCTCAGAGGACGCCATGGACCGCACCAACCTGGACTGGATGGCCAGTGCTTTAAAAGCACCATCACAGTGAGTCCAATGAATCCTAAAATAAGTCATGACTAGGGATCCCGTCTCACCCCCCCCCCCCTCCCTCCAGCCTCGTGTTAGGTCTGATGAACCGCTGTGTGGAGCAGCAGGTCTCGGAGCTCGTCCTGCTCGTCCCTCTGCTCTTCAGGCTCAGGCAGCCGGGAGCCGACTCAGCGAGACTGGGTCCCGCTCTGAGGGAGGAGGACTGGTCCGGACTCAAAGGGGTTCATTTCTGCAAGTTCAGGGAGAAAATAAAGTCCAGCCCGGACAAGAGAAAGTGAGTAACAGCGACCGTTCCTCCTCACGTTGAGTCTCTAGTGACTGAACCCCTGCGTTCAGCTCACGCAGGAGGACTTGTCCATGGCTTCAGGTCCCAAGGTGGACATTGGAGTGTATTTGAATGACGCTTCACTGCTCCACAGGAAAGTGCTCAGTTTGATCCAGACGCGCTCGCCTTCGGCCAAGCAGACGCCTCTGCTCCTGATGGGCTGGTCCTCTCTAGTCCCGTTTGAGGACCTCCCCGAACTCTCAGACCTGACGGGAATACCTGCCGAACAGCTGATCCAGAGTCTGCTGTTCAGACTGCGAGAAGGTGGCAACGGCAACAGAGTCGAGGAGACTGCAAAGGTGGGAAAGAAAAATACAGATTTAACATTTAGTGTGTGCTTTGCTAGATCTTCAAAATGATCCTTGTGGTATTTTCCCAGCACACTCAGAGAAGCCTGAGCCACGTCCTGCTGAAGCTGGACAAGGAGAAGGACAGGTGAGGACGGTGAGGACACCTTCCGCGTGACGCCGTGTGACTGTTGACTGTTGGCTGTTTGCTTTGTGCAGAATGACGCAGGGAGCGAACATCGAGCCGGCCCTCCTGAGCAGCGTCGCCCTGTTGAAGAGCACGTGTGATGTCGTGCCGTTGGTCCAGTGCTACCAGGCTGCGGTCCTCTCCTACCAGCTGGTGGTGAAGCTGGCAGAGATGTTGGAAGCCAAGCTGAGGACGGAGGTGATGTTCTGCTCCTCATGCTTCTCCGCGGGGCGGGACTCTGACTCACTGTGTTCCTCCTCGTGTGGCGTAGTCCTCAGACGGTGACTTCGGGGCCATAAGGCAGAAGCTCCTGGAGCAGCTGGAGCCGGTGCAGCAGCGGGTCACAGAGTGGAGGAGCGAGCTGCTGCAGAAACCTCTTGTGGGGCCCTCAAAATCCCTCAGCTATCCAAAGGAAATAGAGGTACAAAGTCCAGCGGTTTCTGTTCCGCTCCCTTAGGCTCCTTAGTCTCACTGTGGCCGCCGTCATGGTGACGTCGCCACGTTGTCACACTCTTGAGTTTTGGCCATCTTGGATTTGGAACCTTTGATAACTAATAGATGCATACAGCTCATGCAGTTGAACCAGGTGTGATCATTACTGTGTAATCAGATGTGGGACGCGCTGCTGAAGGTCGACTGCTCCCTGGAAGAAGTTTCCTCCAGTTGGAGGTCAAGTCTGACGAGAGACCTGAAGAGGAGGATCTCCCAGGTCAGCAGTGGCTATTGCTCCGTGGAACACGCCATTGGAGCACGTTGTCCAGCAGGTCTGACCCGGTGTCTTTGCAGGCAGGAGATGAGGACAAAGTGCTGGTCTGCTGCCTTCCGGCGTCCTCGGCAGCCATCTCTAAGAGCGGCGATGCTGTGCAGACGTGTTTCGACGAGCTGTGTCAGTCTGCTATCAAGACAATCTGCCAGGTGCATATTAAATGTCTAACGGTAATAAAACCTCCTCCAAGGGGAGAAAGGTACATTTAGACGCCGCAAGCCGCCAAAGTAGTAAAAGAATCCGTTTTCTTTCCACTAGTCCATGAAAAAGGGTGTTTTTTGTCCAGATGTTGTGCTATCTGAAACAATCAATAACAATGAAGCTGAATCAACCCTCCGTTGATGTGCTCAGAGAGAGCAGGAGGGCGACCTGATGAGGAGCCTCACCTCCAAGGTGGAGGACCCCCCTGGTGCTGTCGTCTCTGCCGTTGTGGTCCAATCAGCGTCTCGATTCAGAGACCCGGTGGTCCAGCTGCTCCATCGACAGTCCGCCGTCAACCACCTGCTGTCTCACGGTGCGTCACCTCATCTGTCACCTCTCACCTGTCACCTCTCACCTGTCACCTCTCACCCCCTGGAGGGCAGCAGCTCGTGATGCTCTCTGTGTCGTGGTTCCCCAGGCGACTGGACGGGGGCGCAGCTGCATGGCGCCGCTGTGCAGGTCGTCCACGGCTGTGCGTCTGCGCTGGAGCGTCTGGTGGAGTCTCTGCTGCAGGGAGACGTGGCCCTGGGACACCTGGAGACCTGCCTGAAGCACAAGAAGGCGTTCAAGAAGCTTCATCAGCAGTGTAAGAGCATGGGCGTCACAGAAGAGGCCTCCCACGGTCACATCTGCCATTTAACATCTGCTGCATCATGTCGCCCCCCCCGCAGATAAGAAGAACTCCCGGCGGGAGGCGGTTCCCGTGGATGTGGACGAGGTTCTGGCTCAGAGAGAGAAGGATTTGGCCTCTTTCATGCAGCGGAAACAGCAGATGAAGACACTGATAAAGATGACAGCAAAGGTTACAGAGAGCATCACAGGTGAGCGTTACTCGAGGATTCAGCTCATTGGGACTCTGATGTGTGTGTATACAGATCTGTATCTATCTCTGTAACGTGATAAAATCAATCAAGAAGAAATAGGAGTTGGTGCTCGTTGTCAATATAGAACTTAATTGTGTATCAATGTCACACGATGTCACTGATTTTCTCCTTTGTTTCCACCAGTCCCTGAGATGTCTCCTCTGGAGAAGCAGGACAGTGAAGACCTGCAGCCGGTCAGCCTGAACAAGCTGCTGCGGGTTCAGCCCTTGGATGCTGAGGGGCGGCTGGAGAAGACGGGCCCCTCCCAGGTCCTGTGGTACAAAACCAGCATGGACGTCCTGAAAATGTCCTGTGAGATGCACAAGCTGCATCACAGCAACCTGGTTCTGTCCCGCTGGGTCGGGGGGGCGGCGGCTTTGGCCTCGACGAGGCCGACCGGCTCCTCCCCTCTCACAGTCACCCTGAACCAGATCTATGAGATCATCTGGAAGCCGCTGATGACGGAGTTCTGCCAGCTGGCCGCCGCCCTCGCCGACGCTAGCGTCACCTTCAGGCAGCTGGACCGGGTCCTGGCTGAGGGGGACGGGGAGCTCCTGGAGGGGGAGCTGCGTCTGATGTCCGAGGCGCTGGTTGAGTCGGGGCGGCCCAAACCCGAGGACGGCTGGGTGCAGACCAGACTGGCTCAGATCCAGGAGTACCAACAGCTGCACCAGGCGGCGGCCGCCGCCAGCGCCGTGCGGGCGATAGCCGACAGGATGGCGCTCTCAGGGGACTTCACGGAGATCGACGCCCTCGGCGAGCTGGTGAGCCCGATTACCAAGAGCATGCTCGCGTCATTCATGCTTCTCTCTATCATACCCAAGCAAATGTTTAATCCTTCGCCGTCCAACAGGAAGAGGACACCTTCAAGGAGAGGACCCTGGGGTCGCTCGGCGCCGACTTGCATCGGGCCAAACGCCGACTCTCCGCCGTCACCGAGCAGCACACCGCCTGCCTGGAGGAGTACCTGAAGAGCCAAAGTCTGGTCAGCTGGGTCACGGAGAACCTTAAAGGTGAGGCGGGAGACGAAATCCCAACATAAATATGTATTTCTAGTGTTTAGTGTTGCGTTTCCAGCGCTCTGCCCCCTTGAGCAGATATGAGCGACGTGAAGGTGTACGTGGAGTTGGCTTCTATCTCCGCCGGAGAGAACGACGCGGAGATCGACCAGGTGGCCTGCTTCCACGACGCGGTGATGGGCTACGGCCCGCTGCTCTACGGCCTCCGCCCGCACGCCGGCCTTGAGGAGTTCATGAGGTGTGCTCACCAGGTGTGGGACGCCCGGACCAGAGACGAGAAGCTGCCGGACAAATTGGTACTGACCCCCCCCCCCCCCTCCCTGCCGCGTGCTGCTGTGGTAGAATGAGGCCCCGTTGTGTGGCGAGGGGTGACGCTGACCTTGTGTTACAGAAAGAGTCCACTCGCCTGCTGAGCTGGCTGAAGGCGCTGAAGGAGACCCACGGCTCGGTGGAGCAGTCCTCCCTCTCCCTGGCCTCCTCCATCAATGCTCACGGAGTCTATCACGTGGGATGGTCTGCTCACAGCACGCAGAAGGTACGGCGTCAACGGAAAGGGCGCTCAGGGAAAACCTAGAAATGGACCAAATGATTTAAGATATGGATGGTTTTCACCTGCCTGCAGAGGTGTCTCCAGAACATGGTGGCGGTCACGGTGACGAGGGGCTCGGAGGAGAAGCGCTACCAGCTGGAGGAGCTGCTGGAGCTGCAGAACAAACTCATGCTGATGTCGTCCAGAGGGGAGCACGGCAGAGAGCAGGTCAACAGGTTCACAGAGGTCAGCGGCATCAATGGAAGGCTTAAATGACATTAGAAACACGCGCAGACTGAATATTACATTACATGTGATTTAACCGACGCTTCTATCCAAAGCAATAAGTCCATTTCAACCATAAGGATCCAAACTCAGAAGAAAAAGAAAGTTAGTTAGTTCTACACTGATGTCATCATACGTGAGCAGACGAGCTGGAATATTTGTAGTATTTGTAAAAACCTCAAATATCTCTTTTTGAAACTGTTGGAAATATCTTGATTTTCACCTAATAATGAACTGTTGCTTTGAGGCTTTTATCTCTGAAAGACGGCGCGCTAACTCCGTCATCGACTAATCCCTCTGCTCCTGCCCGGATGCTCTCCAGGTCTTCGAAGGAGTCCAGCGACTGGGCGCCATCCTTCTGCAGATGCAAACGTCCGGCAACATGCTCTTCAGGGATTGGCGTGCTGAGGTGCGGTGCTGCCCGCAGCAGCAGCCGTGCATCACAGCGACCTTCCTGTCGCTGCAGGGTAGGGAGACGGCCTACGTCGGCCCGGTGACGGAGCGGCTGCAGGCGCTTGCTCACTCCATGGACGCCTGCCAGAAGGAATGGAGCACCTTCATCAGTGAGATGCGCTCCAACTTCAACTTGCTGAACCACTACACGTCGGAGCAGATGGTGTACCTGTGCCACTGGATTCACAAAGTGTGTCACTGGGAGGTGCCAGTTCCTCCACAGTTATGGCTTTTGCTTTTTCCCATAAAGCCTCAGTGCACCTTAACTGACGTCAGAGTCGCTCACGCCAGGGCAGCAAGTCGGACCTCAGAGCCCGAGTCTGACGACGAAGATGAGAATGTGTCCGTTCCTTGTATGGACTTAACGCCGGCTGCACATGGAGACAATGAAGAGGACGAAGGTGACAGTGTAACTGAAGGTGACGAGGATGCCGCAGAGGGGTCACTACTCCATGTGGACAGTCTGGAAGAGATGTGGCGTAAGTTCAGGGACGACATGCCGCAGTACCTCAATGAGTACCTGGACATCTCATCTCTGGCCCACTTCCTGTCCTCCCTCTCTGAAATGAACCAGGAGCTCGTGATCAGGAACTTTCCTCCTATCCTCCAGGAGGGAAGGCCCAACCTGTTTTTTTGTCCCCATGCAGAGGTTTTCACCTCCGTCCTCTCTTTTTACATGCAAAGCCCAGAGCAGCCTCTGCCATCTATTGACGAGGTTCTGGTCTGCAGAGAGGAAACTACAGAGGAGGAGGTTCAGATTTTTCTCCGCCGTGCTCTTGGCAAGGGCGCTGGGAGAAGCTGGAAGAAGATTTACTCTCTGGTGAACCCGGGGCTGCTGGGTTACGATGTCAGCGTGGCCCTCGGGGAGCTCTTCGAGTGTCTGGAGAGGAGCGGCAACCCGCATTATCGCTTGATCATAGTCAGTCCGGTTGAGCACCAGCACAGATACGTGCCCTCTTACTTTAGCAATGACAAAGTACAGGCTGGAGTGAGTCTGACAGCAGAGGCTGCTCGGAGGTATCTACACGGCCACTTCACACAAAACGCGTCCCCGCGAAGCCCCGCCGCGCAGGTTTCTCCAGATCAGCTCTCAGTCTGGACGGTGTCATCTGTACGCCCAGCTGTTGGTAAGGGGGACCCTGAAAATGCTTGTAGAAAGAATTTAATCACATAGAATCCTGAATAAACCCTGACAGAATCTTTTTGTCCACCAATAGGGAAATCCCTTTACGTGCAGCGTTTGTTTGAGACGTTCCAGCGTAAATCTCCCAGAGCAAATCACATCAAGATCCGACTGATTGAGCCATGGGTCGATGTCGACTCTTTGATTAGGAGTCTGTCGGAGAAACTGGCCCCTGTGAGAGAGCAGGACCCGGTTCTCCTGCACATCGACACCGCTGCAGTAAGAACGCATTCTGTGCAGATCCCTCGTTCTGTCGCTGGTTGTACTGACAACTCTTCCTTCTTGTTTCCTGTCAGGTTCGTTCTGGTCTGGAGGAGCTCCTGTTCCATCTGTTAGTCCTGGGCTGTTTGAGTGACAGCCATGGCATGCTGTGGAGAAGGAATGTGGCCCATTTGATCACCGTTGAAGTGCTGAGAACAAACAGATCCTCTCAGAACCAACCAAAAGAGGTATCGTGACCCGTAACTATAACACGTGTTGTCATATTTCTGAGCTACACAAACGTCTTTTTAAGCTGTATAAAATGAGGAACCCGGCTGCCATTCTCTAATTCTAATTCTCTTTGATTTGCTCACCCAGATGAAGCTTGGACTTCTTGACATTCTGCCTACCATCCACTGTAGACCTCCAAAGGAGGTGAATGAGTTGTTGGCCAGTAGACGTGTGCAGAACACCTTTGATCCACTCATGGATGAGCAGGAGTTCTGCAGTGAGGGGGTTCAACGACCTTATCAATTCTTAAAAGTCTACAGCAACAACCAGAATCTGGATCGTTTCAAGTACAAGGAGGGATCCAGATTTGGGGACACCATTGACTGTGTCAATCAATTTCTGAAATACTGTGGGATGCAAGATCCGTCTTGGGCCGAGCTGAAGAACTTCTCCTGGTTCCTCAACGTGCAACTCAAAGACTGTGAGAACTCCGTTTTCTGTGATCCAGATTTTCTGGCAGATCAGCTCCCCGGTTTCAAGGGCTTCATCGTGAAGTTCATGATTCTAATGTCAAGAGATTTTGCCTCGCCATCTCTGAATACATCTGATGAAAGTCCCAAGCTGCTCGTGGAGGATGACCTTCTCGCCCGCCTCACTATTCGTAAGCATTGGGAAAATGAGTCTCACCCGTACATTTTCTTTAACGCAGACCGATTCTCAATGTCTTTCCTCGGCTTCCATGTGATACGTCAGAGGGAAAACAGCCTCAATGCAGTTGATCCTCAAAGCCACAAGGTCCTGATACAAAACGTGATGTCAGAAAAACTTTTTCAGGATCTGGAACGGCAAAGGATTTCTCTCACCGAGGACTTTGAGGAGTTGCCACGTGCGGACAAAATCAAAAGGATTTCCTGCGTTGTCGGTGCAACGAAAGGAATAACGGACAGGAACTTTGATCCGGACCCAACGTATGAGCTCACTGCTGACAATGTGATGAAGATGTTGGCCATACACATGAGATTCCGATGTGGAATTCCAGTTGTCATCATGGGAGAGACTGGCTGTGGGAAAACCAGATTAGTCCGTTTCCTGTGTGCTCTGCAGAGGGAGGAAAAAGCAGTGGAGAACATGGTACTGGTCAAGGTACATGGGGGAACCACAGCAGAGATGATCTACAGGAAGGTGAGGGAGGCCGAGAGACTTGCCGGAATCAACCGAAGAATGCACGAGCTGGACACCATTTTGTTCTTCGACGAAGCTAACACCACAGAGGCCATTTTTGCCATCAAGGAAATCCTCTGTGACCAATCGATGAAAGGGGAACCTCTGAAGGCAGACAGCAGCTTGAAGATAATCGCTGCTTGCAACCCTTACAGGAAGCACTCGCCTGAAATGGTGAAGCGTTTGGAACGCGCCGGTTTGGGATACAGGGTGAGGGCAGACGAAACAGAAGACCGCCTCGGCAAAGTCCCTCTGCGACAGCTGGTCTACAGAGTTCATCCTTTGCCTGCCAGCATGGTTTCTTTGGTCTGGGACTTTGGTCAGCTGAGTGATTCAACCGAACTTTCCTACATCAAACAGATTGTCCAGAAGCAAGTTGCCAACCACCGTCTGCCGGGAGACTGCAAGGACATCATTTCAAATGTGCTGGCGGCCTCCCAGAAATACATGAGAAGTCGGAAGAATGAGTGCAGTTTTGTGAGTCTCAGAGACGTGGAGAGGTCTATGAAAGTGCTGGTTTGGTTTTACCAGCATAGCGAGGTCATTTTTAACCACTGCTCAACTCTCACTGAGGGTCAAAAAACCCTCAAGTGCTTGATTCTTTCAGTTGGAGTCTGCTACTACCCGTCTCTGGTGGACAAAGAGCAGTACCTCTCTGTCATAGGTCAGTACTTTCCAGAACCTCTCTGCTGTTCAACCACTTTGCAGGAAGAGATTTCTTCCTGTCAGGACTTCTTTCTTGAGAACATACAGACAAGGGAGACCATTGCCAAGAATGTTGCACTTAAAGAGAATGTCTTTCTCATGGTGGTTTGCATTGAGCTCAGGATCCCACTCTTTCTTGTTGGCAAGCCTGGAAGCTCAAAGTCCCTTGCTAAAACAGTGGTGTCTGATGCCATGCAGGGCCAGAACTCCCACTGTGAACTATTCAAGAAGCTCAAGCAAGTTCACATGGTCTCCTTCCAGTGCAGTCCTCACTCAAGTCCCGAAGGCATCATTGGGACATTCAGGAACTGCGCCCGTTTCCAGAAGGACAAAAACATGGACGAGTATGTGTCCGTGGTGGTGCTCGATGAGATAGGACTCGCAGAAGATTCTCCTCAGATGCCCTTGAAGACCCTTCACCCTCTCTTGGAGGATGGTTGCATTGACAATGACAGGCCGGATCCACACATGAAGGTTGGCTTTGTTGGCATCTCCAACTGGGCTCTCGACCCGGCAAAGATGAACAGAGGAATATTTGTGTCGAGATGGGATCCGAGTGAGGATGAACTTGTGGAAACTGCAAAGGGAATTTGTTCATGCTCAAATCAAATTCTGCTGAAAATCAAACACCTGTTCCCATCTTTGGCCAAGGCCTTCTTGAGCATCTGTAGTGAGACGACAAAGAATCAGTTCTTTGGCCTGAGGGATTATTATAGCCTCGTCAAAATGCTCTTTGCCGTGGTCAAATCAACGAAACAAGAGCCAGATGGTGGACACTTGGTAGAGGCCATCTTGCGTAACTTCAGTGGACAACCAGAGGGTTTTGACCCGGTTACGTTTTTCCAAGAGGTCATCCAAAACTTAACAGAATTTCAAAGACCAAGCACCTTACAAATGGTGAGAAAGAATCTTGACCATGACACCAGCCAGCTCAGCCGTTACCTCCTTTTGCTGACCACCAACAATGCAGCTCTCCATATCCTTCAGCAACAAATCTTTGCCAAAGGAGGGTTTCCTCCTCCTGAAATCGTCTTTGGCTCGGGATTCCCAAAGGACCAAGAGTACGCCCAAATCTGCCGTAACATA
Organism: Pungitius pungitius; assembly: GCF_949316345.1. Taxonomy (NCBI): domain Eukaryota; kingdom Metazoa; phylum Chordata; class Actinopteri; order Perciformes; family Gasterosteidae; genus Pungitius; species Pungitius pungitius. Next base: position 787,916 of record NC_084920.1, on the reverse strand, counting down.
AACCGGGTGAAAACGTGCATGGAGACCGGGCGCACCGTCATCCTCCTCAACATGCAAAATCTGTACGAAAGCTTGTACGATGCCCTGAACCAGTACTACGTCTACCTCAGCAAGCAGCAGTACGTCGATCTGGGTCTCGGCTCTCACAGGGTCAAGTGTCGTGTCCATACCAACTTCAGACTGGTGGTAGTGGAGGACCAGAAGAAAGTCTATGAGCACTTTCCTATGCCCCTCATCAACAGGCTGGAGAAACACAGGGTGGATAGAAGCACTGACCTGGAACCCTGGCAGCACAGAGTTCTCCACAAACTCAAGAAGTGGGTGGAGGAATTCTCAGGTGAGGCCATGGCAGATTTCAAGCAGTGGGACATTTTTGTCGGCTACCATGGCGACGCCTGTGCCAGCGCTCTCTTGCAAGCACTCGAGAGGAGAGCACAACAAGTGGAAGACGGTGCAGTGAGACAACATCAACGGAATGAAGAAGATGACTCGATGAAAGATGAACCAAAAGAAATCGTTGAGGCAGATTCCAACCTGCAGGAAGTGGTAGCTGATGAAGAGGATGATCAGCCGGGCGATGCGATGGACACAGAGGGACCTGGAAAAGAACAAGGAGTCGAGTCAATGGATGTAGATGATGACGAGAACAAACTGCCGTCTGAAAGCAAAGAGTTGATGGAGACGGAAGCTGCTGCTGGGGAAAACGAGGAAGAGGAGATCCTTGATATAGCAAAATGTCTCCTGCTGAACTGTGCCACACCTGATGCTGTTGTGAGGCTCAAGTATTCCGATTTAGCGAACCAAGAGAAGGAGAAACTCCAGAGAATGTACTTCCAGCAACAGCATCACCATTCCCTCCGAAATTTCCTGGAAGATTGCCTGATCCAGCATCAGGGGTCCACCACGTTTCTGGAGGTAGGCCACAAACTGCAGCTCCAGTTTAGTTTTTGCACCTGTTCTTTACAAATGAATGATGCCACTCTCATCTCTGTGGCTTTCCTCAGGTAACGACATTCTCTGGCTTGCTAACCAGATCAGACGTCAGGGTTGTTGCCCCTGCTTTAGGACTGCAGAGTGAGAGGACCCTGCTACTCTCGCTCCACCAATTTGACACTGAGGTTTCTTTCTGCAACAAGATAAGGTATTAACTATTTGGATAGCAGCAAAAGTGTGAGGGGGGGGGGGGGGGGGGGTTGTGTTTTTATCTTTAAAACTCCATTCTGTGCCAGGGGCTTCCTTCAAGATGCCAGCCCCTCTCTCCACATCCTGTTCATCCAGATGGACCTGGAGGAATCCCACTGCAGGGATGAGCTCATAGCATCAGCAAAGTAGGGCTCATTGACACTGAACACAATCTGGTTGGATTTTATGGCCGTTCAGTGGTTCACGTGTTTATGGTTTCATCCGCCTCTAGATATTGCACCATGAACTACTTGATGTCACTGGAGGGTCCGACCTGTTGGGTGATTTTCATTGTGAAGGTTTCTAGGATCCCGAGTAAATCTCAGTACATTGGTTTCCAAGGAGGTGAGTACGTTTACAGCAATACAGTTGATCTTCCGTACATCATAAACTAGCATTAGCACTTCTTTGTTTTGCTAGCTACTGAAAGTCAACCGAATCCATGCAGATAGGTTACAGCGTTCATTCTTTTCATTGTTGATGGTGGTTTACTTTTACACCGTGATGTAAAGCTTTCAAACATTATGTCTTTCACACCAAAGGAGTGTGGCACTCGGTGCACATTGATGACCTGAGGGATTCAGACGACATGAGCTTGAACCTCTCGGTCTTCTGTGGAACTCTGATTAGCAACCTACTCCACCCTCCCCCGTCAGGTAGGAACCATCCACCCTCTGTGTGCCCCATTACAAATGGTAAAGAAAAGGGATTTTACTGTTGTTTTACTTAAATAAACCATATTTCTATGTTGATTAGAACACCTTGACGATGGACAAACAGCGAGGACAAGAAGAGAGTCTCAGGTGGATTCAGATTAGAATGAAATAAACCTTGTGTTCCTCTATAAGTGCTGACATTAAACAAGTGTAACTGTTTACGTTCAGGGAGATAGAGCCCACCTCCACAGCCTCGGCTTGGTGAAGTCATGCATCCAAAAAGCTGTGGGTTTGCTGAGGGAACCTGAAGGCGTGACATCGAGGAGCATGCAGCGGATTCACATCCTTCTGACTCTTCTGGGAGCTGGTCAAAGGCAAATTAAAAGTATGTAAATGTATCATTTTAGTTTAGTTTGCACATTATTTCTATGAACACGTATGTACAGCTGCATGACTAGGTTTATGGATCACTTCATTTTCTCTTTGTGAACATCTAACAAATAACTATGTTCTTTGTGGAAGCTCGCTTTCAGGAGGCGCTGTTGAGCAGAATGGCCGAAGCTTTGGCACAGAGGGAAGAATTGATGGGCTCCCCGAAGGAGTGGGTGAACAGTGAAGCCAAGAAGCGCCAGGCTCTGCAGGAGGGGGGAACCCTGAGGTAAAGCGCAAAGACGTTGAATAAAGATCTACTGGATCGGGGATTTTATCCGGTTTGCCTTTGGCTTCCGTTAGAATTCCCCTTTGCAGATTAGCATTCATGACTCTGTCCTTGTCTTTTCCTGATAGACACACCCTGTGGCGCCGTCTTCAGGCCACCGTGACCCCGATCTTGGCCAACATGTTGGAGGTCATGGACCGGTATGGGAATCTGGACCTGCTGTCTGATGACAGACTCAGCCGCGGCCTGAGAGACCTGTGGTTGGACATCCTGGCAGATTCACAGATTTTAATCCTAACATCTCTTCAAAACTCAAGGTATGATAGGTCACTTGTTCTGTGTGACTCCCGACGGGTCCGAGGTTCTAAAGGAGTTCCTCCTCACACTCGGATCCAGAAAGTAAATTAAGTAATCCAGTGGGGGAGTTTTATGGTGATGTCTTTTAGTCATTATTTTGGTTGTTATAATTGCCAGTGAGTCGGACCAGGAGGTGCCTGTGTATCACTTCCTCCTGTTGGATGGTGCAGAACAATCCTGCACGGCTCCGTTCAGCTGGCTCGTCAGAACCCACCTGGAAAGCTTGTGGGAAGAATCAGAATTCATGCCAGGTTTGCCTTTGTCTTGGACTTGGTACACAATAAAAATCCTCTCTGTATGTCGCATGGACACAAACATCATGGCTTGTTCCTCAGTAACGGCCGAGGACGGCACAGGGAGGATCCTCCAGTTTGTGAGCACCTTCTCCAGCAGCCGCCTGGGAAGTCACTTCCAGAAGCTCTCGGCCGAGGAGCAACAGGAGTACGGACGCCTCTACCTGCAGGACTTCCTGCTGCTCTCCCTGAAGATCAAGTCACATGACGAGCTGAGGGTAAACGGACGCTCTCAGCCGCAAATTCGGGTCAAAGGTGTTTTTTTTCTGGGGAACATCAGGTGATAATCTCCACTGTTGGTCCAGGTGTTCTCCAGGGCCGTGCTGGGCTGCGTGTCGGAGCTCCAGGCCTCCGTGGGCGCCGCTGCCGAGCTCTCGCCGGCTTGGATAACGGCCGCTGCCAAGCGGTTCGCCCCCCGACTGGATTCTCTGTGCCACATGTTCCTGCTGCAGCCCCGGCTAGCCGCCGCCGCCGCCCAGCAGGCGCCGGGGGGGGAGCCCCGAGAAATGGTGAGAGCTCGGATAATTAATGAGTTCATGAGTCAACCTGCACTGAAAGACCAACAAGTCCATCCAGGCGGAGAGAAGTCAAAGCTTCATTCTGTCCAGTGACCACCAGGGGGCGACTCCTCTAGTCCCACAGAAGTTTATGAGAAAATGTGTTGAACTTAAAGTGTGTTAAAGAGTTGTGTTTTGTTGCCTGCTCTCATCAGTTTACCACGTGGACCCTTTTACACCCTTAGCTAATGTGCTAATCGTTAGCATAATCCTTAACTTCCCGTAGTTGTGAAATCTAAAGAACTTGAACGTTGGCAGGTGGAGGACATGGGAGCGCTCGGCGTCTGCGTCGAAGAGACCAAACTGCTGAGCGTCACGTCGCTGCCGCAGTGCGAGTTCTTTGTGAGCCGCGTGGCGTCCCTGCAGCCGTGTCTGGACCGCGTGTTCGCTCAGAGATACAGAACCCTCTGCAGCGCCGGCAGCCTGCAGCGTCTGGACTCCATCCGGTGAGTCAATGCGGCCGTTTTGTGGTGTTAAAGTTCACTGGTGACCTTGTTTGTGCTCTCAGGTCTCTGTGGCACGGGATGCTGGTTGTTGCATCTTTCATCCAGCACGTCGTTTTCAGAGTGACACAGAATGACTCGAGGCTGAGAGACGTGGCTCTGAAGCACTGCAACCTCCACCTCAACGTAAGTTTACAGACGTCATCTTATGTCGCATTGCGGTTGTTTACCTTTTCATATTATTTGTGTATCTCTTGAAGCCTTTTTTGCATCTCTTTGTTGTGGTTTTGTGTCCCTGTTTGTGTATCGTTTTGTGTGTCTTCGTGGTTCGTACATCTTTCTTGTGTTCATCTCCTACCAGCTGATGCAGGCGTCCCCTGACGTGAGGAGCTTGGACACACTGCGGCAGCTGATCCGGGTCCTCAATCTGTTTCACGACGAGTGTATCGGCACAGAGCTCAGGTCTGGATCTGCCTTCACAAAATGCTTGTCCATTAGAAGCCTGATGTTTTGTCCTCCGGTGCAGTAACGACTCTCTGGCGATGTTTTGCTGTGAAGGTCGGGCACCTCCTGCCCGGTGTGCCTGTCGGAGCTCCAGCAGCCGGCCGTCCTGCCCTGCCAGCACGTCTTCTGCCTGCCGTGTCTCCAGAGCTGCATTCAAAAGCAGAGACGTTGTCCTAACTGCCGGATGGACCTTCCACCCGACTTCAGGCCCACTGTTTCTCCCCTCATCAAGTCAGTTTTTCTCCTCAAATGTTGTGTCCGAGGAACTGTGGTGGAGCCTTTGGGTGACTTTTGTCTCCGTGGCTCAGGGCGGCGCTTCAGAAGCAGGCGGCCGTCAGGGACTGCTGTAACGTCTTCTTCCTGGAGGTGGTGTCCAGGTTCTGTCTCTCCGAGGGACAGAGGCCCGGAGACGGAGTGGTGGAGCTGCTCTTCTCCCTGCTGGTCTCCGCTAACGGTCAGTGGGGGAGGGGAATGAGTCGATGACAGGACTAATGGTGGCGCTGCGTTGATGAGCCTTCTGCTGTTCTTGTTGTGCGACGCAGGAGACGTGTACAGGACCAGAGAGCTCTCGCCCTTCCTGGAGTGTGTGGACAACAGTCCAGTGGTGCGCTCAGTGCTGCCCAAACTGCTGCTGCAGCACAGGTGAGAAGTGACCAGAAGTAACACCACGCGAGTGTAGTTGTTTCATGCTTCATCCACGTGTTAAAATGAAGGGATTTGAATCACGTAGCTTCATTGGTGCGTCAATAGCTGCACTCCTCAGGGTTCCTGCTTAGGTCCACTCGATGCCAGTTAGATCATCATATGGGGTCTGCTCCTCACATATACAGAGAAAAGGACCTCAAATGTTTACGTATCGTTACTACGGCGACCACAGGTGTGCAAATGCTTGTGTGCTCCTCTCAGTTTTGAGCAGGTGAAGACTCACATTCAGACGTACTTGGAGAACCTGGCGGAGAATCTTCTGACCAGAGACGACCGCACGGAGCTCTACCTGCTGTTTGTCAACTGCTTCCAGGTGAGTGTCCGTCCCTCTTTGCGGTGGCGGCCGTCCCGCCTGCCGCGACCCGCCATTGATGAAGCCCGTGGTCCTCCCCAGGACTCCCTGCTGTGCTCGGAGGCGAAAGGAGCCGAGCTGAACACAGAGCTGCAGAGAGGATCGGAAATGGCGTTCCTCAGCAGCGTCGCCGCCGGGCAGACTGCGCGCCGACATCAGGACCCGGCGCAGTTCCTGCTCAACATCGCCAGACTCCGAGTGTGCCTGAGCGCCGCCGCCCGCCTGCTGCAGGAGGCCACCGCTCAAGGTGTGTAACTCCAGGTGTGGCAAAGTGACGCGTGATGCATCCACACCGGGCTCTGACACGGGGGGCAGATGCTGCGTGGGAGTAAAGCGGCGTGTTTCCTGGGGACCTGCAGGCAGACCACGGGGCGACGAGGCCCGATACCTGCAGCAGGTGAAGGCGGTGTGTGAGAGCGGCGCCGACGACTGGCACAGGGTCTACCTGGTGAGAGCCCTCCACAGGCTCTCAGGTGTGGAATGCATCCTGTCCCTGATGAACCAACCGGCCTGGAGATGGGTGTTCCCCCCCAGCCTGCTCCGACTACAGGTAGAGATGAAGAGACACAGATGGGTCTCAGCTTTGACGTTTTCAATTTTAATGTCACGACTTTTATCTTTATTTTTGAATAATCTCTGTTGTTTTGCTTGATGAAAATAGAGAAAAATAAGACGAAATCTGGGTTTCCGAGTCTAAAACTGAGTTATTATTATTACTTTCATGATTATTATTATTTATTATTTTTATTTATTTATTATCAGACAAATATGGCAAATACTCAAATGAGAAAGTGTTTTTTTAAGATATTTTTATAAAAATAAGTAATGCTTACCAATTTTTGTGATTAACTTCTAATGGGATAACCAATAACTAAATAATAAAGGATGATTGGTAACATTCTTTTTTCCTCCTCAGAGGATAATCCCGACCAACATTGACCAGTTCCTCTGCTGCGGCGCGGCGTACCGAGCCCTGAGGGACGCCGTGGGCCACGTTCTGCTGGAGAAGCGATCGGACGCCTTCGCGGCACAAATACAGGTCAGAGAGACTCTACGGCTGACACGATGCGTATGAATATGTCCACTTATTTTAGTTTATACAGAGGAGAAAAGACCAGCTGATGATCTGAGGGTGTGAGGTCTCCTGAAGTCGTCCTATTCGATGGATTCCACTATTTAAAAGAGTGGAATTGTTTAAGTTCAGTTCACAATTATTCTATAAATGTTACTTTAACTGTCTTCATCGTTCATGTGGTATATTTATGAGTCATTTAGCTTAAAGATGTTCATCTCTATCTCTGCAGAAGCTGAGGGGTTCTCACAGCAGCCTGCTGCCTCTGGCTTTGTTCAGGCAGGTCACCTGCCGCTACAAATCACATGACCGCAGCATGCTGCCCGCCCCTCAGGTCAGAATACATGATGTCACCACGTTAAACGTCCTGGTAGAGTTACGTTCTCTGGCTGAACTCGTGGCTCTACATGACCCGGCAGGACCTGGCCGGGCTGGAGGAGCTCCTGAAGAGCGTCAAGCCGCCGGAGCTCAGGGACTTCTGCACCGCGCTTCTGTCCAATAAGATCGGCGGGCCGAGCTCGGGTCTCCAGCTCCATGCTCATGTTTGTCCTCAGAGACAAACCCTCCTGGAGCTGCTGGTCCATCTGGACTCTGTGGTGCTCAGTGGAAACCCTCTGCTGGTTCCCCTGCATCACATCGCCTCCCAGCCTCAGAATGTGAAGGTAAGACACTTCTTTTACTCAAAGGGGCTTCAGCTAAACGTAGTGATGGGGACATCACTCATTGGTTTCCCGACGCTTTAAAGACCTGCCAATCAGCGTGTAGCCCCGCCCTAAAGCATCTGTTTGACTCTAAATGGACCATCATTCACTAAATGAACATCATGCTGCATTGAAGAAGACTTGAAACTAGAGACTGAGACCATAAACTCATGTTTACAATGTTTACTGAGGGAATAAATCAAGAGAGAAGTAGAGTCTTTTCTCATTGACTTTCATAAATACAACTTCTCCCTCCCAGAATTATTTTCTGCCCACGATGCCAGATGATCACATGAGCGAAGTCAAACAGTGGTTGTTTAAAGACACAAGAGCGCAGGTGTACGGTAAGTGTTTCACCTCTTCATCGCCTTTGTCTACATGTCCCATCAGGTGATTAATATGATGTGTTTTATACTTACAGCCTGCGCTAATGGACACCCGTGCGTTGTGACAGAGGTATGAGTCGCTTTCATTTGGAATAGAGATATTCAGGAAGTAAAAGATCTAATGCTCCTCCATTGTCCCATAGTGCGGCAGACCGGTGGTTAGAGGAAATTGTCCCGAGTGTGGCGCCCCGATTGGTGGCGAGAATCACAACCCGGTACCCGGATTCACTGCAGTTCAAAGGTATGAATCCCTTCAGGCTTCGTGGGGGCACTTTCAGTCAGATATTTCAGCGTCGAACCTCCTCGTTTGTATGAAGCGATCGGGATCAAACTCGGACGGGACACATCTTGGGAGACGCCGAGCGGAGGTCTGAAGCCCCCGAGAGACAGATGACGTTCGCCAAGTCCTGCATCCTGCGGCTCCTCACGCACCTCGCCATGCTTCAAGGCGCCGTGAGGAATGACAGAGTGAGGCCCCCCCCATCAGGTGTCCATCACAGGTGCCAGACCTACGGCCCGATGTAGTAACACTCCAGTGGTGTTTTGTTGTAGGGAGTCGGGGACATGATCCACCCGAGGCCCCAGGATGTTCTCAACTTCCTGTGGAGACACCTCGAGAAGGACCTCTGCGTGCTGGGCAAGGCGCTGGACCAGAACATGGACAACACAGCTGTGACGGTTCATTTGATTCTCAACACATGCGCAGAACATCCAGGTGATCATAACCTTTCCAACTGCTGCTTTTATAATTCTTGGAGAAGGTGAGATAACGCTTTGAATGTTCACAAAGGTTCCCGCGGAGCGAGTCGGGATCTGTCCTCCAAACAAGGGCGGCAGCTCTGGGAGAAGCTCGTCTGTGACTCCGTCATCAACCCAGTACTTCATGTGAGACATAAGATGCACATACGGAGTCACTTAAGAAGAAATACAAAGTAAAAAGCCCTCTAGAACAGGAACAACGTGCGGTCAAACATGTGTGAAACATCAGAGGTCCAGATGCTCAAACCTTCTGTCCTGGTATCCAAGAAGAGGAGAGACAATGTCCAAGCTTTTAAATAGGACGGTTTTTGGAGACCCCCTCTAAAGTGTTTCTGATGAAGCTTTGAGGGGGCCTCAATCCACCTGACAGACATTGGACATGAAATTTAGCCATCAATACATTTCAAGAGCTGAGAATCAGTTACTGAATGTTCTAGTGATTAGAGATGGCTATGTATGCTAGTGATTAGCATCAGAGCTAGCTATGTATGCTAGTGATTAGCATCAGAGCTAGCTATGTATGTTAGTGATTAGCATTAGAGCTAGCTATGTATGCTAGTGATTAGCATCAGAGCTAGCTATGTATGCTAGTGATTAGCATTAGAGCTAGCTATGTATGCTAGTGATTAGCATTAGAGCTAGCTATGTATGCTCGCATTGAGGTAACGTGTCTCTAGATCCGCTAATAAGAAAGGTCTCTACCAGAAGAGGCCTTTCACTATTTTTATCCAATATTTGGAATACTACTACATAATTTGGACCTGAATCCATCAAAACACTACCAGGTACATCTATTTGTGCTGGTTTGGGGCTTACTTACATTTTGAAAGCAATGCATTGATTGCCTAATGTTGTGCATCTGGATTCTCAGAAGAGAGACACAAAGTGATGAAAGCTGGTGTCTCCTGTTTGCAGCGGTTGCAGATGAATCTGGCTGAAGCTCAGGACAGAATCGGTGGTGACGACGGACTTACTGGAAGTCCCCTGATGACTCTCCTCTCCGGGGATCCGGGGACCATGTTGTCCCTCCCCTCCGACTGCCCGACCCAGCGCTCCTCCTTCTGGACTCTGCCGGAGTCCATGACAGTGGAGCGCTTCACTCAGCTGGTGGGCGAAGCTCAGGGGAGCAGCCCCTTAGCGCTGCTGGGCCTGTTCCTCCAGAAGGTAGGGGTCCTCATCAGGGGGCCACGTGAGATCCTCTCACTGGGACCCAGTGGAGGACCAGTGAGTTTTGAACCCTGATGAAGCTTCTCCTCAGCTATCAGCTCCATCTCCAGCACAGTTATTCTAATCAGTTATTATAAGTTATAAAAATAGCTTAATCTGCATCTAGATTAACATTTGCATCAGAATGCGTAATATATATTGTTGAATAAATATATTGTACCTTTCAAACCGGGACCGCTGAGGTTTATGCATTTTAGATGTTAGCGTGTTGTGTGGTCGCTACGTCCTCGGTGGCTTGTGTGACCCGCGCTGACCCTGCTGGTGTCACAGGTTCCCTGCGTGAGGCATCTCCACCACTTACCTGAGCTGGCCGCGCTGCAGTCCGACCTGCTGAGGGCGGTTCCTCTGACCTCGCACCCCGCGGAGCAGACCGTGGCTCAGATGCTACAGAAGATCCCGGCAGGTGTGACCATGTTTCACACACACACACACACACACACACACACACACACACACACACACACTCACATTTCTCGTTGTCCCCATCAGGATGCCAGAAGAAGAGGATCCTGCAGAGGGTGGAGACCTTCATGCATGTGTGGAACTGCCTCAGAGTCGAGGTGGCAAACAGCTGTAAGCATTCCACTCTACAGCTACTTCTTCTACTAATGTAAAATAACCTTACTATAATGAGCACCTTGCATTAATGTTTATTAGACACACTACGCAATAAAGGTATTATTTTAAGTAGTTTCTATGGCAAAGAAATTCATTTTTAGGGTTATTTTTAATACATTGCGCTCAGTATTGTGTGTCTTTAGGGTCCACTGTGGCAATATTCAGGGAAACATTCCATTTTGTCTTTTTGTCATTCATTCTAATTCTTCATAATACATCTATATTTTAATGATACAAAGATCATGTCTCCTTAGTATGTGTTGATTGATTATCTATTGAATGATATTATAGCAGCACACCCGGAGTTGGACGTGAACCTCACAGCCGAGAGCTCCGCAGAGTTTCTGACCCCGAGTCGCCGCGGACCCGGATCGAGCCTCCGAGCCCTGGTGGACTTCCTGCTGGAGACTCACAACAGCCTGGTGAGAGCGAGCCGGCAGGAGGACGGGTGAGTACTTCCTGGGGTCAAACATAGTACCATATGAGGCTCCTTTTGAGCCTCCATACGGTTCTTCTGAAAGATTTCTGGTGCAAACTCCTGCAGGTTCGCTTTGAACTGAAGACGATCTGAACCTCGCAAAGTTAATTCAACCGTTATCGATTCAAGGTCCATTTAGGAGCTTGTTCTGGAGCTTTCAACCATGTTCTCATGTATGTGTACCTGGGACTCATGCAAACTCGTACAAACTACCTGTCACTTCAGTCCCCTGTGTTATTATACTGTGTTACCTGTGTTCATGACTGACCTTTGGTTTGGTTTCCCCAGTGAATACAGTGTTCCTCTAGAGAACGTATCAGAAACCCAGCTGACTCTGTGCAGCCCAGAAAGAGAGCTGCTGCCTCTGGTTCTATCGCACTGTCACTACACCTTGAAGAAAGGTGGGGAGACGGACCGGAGCTACGACCTGCCGGGCATCCAAACACAGCTGGCTCGCCGCTTCCTGGCCGGAAAACCACTCATCCAGGCGGTAAAAACCACAGTGAACCAATCGCACAGCTGCACGTGGAGAGAAAGGAAAACCTCCCGCTAACCAGCACTGCTGTCCTCTCTGATCACAAACAGGACACCTCCCGGTACCTGAACAGACACCTGCAGGACTTCTCTGTGGTTCTTAACGAGGTCCGGGGCAAGATCCGTCAGGTGAGTCCAGTTCACGTACTTGGATCTCATTTCAAAACCTTTCTAACCAGACTTGTGTGTTTTAAAATGGATGCCACAAAGCGTCAGCAGTCTGTTTTCCACCAACCGATCGGACGCATCGCCTCCAGCCTCCGGAAGCTTCTCTGTGGTTTGTGGGATTGAAGTGAAATTCCTTCGCAGGAGCCGCTGAAGGGCTCGGCGAGCGGCGCCGTGAGGACGGTGCTGCGCTCCTACGCCGACGTCTGCGACGCGGTGCACGTGGTGGAGATCGGCCTGCGCCTCCTGGGCAAGATGGGCGGGGAGCCGCGGGGTCAGCTGCTGTCCTACCTCGCCGACACGCTGCGGATGGAACGGCAGATCTCCAGCACCGTGACCAAGGTAGAGACCCCCGGACCCCCCGCTGTTTCCATGGTGACTCTAATCCGAGGAAATACATGAAATAGAATCTAACCCAGAAATTTAGCCTTGGTTAAGACTATTCCACTTTAAAACATTACTTTGTTTACATTTTTGGGGGAAATCAAACATTCTTTCATTCATTTCTGTGAATCATGGTGTGTGTTAATACACTTGTGACACTTAAAATGTCAGAAAGTGATTACGCATTAACATGCAGCGAAAGTACAGAATAGAAATGGAAACAATGGGCTGCAAACAAAAAGATTTATAAATGAAGAGCTCCAAACAACGAGTATGTTTCTGGTGAATGATGTGCCGGTCTGTTTCATGGTGGTGTCAGGGCCTGGGGGAGAGCAGACTGGAACACAGCGTCTTCACCTGGCAGCTCCTCACTTCTTGGAAATCTGAGCTCATGCTGAACAGAAATCAGGTAAATCAGATATGAAAGACAAAATAAAGTAATTGCAGAAATAAATACACTCATTTCATTCAACCTTAAACATTCACACTTATCAATATGTGTATGGGAAGGAGTCCAAATGATGATATTTTAATTGAAAAACTTGACATTTCTCTTGTGTTCATAAACAAATCACAAAAGTTGCCCTTTGATGAGCTCATAACACATTGTTACGTCATCACACATCATAATTAATAATTTGAAGTGATTAAATTAACAAAATGTGTCTCTCTCAGCCTCTCATGGAATATAAAAAACAAAATTATAAAGCAAATATATATATATATAATAACATAATAGATTTGCAGGGAAAATACAAGCACAACCCACAATAATCCTGTTTTTAATCACAGCGGTTAAGCTGTTTAAGACTTTAAAGCATCGGATCCACAAAGAAGCTCCAACGAAGCATTTTAAACTCCCTTTGACCCAAAACACATTCGCAGTGAAAGCGTGCCGCCGCCCTCCAGATCTGACCCCAATAAAAACAGAATTTGAGGAATTTGGTCTGCACAGCAGTCTGCCGCGGAACAGATTAAAGCTATAAACGCGCCTTGGTGTTCCAGGACCCGTTTGGGACGCTCCCCCCCGACTTCCAGCAGAAGCTGTCTGACGAAGAGCGGAAAGAGCTGAAGGTCTTCCTCGCCGACGTGGACGTCTGCGCCTTCTCTCGGGAGCTGCATGAAATTCTGCTGCTGAAGACGAGCAGCGGCAGGACCGACCAGGGTTACCAGCCACACTGGGAGTAAGCACCCCCCCCCCCCCCCCCGTAGTGAAAACACAAGTTCCATTTGTGGGTTCAACTTCTGTGAGAAGTAATGCGCCAAATGGTACAAGCGTTTGCCTTGTTATTGTTTTTCAGCAGTGAGGGTCATGTGACGTGTGATGTCGGTTTAAAGACCTCGTCTAAAGGAATCCGTTGATTCTAGACCGCTTTAATCAGAGTGTGGAGGTCTCACCCGGGAGGGGGGCTCTCCCCTGGGATTTGGGGCCTTTTTGACTTACAGGACTAGAGCGTGACCCCCCCAGGCAGCCATCTGTCAGGGGAAAAGAGCTTAAGTTGTATCTCCTCGGCCACAGGTCCTTTCTATTGAAGCAGCAGCTGGACGGGGAAGTGAAGAGGAATGCGTGTGGTGTAAACAATGGAAGCAGTGCTAACACTTGTTTTTCTTTGTGCCCTCCTCTTCCTGCAGCATCAGGTCCACCTTAGAGGTCCATTTGGAGCAGAAGAAGCCTCCGGTGCTGCTGGGGCTCGAGGCTTTTCCAGAGACAATCACACTGGGACAAGCAGCCGACGTGTGGAGGGCTGCTGTGGAGTTTAAAAGAAGATAAATCCTTTCTGCAGACTCATTTAAAAATGTATTTTTGTTATTGTTGTCAGGGATATCAGAATAATGTAATGCATTCCATATGAGTGTGTGTGAGTATTGTCTAAAGTCTAAAGTGGCTAATACAAATGAATGCCATTTGAAGCAGGCCTGTTTTCATTCCTGATGTAACGTGTTGAATCTGCACATGAGTAATCTGGAAACAATTAATAAAACCACTATAAATAAACTCTCTAATGTGATTTGGCGCTCACGCTTCCCTTTGCAAAGTCAACCGAACCGTCGTTGCAGCCCCGCCCCTCCGAATCCACACGGGACACCGACAGCCCGCTCGAGCCAATCAGAGCCACGCTCAATTTTTCCTCCACCAATCACAGACGCCGAGGGGCGGCCGCTGCGAGCGTCGTTGCCACAGAGATGGTGTTGTGCGTTATTTGGTTGCCCGTATTTGTGCTGCGAGTCAACGGAGTACTTTCACTGCACATTAAGGAGGATTGTGTTGGGAATTAAAGCCGTGAAAGCCCGCAGGAACGTCTCAGCGATGGTGCCCCCCAGCTTCTGAAGTAAGGAACGTCTAACAGCGCCCACCGACATTGTTGTGACCGATGGGAGAAGTTTACAGACGTCCATTGTTAACGTTTTATAACGTTCCATATTTGTGACAAACGTAACGTTTTTCCGCATGTGACGTTGACGCTGGAAACCAAGCTGTGATTTATCGATCCGGGCAAAATGAACGTCATCGTGTTGTAATGACGCTGCCTCGGTCGTGAATAATCTGTGACAGTCAATAACTTGAGATGGACCGTTAGTAGACGCCACAGTGCATACAACGTTAGTTAGTAGTTACGTGTTAACCGCTCGATTAGCTCGCTAGTAACGGTAGTTAACGTTAACTTACTGCTCAGTAACGACGACAGGCTCGTTTCATCCTGAGGCGACCTGCCCCCATCTCGGGACAGGGTCCCGTTAGCTTACACGCTAACAGTGGCTGCTGCTAGCATCACAGCACTGACATGGTCCACGGGGAGTGAAACGACCTGATGGGCCACCCTCAGAGACGGGGCTGGTTGTTTGTTTGTTGTCTCCCAGGGAGACCAGACAGCAGCACAACAGGAAGTGGACGCTACTTCCTCCCGTGACCCTGCTTCTGTCTTCTCCCAGGTGACCCAAAGGATGCATACAACACGGAGCCCCTCATCCAACCCCACGGCGGTGTCAGGAGATGCCCTGGACCTCCGGCTGTCAGGCTCCCAGCTCTCCATGTCCAGGAGACCCAGCAGCGCATCACCTGGGAAAGGCTTCTCCCGGTCCGTGTCGGTGTCGGTGGCCGGTGACAGCAGAGGGAAACGCAACACCCTGGTGAGCAGCTGATCGCTTACCGGCTCCCATCTAGTCACAGGGAGTTCTTCATGATACCACGGCATGAATACCGTGTTGATCAAACCCACAGGGTGATGCCAGCTTCAGTAGCTCCCGGTCCATCAAGAACCTCAGGCGGTGCAACAGCACCACGCAGGTTAATCAGCAGACCAGCGTCCGTCTAAGGTACAAACACACACCGGCTGACGTAATAACCCTGAATCGCATCGGTATCCCTTCGTTTGCTGGGGGCCAGAACTCTTCCCTCCGTCCTTATCACTGACATTGACACACTAAACGGAGTACAGTATGTGCAGCTTGCTCCTATGTCCTCAGTTCTATCTTCAAATGACCTTTACCGTAACACACATGCGTCACAAATATCAAGGATGTGTTTTTGGAAACAACCAGAAAGAATGTACTGTTCGGATAAGGTGCGTCAGTGCTTCACAGACGTCCCCGGAGCTCTTTAAACCAGAGTGTCTCTCTGCAGCGGCCCTGCAGACTTCAGCCGCCCGGACAATGGCAAATGTGGCGCGCCAGCTCCCACAAGATAAAGAGTGGGGGGGGAGCTGGGCGGCTGTTGCTATGGTCGCGGGGTGCAGGGACTTGCTTTGTCCCAGGTTAGAGGGGGGGGGAGGGCCTGGACCTCGGGTCAGGTTTCCCCCCCTCCCTCCACCAGGAGCCAGTGAAAGGAGAAGTGTGTGTGTGCACGCTCTGGTTCGATTGTCTGCCAGCTGTCTCCACCCCCCCCCCCACATCTCTGCCTCTGAGGATGCAAAGCAGAGGGACTTTAAATTTAAAGACATTCTAAATACCAGTGGTACCCCCTCAGAGTCTTTCAGCGCTGTCGCTCAGCACCCCTTCACCCCGCCACTGCCCCCCCCCCCCCCTCCTCTTGTAGAGCAGAAAGTAGAGGAATGCGCTGCCTCAATTGTGTTGTCAGATTGCTTTTCATTGGGCCAGCTGGCTTCCCCCCCCCTACGAAGACGTGCACGCTCATTTATATACTTGTGCAGACACCCCGGCACGGGTTCAGGCTGCAGCACACATACCAAAGGAGGCCAGACAAGAGGTCAGCCTACATCTGGGCCTCATGATGGAGGTGCTGGGGTGTAAGGCCATTTGAAGGATGGCTGACAGACGCACGCATTTAGGACGGCGCTCCCCCCAGCAGACGGTCAGCTGCCGCATACTGAATTCCTGTACTTGGGGGAGGAGAAAAGAAGTGGATGAGCCCCCTTTCTGCAGCTGTCAGTACAACCGTGCTCCACTGAAAGCCGTGACCTGAGGCTCCTGTGAGGCGTATTGTACGCCGCTAAGCCCTTGTTGCAGGATCCTTTAACCCTTAATACTCAAAACGACATAGTAGTATTTGGCTCACAGCCATCACAACACCCAAATTGTGAAAATACTTTTTGTTGAGGTGGTATCTTTCCACTCGAGATGGATTGGGTTTTATTGCCTCAGGTGGGATAGCAGTGCTAGGGTTGTTCTACATGAAGCCGACCTGTGGCGTGTGTTTCCCAGTCAGGACCAGAGGGAGGACTACCTCGCCCTGTTCGACAGCAGCACACATGGACGCAAGAAGCTGGCCAGCCTCAGCAAAGCCTCAGCCGACAGAACCACCTGGAACATCCTGGTAGCTGCCCTCAGCCACGCCTCCTCTTCTCCGCATTTCCAACCGCATTTGGAGGATGGTGAAGACTTAACAGGTGTTTGTGTCCCGCCTCTAAGGACGATCAGCCGCGAGCCTCCTCCCTGCACTCGAGCTCCCGCAGCGTGGACTCCCCCCCCGGGCCCAAGAAGAGAGAGCTGGGCATCGCTCTGGCTGCCACCTTCACCGCCAACAACAGGTGGGCAGCGACACACACACACACACACACACACACACACACACACAGTGCAGGCTGCTGCATTCTAGATTTAAAGCTGCTTCTCACATTTCATACCTGCTGATACGCTTTCAGGAAATCCACCCACACACGGACATTTTTCTTTTCACACCATCTGTTACTGTAAGGCCTCGGGGGGGGGGGGGGGGGTGTTGCATGCAAAAGGTGTCAGTGGCATTCTCAATTCAGCAGCACGTCCTAAACTGTCTCCTGAAGAGTCTCACTGTGTCCTCTTTGTTTTTCCCAGGAGCAACAAGGGAGCTGTGGGCAACTCCGTCACCACCATCTTACACAACAACTACTCGGAGAAACCCCTCACGCCCAAGAGTTCCAACCAGAGGCCCTCGTTTAAGTAAGACCTGAAATCAGCAGCGTTGCTCGGTGACACCGGTGTGGACATTTGTTCCAATCATTCTTTGTCCCCCAGCAACATCCTGAAGGCCACAGCTAACGATGAGGTGTCACAAGACAACAGCTCCCTGACAAAGTCCCAGAAGAATTTCTCGTCCGCATCCTCCGCCTCCAACAACAAGTCTCCGGCTCGTCGGGGAAGCCCCACCCCGCCTCGGAGGAGGGGGGTCACTGAGGAGGAGGCCGAGAGGTCAGACCTGCTGCGCTGTTCCTACCGCGTGTCCACTGAGAGGTTGGCCTTACTGCTCTCTGTGACTCACGGCAGATCCTCCCTGTCCTTGAAGGTTTATTCAGCAGGTGAACCAGGCAGCGGTCACCATCCAGCGCTGGTACAGGCGCCATGGCAACCGACGGCGCACCAAATGCGTCGCCGCCAGTGAAAGAACGGTATCCATCCCGCTTCACCTTTTGTTCTCCATAGCCTGAGCTGGTTCAGTGTTTCTCTTTCTACTCACAGTGTATGAACTGTCACGCTATCTCCCCTGCAGGAGTGGGAGGAGAGAACAGAAGAAGACAGTTGCCCCGAGCAACAGCAGAAAAGGGGCGAAGACAGGAAACACATTCGCGAGGACAAAGCTCGCCTTGTCCGCCTGGCCGCCATCCAGGTGCTTGTCTCTGAATTCCTCCAACAGTTCAGGCCCAGCACGTCCACCCAGTTCTACTGAGGCAGCAGAGACACATCTCGCCATAATGTCTCACTGCAGCACTTTCTCCAGTGTCTCACTGTCTCTGTGTCTCTGCCAGTAGGACAAAAAACACCAACACCAACAACTCCTCTGAAGCGCAAACTCCACACATCTGTTCAATAGTTACTGGGGCCTTTATTTAAAACAAGGCTCTTGGTTGTTATTTCATCTTGGCCCTTGTTGTGTCTCCCTCTGGTGGTGTGTCCCAGGAGCTGCAGCAGAAAAGAGCTCAGCGGGTTGCTGGGGCCCAGCGTGCAGCCGAGGTGGAGCTGGACTGTCTGAGGCCGACTGCTGTGGTCGCACGCCAGAGGCCGCCCAGGATCCCCCTCCCCACCAACGGTCCCGCCTCACCGGGCAACAGCAGCCCGACGTCGCCCCCCGCAGTGAAAGCCAAGAACGCCGGTCTGTGTGCCGCTGTTCTGGTTCTCTTTAACTGCAGATTCCTCAACACTCCTTTGTCATCTCCCTTTGAGTAAATTAAACCATTACCTGTCTCCACAGAGTCCAATTTGAATGTTACCGCTGACTTAATTGAGCTGAACTTCAGGGCCATCTCCCCGGCTTCGTCCAATCAAAGAGGCTCTCAGTGTTCTCAGGTAAACGCCTTCACAACTTAGCCCCCCCACTTCCTTCAACCTCTCCCTTTCTCCTGATACTCAACACATCCTCTCTGTAGGACCAGGAGGACGGATTGGAGCAGGACACGGGCCTCACGCAGCATCAGCAGAGCGCCAGGACATGGATCTGTAGAGAGAAAGCCCGCCTGGCCGGCCTCTCTTCCTTGGGGGGGAACACACCTGAGGTACGCACTGTGTTGGGAATCCTCTCCTAGAGTTGAGGCTGCAGGTGATTGGCTGACGTCTCCCTCTGGTGGATTGTTGCAGGAGCTGCAGCGGCCTGCAGAGCCTCAGCATGCTGCTGTAGGACGCAGGAAGCCGCCTAAGATCTCCCTCACCAACAAAGGTCCTGTCTCCCCCGGCAACAACAGCCCGACGCCCCCCCCAGCTGTGAAAGCTAAGAACACAGGTGAGCATGGAACAGAACAGGGAAAGTAAGAGCTTTCTGCTTATTTTATCAAAGCTTCGAGGAATCTTTATGTGAATATGGATCAGATCATCTGCAGACTCTGCATCTGGTTGTTAGGGTGTCATGCAGTGTGGCCCCCCATGTTCAGGTGCTGCTCTCCCTCCTGACTTGGTCTCGATACTGACGTCGGTTCCGATCTTTCCACAGACTCCAATCTGAATGTTGTGGCTGAGTTCGGTGGGCTCTCCGGCTTCAGAGCAGTGTCCCCAGATGTGTCCAACTGCAGAGATTCCCAGTGCTCCCAGGTAAAGACCAGCCCCACTTCATGGATCCAAACCATTGAGCAGTAATGGCTGCTGTAAGCCTGCCCGATGTCTCCGTGCTGCAGGAGGTCCTGCAGAGGTCAGTGAGTGTGGAGGACCAGCGGCAGGGAGCCCCGTCCAGTCGAGCTCCGTCTAAAAGCACCCTCACCGAGCTGCTGGACACCCTGAAGCTGCTGGAGGACGAGCCGCAACCAAAGTGCTACAGCAAGGACAAATACGCCTGGATCGATGAGGTGACACTTCCTTTCTCTCACGTAGCGCCGACCATCGGGGCTCGATGCCACGGCTTTAACCCGCCTCGCCACCGCGTCTCTCCTTCAGGACGTGGACTCCAACTCCCTGACCACGGACAACCTGGAGCGCCACGGCCAGCTGAGTCACCACCCCGCACTGCCAGACGGGGGCGCCCTGCTTTCAGAGGCCAAGCTGCAGAGCATCATGAGCTTCCTGGACGAGATGGAGAAGTCTGAACAGGAGAGGCCGCGCTCAGTGACCTCGGGGTCACACAGAGAGGTCAGCGTCTCTCCTCAGCTTGTTCTTAGATGACCCGATCAGAACCCAGAAGGACTCATAGGCCGAACGTGTTCGCAGGCCGTGTTGTCGGAGGAGGAGCTGGTCGGCGCCGAGGTCTCGGCCTCCATGATGAGGATCCAGCTGGAGCTGGAGGAGAAGAAACGCACAGTCAACATGCTGCAGAGCGCCCTGGTGGGGACCACGTGCATGTTAGCGCTGACCGAGGACCAGCAGACCTCAGGACCTTGACCTCCTCTCCTGTTCTTCAGGGCCAGCAGAGAGAGCTCACCGTCCGACACGTGAAGGAGACCGAAAAGGAGCTGAGCAGGAACTTCCAGCTCCAGAGGGAACAATATGAAGCCACCATCCAGAGACACCTGACCTTCATCGATCAGGTAGCTGGGCCACACCCACATCTCCATCTTCTCCATGTCCTCTAAGACACTACCTACCCCCACATCTCCATCTTCTCCATGTCCTCTATGACACTACCTACCCCCACATCTCCATCTTCTCCATGTCCTCTAAGACACTAACTACCCCCACATCTCCATCTTCTCCATGTCCTCTAAGACACTACCTACCCCCACATCTCCATCTTCTCCATGTCCTCTAAGACACTACCTACCCCCACATCTCCATCTTCTCTATGTCCTCTAAGACACTTTGTCCTTCTGTCCTTCTCAGCTGATCAACGATAAAAAGCTGCTGAGTGAGCGCTGTGAGGGAGTCGTGGGAGAACTGAAGCAGGTGGACCAGAAGTACACCAAGAAGATGGTTCAGATGCAGGAGCAGCATGAAATGGTGAGAAGCTGTTCAGCGGAGCTCGATCCTTTTCTTCCTGCTTTGCATCTCACGTCGTTGCAGTGCTTCTGTTGTTTAACTGTCTTTTCTTTTCTTCCTGCGTCTTCTTCCTCTCTGTCTTTGTCTGTGTTTCACATCTCTTTACTGGCTTTCAGGTTTGGCAAATACTGGGTCCCTTGTGCGAGGTAACTTGTTTCTTCTCCTCTTCCGTGGTCATCTCATCATCTCTCTCACTCCACCTTTTTCCTTTCACGTGTCTGTCGCTCAGCGTTGTCTCACAGTCTGCATGTGAGTGTCCTCCATCCTTTCTCACTTGTCTCTTGATGTTAACCTGCACACCCCTTGACTCGGTCAATGTGGTCCTCACCTCATGAAAGAAGAATATTCCCTGCTGCTAGTGTATCAGCCTCTGTGACACCACTCCTCCTCCATCCTTTACCCGCCTCCCTCCACAGGAAATCAAGAAGTTAAAGGAGCTGATGAGCGCCACGGAGAAGATCCGCCGGGAGAAATGGATCGACGAGAAAACCAAGAAGATCAAAGAGATCACTGTCAAAGGTGCTTCACAGCGAGAGATGAAAAGTTCTCCCAATAAATGATCAGATGTGTGAAAGCCTCTTATTAAGTTCCCCTTTATTCAAACAGTCCACAATGAATCCATTGTGCTGAGAACATTTGTACTTCTTTGTACACTTTCAGTTCATTTACTTCTTCCTTTATTTAGTGCTAAAATAAAACGTCACATGACTCATGACTCAAAACCAAACTGAATCATCCGTTTTTTCAGCTGAGCCGCTAACGTGTAGGAGGAACCCCCCCCCCCCCCCCTCCTCTCCAGGTCTGGAGCCAGAGATCCACAAGCTGATCTCCAAGCACAAGCAGGAGCTGAAGAAGCTGCGGACGCTTCACGAGGCGGAGCTGCTGCAGGCGGACGAGCGGGCGGCCCAGCGCTATGTCCACCAGTGTGAGGAGCTCCGTCAGCAGCTGGAGAGGGAGAAGGAGGAGCAGAGTCAGAGGGAGAAGGAGCTGGCCAAGCAGAGGTGAGCACACCGTCAGCCATGGACCATCGGCGCCGATCCACCTCCTGCACGTCATCATCATGGTGGCTGTTAAAGGGTTTACTACAGCAGAAAGCATGACTCTGATACACATTAACTGTGTGTGTGTGTGTGTGTGTGTGTGTGTGTGTGTGTGTGTGTGTGTGTGTGTCAGATACGAGAAGCAGCTTCAGGAGGAGGAGCTGTCGCTGCAGCAGCAGAGGAGGCGGCTCTACCAGGAGGTGGCTGATGAGAAGGAGAGGCTGGCTCAGCTGTCTGCCAGGTGGGGTCAAAGGTCGAAATGTCTTTTTACACCGTTATTAGGGTCGTTTTGAGAAACATCCTCGGAATGTTCCAGTAGTTGGTCGTCATTGTAGAAGAAGAAGAAGACAATGAGGCTGCTCTGAGCATTTGGCCTTCTGCTGAGTCTACAATGAACTGTTAGGCCATGGAAACTGTTTATGGAGCCCGCTCCAGGGCCCTCGCATGGATAAACCAGAGAACAGCTGCCTTCACGTTTGGAACGTAGAAGCATGATGTTCCTGTCTGCAGGACACTGTGCTTACAGCCTCCCGAGGGAGACTCGTGCTTCTCCTGGTGAAGGCTCTCCTTTGTGCTTCTCCGTCAGGCAGCGCGCCGAGCTGGAGGACCTGCGCAGGCAGCTGGAGGACAACAGCTCCCTGGCTGGGAAGGCCCTCCGAGAGGAGCTGGACAAGACCAGAGAGGAGCAGGAGAGGAGGCACCAGGTGACGGTCATCAGCCAGTACTGCACCGCCCTCAACATCCACCACCCAAATCGCTGACTGAGTGCTTGTGTGAGCAGGTGGAGATGAAGGCTCTACAGGAACGTTTGGACATTGAGAAGCAAACGTGGGAAGAAAACTACAAGAAGAAAGAGGTTTGTTGACACGCAGTTCAGGGAGGAAACTGTGGTCCGTCTGCTGCTCAGTGTCACGAGGTCGGGCTATATTTACTGTGTGTGTGTGTGTGTGTGTGTGTGTGTCTGTGTGTAGGAAGCGTGGCTGCTGAGCCGTGAGCGTGAGCTCAGAGAAGAGCTGCGACGAGGACGCGACAAAGAGATCGAGGTGGCCATCTGGGCGCTGGAGGAGGAGACCAGCAAGGACAAGGAGGAGTGTGAGAGGGCAGCTGACAACAGGTCAGTGTGTGTGTGTGTGTGTGTGTGTGTGCGAGATGATGTCATGAACACAAACGTTTATAACGGGTCTTTAGTTACATTTCTTTGTTTAACATCACAAATTAGTCTTTAAATGGGAGAGGAAGTGAGAGGATGATGACAGACAGAAGGACGAGCATCCTTCGGGTCCCTGGAGTGACCCCCTCGCGTTACCTGCTGCTCAGGGTGAAGCGCGTCAGGGAGAAGTACGAGGCGGAGCTCCGGGAGGTGGAGCGCTCTGAGAGGACGGCTGTGGAGAAACATCAGGAGCTGAGGAGGCAGCAGGCGGAGGCGGAGGGGGAGCTGGTCGCGCTGCGCGCCGCGCTGCGGCACAAGGAGGCGGAGGTCGAGGACGTCACTCAGGTACGTGGGGCCGTCCAGGTCCTGGCTCTCCTGTGGCCGTGCCCCCCCCCCCCCCCCCCCGCGCTCACCCTGCGACCTTGTGGCCCTGTTTGTTCAGACCAGGGACCAGCTGGTGGAGGAGCGCCGGCGCCTGGCAGAGGTCGTACGGCAGGAGTTCGCCGAGCGGCTGGTGACCACCGAGGAGGAGAACCGCAGGATGAAGGTGGAGGTGACGGAGGTCCGGGCGAGGCTGCGCCTGGAGGTGGAGAGGGTCACCAGGGAGAAGGAGGAGGAACTGGCTGAAGTGCACCAACGGTAGTTCTCAACAGCGTCGTTTATTGGCTTCATTCTAAACTGATTCTTATCATTAGTGTTTGATTACGCTCTGGTTTATTGATCATCTCACAGCTGTTTTCATAAAAGTCACTTTTTCATCGGCGTCGTCCCCTCTGTGCTTTTTGCCAGAGTGAAGTCGGCCATCTTGAAGAAGGAGGAAACTGTCAGTCATCTCCGGAAGCAGCACGAGGTGAGCGACATCACAACAAAGACCAGAAGAATAAAAGACGCTGTTTAAATGCCGCTGCTCTGCTCTGATAGGCTGCGCTGAAGAGGGCGGATCACCTGGAGGCCCTGTGGGAGCAGCAGAGGAAGCAGCTGCTGGAGAAGTGACTGACAGCCTTGATCCTCTGGAGTCCCGCCCACCAACACCCCCCCCCTCCTCTGCTGCCTCTCAGAGCTCCATCCATTTTATTTTTTATTTCTTTGGATCCAAGACTGAACCTGAGAAACTGAACTTCATTTGAAAAACACTAATTGGGGAAATGCCCCCCCCCCCCAGGAGTAATGTACGTGCCACAGGTTCAATTCTTCTGACATCTATTCTTTCTGGAGGAGGACTACTGCAGGATTTTTGTGACTCCCCCCCCGCCCCCCCCCCCCCTCCCCCCTCCAGAGCAGGAATGCGAGCATGTTCCCTAAGGGGCTCCCACAGAACGTTTGCAGATGTTTCTGAAAGCAGCGTGTTGGAACCTGTACTAGTGTGTGAGTGGAGACGGTGTGAATGGGGGGTCAAAGGGGGGGGGGGCTCTGCCTGGAGGACCACTTCTAACCAAGAACCGGGATCAGTCAGAGCCAAGTGCTTCTCCTGGTGCCTCTTTTCATCTAGTGAGTCGTGTTCTATCCTACACCCCCCCTCCCCCCCCACTCGTGACAAGTGACTGAATCCAAGAAGGAAAGTTAGAGGGCGAGCAGGAAGGAGCTAAAAAAAGAAGGAATGAGACCCATGATTGTAGGAAGGTTCTGCATGGGGGGAGAAGGAAGCGGACAGAGGAGGGGGGGGCACAACGCATGTGACCAGAGGCTGCACTGTGACAAAACACATCACACTCAGCTGGTGACACACACACACACACACACACACACACACACACACACATTGCTGCTTCCTGTCCTCTGAGTGTTAATGTGTATCAGAGTACAGAAGCCTTTCTGCTGTAGTAAACTGTTTAACAGCTACTACAACACAGGACACAGGACTAGGGAGGAGGGGGGGGTCCGCCATGAGCCGTGAGGACGGTAGGGATGGGAGCTGGCATTCCATGCCCGCCCACGTGTGTGTGTGCGCGTGTGTGTGCGCGTGTGTGTGTGTGTGTGTGTGCGTGTGTGTGTGTGTGTGTGTGTGTGTGTGTGTGTGTTCCTCCCACTCTGACCTTGGAGGACTCCAGTGTTTTGTCATTATTATTGTGCATTGTGTGCGGTTGTTGCTCCTGGTGATGAAGATGGAAGCGAGTAAAACAAAAGAACTTGTTGAGGACTTTGTCCCTCGTCCGTGGGAGGAGGAGACAGTTGTTTACTTTTTCCCATGATGCTTTGCTCTGCCAGCCGTAACACACTCAACGCCCTCTGGACTTCCAATTAGAGCCCAAACAGCTGTTATTTTGGAGCCTTGAATGATTTCTTAAGCGTTGTTTCATTAATGAAATGTCAATAAAAACTTAGAACCGTTTGTTTTGGCCTTTTTCATTAAAACCTCCTCAAGGAGGTTCCAGCTTTTATTCTCCTTCTTCTTCACCCTCGAGCTCCAGACTGCCGAAAACCTGTCCCTCCCTCAGCCTCGTCTCCTACGAGCCTCGTGTCCTCTCAGCCTCGTCTCCTCTCAGCCTCGTCTCCTCTCAGCCTCGTCTCCTACGAGCCTCGTGTCCTCTCAGCCTCGTGTCCTCTTGGGACTTGTCTCTGAGGACCTGGCAGATCGAGGGCTGCCTGGAGCCAAAGAGACTTAAGAAAAGCTGCCAGCTGAGTCGAGCAGTTTCGTGTTCCTGCTTGTCACCTGACCTGTGTGTGTGTGTCTGTGTGTGTGTGTGTGTGTGATTCAGGTTCTTCACACATTGTGAGCAGAGCAGAGATCTTCAGAGGTAGACGTTATTGCAACTTCATGTGGAGTCTCTCTCTTTCTCCCCCCCTCCCCCAACCCGTCCCTCCCATGCAGGGGAGTTCTTTTGTGGGGGGGTTGTCCAATTGCCAGCAGCTGTTGCTCATTTCACAAAGGTCCCGCCCCTACAGTGCTGAGACTGGCAGAGCAGGCGCTCCTCAGCCAGATGAGCAGCAGAGGTCCCAGAACACAGGATTACGGTGGGGGGGCACAGACCTGGTCTCTGGTGAGTGGACGGCTCTCCTTTTTCACTTAGTCCTTTGTTCACTGAGAGGAGAAGTAGAGTGTGTGTGTGTGTGTGTGTGTGTGTGTGTGTGTGTGTGTGTGTGTGTGTGTGTGTGTGTGTGTGTGTGTGTGTGGGAGTGCGTGTGTGTCTGTGGGAGTGAGTGTGTGTGTGTGGGAGTGAGTGTGTGTGTGTGGGAGTGTGTGTGTGTGTGTGTGTGTGTGTGTGTGTGTTATCTTTCTCAGTCACATTAGAGATGATCCAATCACTTTAAGACAGACGTCTGTGTGTTTTGTGTCTTATCACAGAGTTCATATACACATACAGAGTCACACATTCCTTCCATTACCATGTGGGCCGGGGGGGTCGGAGGGGGGGGGGGGTGCGTCACTGACCGTCATCAGTGCTCTTCTTTTTGTCCTGATCCACTGCGTTATCTAGTGACCACTACGGGGAGAAATGGCTGCATTGTTGCCCTCACAAAGAGGTGAGAAGTTCAGAGAGGCCACGCACACGTCTTCTCTGAGGAGGAGGTTTCTTGTGAGAGGGAACGTCTGACTTCCTGTGGGTGTAGTCGACCATTAGCTGCCGCTGGTTCTCGTTTTCTCCATGGAACCTTTCCGTGAGGTGTTCCTCTGTCCTGCTGAGCGGTTCCTCCTCTGTGTCCGGTAATAACATCACGAGCACAGAGACGCACAACAGCAACACAAAAAGCATTTGAACTCTCTCTCTCCGTCTCTGCAGTTGTGCTGAGGAGCTCCGAGTGGAGCCCACACCCCTTTGTGGGCTGATTGAATCCTCTTCGTCCCCCTCATGCTCCGGCAGGCGGCGAGGAGGAGGCCGGGGGGGGCTCCCTGACGTGGGATGGCGCTCCAGAGGAGGCTGGTGGTCGCCGTGGTGACCGCCGGCTCCCTGCTGTGCGTCTACGTGCTGTGCGTGCACCTGGAGAGGCCCCCGTCCTGGTCCCTCAAGCACCCCCCCGGCTTCAGCCAGGCACCGAGGGGGAGGTGAGCTCCTCCACTGAGTAATAAAGTCGACGTGGACTCCTCAGAGGTCAAGGCGCTGACCTTTAGTCCCCAGGGGGGAAAAAACACTTAATCCTGCATTTCCCAAAGTGCAAAGGGATGTATTACAAGAGGGTTCACCTCGTACTGATTAAATACATTTACTGCGGCTTTCAAATACTAATAATTTAAAGATTATAAAGATCCGTAACTGTAAGTTTAAGGAAAGGGGAACTTACAAGTCAAAGTGTTAAAGGACATGAAGTTTATGACTTCCTGCTGCATGTCGACTGTTGGTAAATGTTAACGAGCTCCATCTAGACTTTAATGTGACGGCTTTATTGCATCTGAGGATAAAGCAGCAGCATCTGGTGCAGCAGGGCGATTCTAAAAGGTCAACAGAGGTCGCCATGGTTACCTGAGAATTCAGTCTGCAGTAAATATTTGACAAAAACAAACCAACTCAAAGTCCACTTAGAATCCTGTTCTGGGGCTGCACCCTCCTTCGTATCATTGGTGTCCTTCAGGTATTCAGAAGGTCAACCTGCTCATCGTCACATGTTCTGACCTCCACAGCAGCTCACCGGCCCCCCGGGAGCCTCGTCACAATGCCCCCCCCCCGACCCCCGCCGCTCACCCGGAGCTCACGGCGGCTTCGACCATAAAGGCTGAAGGGGGGGACAGGACGGGGACCAAAGGCCCCCCCGCACTGCAACGCCAGCAGGACGTCCGGGCCGACGGGCCCACGGACCCCCCCTTCATTGGAGACGCTTACAGGACTGAAGACGTCCCGCCGCAAACGGTGAGTCACATTGACTGATCCTGGGTCAGATGGTCGCCCCCCCCCACAACGTGTCTTCCTCTCAGTCTGTGGTTCCTGCTGAAGGTGTGAATTAACCCCCAAACCAACAAAGACAAGTTCACAAATCCAACAAATGTCAATGTCAAACTTTTATATCTTAGTCCCTCCCCTTAAACCTGGTTTCCACCAATCAAATCACTTTGTGGGATCCAGTACAAAAGACCCCTGAACATCTTGACTCCCCTTTGTGGCAGATGTTCATCTTTTCATCAGTCCTGTCCTCCAATTAAAGCTTATTGAAAATGGGGATTTCTACACCGGGGTTTGTGTCACATGATCTGGAGCGTCATCACCAGCGTGGAGGTGCAGCCCCGTGTCCCTCGTCTCCAACTCCCACCCCGAATGTGTCCTCAGCATCTGGGAGACGTTCCAGTGAGTGAGACTGTTGCCTCAGAGGACGGGTCCGGTTCCAGCTTGGCGAGACGAGTTGGTGCCGCGGGCGCGTTGGTGGAACCTCTCCACGTCTCCTCGTTGGTCCACCCTCTGTGTGCGGGTTGGGAGGACACGTCTCATGTCTCGGTGGTTCAGGGCCGTGGTTGTTTTTGCAGCTGCAGTGATTCACGTCCCCTTTAAATGAGGGTGCCGCCTTGTTGCCGGGGTCACGTGGGACACGCGTGTTTGTGGATTGGTGCTTTGACGACAACAACAAGTGTCCCCTGCTCCCTCTCAGGAGTGCGGAGACGACATCAGGAGTCGGGTCAAGAAGACGGCCTTCGGGGGGCGGTTTCTGGAGCACGTCCCGGTTCTGCAGTGGGCCGGAGACGTCACGCTGGAAGAACACCAGCGCCTGAGCCGGTACCCAGGAGCACATGGCTGGGGGGGGGTCGACTACAAGAGTCAGTTCCCTTTGGTTTTTCTTTTGTTTTCTACGTGTAAAAATGTCTCTTGTTGTAAAGCTCATGGTGGAATGTGCTCATTTGTCCTCAGCATTGGTGGAAACTCTGTCCGTCCTCAACGCGTCTGCTAACCGCCTGCTGTTGGACGACTGGGGTCGCCGTGGCAACGCGTCCGCGTGCAGCCGCTGCGCTGTGGTGGGGAACGGGGGCATCCTGAAGGACTCAAAGATGGGCGAGGAGATCGACGGCCACCACTACGTCTTCAGGTAGACGTCCAGCAGGTCCACCCGAGCATCCAGAATGTCCCAGCAGAAAGAAGCTTCTACAGTGCTTTCCTTTACAAACATATCCATGATCAATTGGTTGCTACGTTGGTATCTTCTAGTACAAAGGTGAATTTAGAACAAGCAACGTGTGATGTTCACTGGGTAATCTGAGGCCACGTGATGAACGCGTTGCTGCTTTGATGAAGCGGCGTGTTGAAGAAAGTGAAATGTGTCAGAATCCAACCGGGCCTCGGAGGATCAAACCCAGAACACCAGGATGCTGTTTCATCTCTGCGGCCTCTTGCGTCTCCTCAGGACCAACGGGGCCATTGTTAAGGGCTTTGAGCAGGACGTGGGGTCCCGGACCACCCACTACACCTTCTCCACCAACACGCTGATGAACTCCTTGAGGAGCTACGCTGGCTTCAGTGGACCTCCTCAGTCCACGGTGAGGACATCGCCTTCATTCATCTAATGCTTTTGGGTCTGTTATTTGGTCTTCATGACTGTCCTCCTGCTGTGTTTGCATGTAATCCACGTACTGGTGATCAGACCCGAGGAACTCGAGTCCTCACAAAGCTCCTGACCTGATGTGACTCTTCTGCTGTAGTTATTTTTAAGATGATCTTGAATAGATCGCGTGTAACAGACGAAGATAAACGATGAGTAACTTCATGAGACCTCAGACCTCATTGTGAGGCTCCGTTGGGACGTTTCTTTCTTTAGTTTCCTGCTGCTCGTCCACAGGAAACCAGATACGTGTTCCTGCCCGACCACGACCGCGACTTCCTGCTGATGAAGGCGGCGGCGACGCACCGCCTGGTGGAGAGAGGACGTGAGCGAGCAGAAGAGTAAGACGCCATGATGATGATGATGATGATCCTCTTCATATGTTCAGCTAGAAACATGTGGAGGTCCTGGCTCTCAGGATGTGACTGAAGTATCCCAACCGCTGCTCATGGTCCCCAGAGGACGAACCCTGCTGACCTTTCCTCTGGTGCCACAGTGAGGCTGAGCTTTGGCTTCAGAGGGAAAAGTCCTACTCCACATAATGTAATGTCTTTTACATTCGATCCCACAGTCCAACCAAGTACTTTGGAGCCGACGTGTCAGTGGAGAAGCTGAAGATGTACCACCCGGACTTCATCCGGTACCTCAGAAACAGGTGAGGGGTGTTATGTGCAGAGCGGGATGGGAGGAACACCGATGTCGTGTTTCACACAGTTGGAGAGGAGATAAAAAGAGAAGTGAGAAGCTCCAGAGAGGACGTTTCACCTCTGATCCACTAATGTGGTTTCTCTTCCAGATTCCTTCGTTCCGGCGCTCTGACGACCAAATACAAGAACCTCTACCGCCCGTCGACGGGCGCCGTGATGCTGCTGGCTGCGCTGCACACCTGCGACCAGGTGGGACACCTCATCACTGCGCTGCACCGTCACTCAGCTGTCTTTGGGACGAGCCTGCACTCGCCGGATGGCGTGCGGCGGTGTGAGAAGGGAAAGAGAAACCTTGTTTTTTTTCAGGGAGCTGTTGAAACACGAAGGTGGAGATTGGATCTCCGACGTGACAGAACCGGTTTAATGGCGAGCATCTTTTTGCTTCTCGTGTTGGTGCAGGTGAGCGCGTACGGCTTCATGACGCCGGACTACAGGAACTACTCGGACCACTACTACGACAAAAGCTACCACCCGGTGGGCTTCTTCATCAACCACGACCTGCGGATGGAGATGGCTCTGTGGCAGCAGCTGCACCAGGAAGGCCTCATACGGCTCTACGTGCACCGCTGAATCCAGGTCCAGCAGATGGTCGCGTCCCGCAGTCTGCATGCGGACAGGAGGTCCAAAGATGGAGGACACGTTTTTATCAAAGCCAAAACATGAAGAAAACTTAGCAGAATTTTTCTTTTCACAAGAGAAACGTGTTTCTTGTTTTTATTGACAGCTGCAGATGTTGTTATGTGAGATCTTTTTTGTTTTATTTCTTTTTTAGTACTTTTAATGTTTAAAGAAAACGTTCAAGTTCAGAGGTTTGATAAACCGATTCTGATGATCTGATCCTCATCAGAACTTTAATTCCCGAATGAGCCTCTGTTTCTTGGTTTGAAGCTCTTTGGTTGAGTGAACGTTGTGTGAGTGCAGCTTCACTCTAAAGCACCGCAAATACTGCTGTGCCTGTTCATCATCATCATCACCAGCATCATCATCTTTTTGTCTTAGTTCCTCTTTATTTGGGGTAAACAGGATGCAAAGAGTTGAGGGATGGAAGCATCTTCTGGTAAAAAGGAAGTGAGTAGATGTTATAGTTTCATCGTGTTAATACAGACATCATGACCTTCAGTCCTTCACTTCAAATCTCTACTTGAACTCGTTTTGTTCTGCATTTCTTTACTTTGATGATGAGAAGGCCGAGTGGTGATGAGAAGGCTGTGTCGGATCTTCTGGGCTTTTTACAAAATGTGAATCAGTCGTTCAGCTGATTTATCTGCACATTTCTGAGGGTATTGGTAGTTGAGGACGTTTCCATAGCAACAGTCTTTCTTGGAGGTCTCTGAGGACTCGTCTGGTGGAATCTGGACTTTTCTCCGAGGGCCAAAGCTTCTCCATTTATTGTTTTAGCTCCAACTGGACTCTGGCATCAGGTCCTCGGTATCGATTTCAGATGATATTCACACCAGCAATGAGGACACACTGTAGGTCTGACATGAAGGAAGGAAGCCAAACACAAACCGTGATTCAGGAAACTTTTGTATTTAACATTTACTTTTTGTGTGTAATGTGGAGTCCACATGTACCCAGACAAAGAGGGTCACCTAAACCGTATTTCAACAAAGTGCCAAATAGGAAGGGGAGAATTTTGAAGAGTGAATGAAATGAAATCCTTTTTTAAATTCTTTATGAAATAAACGTGTGGTTTATTTTCATCTGGTTTGCGTGTCTTCTTTTTTTAGTTGGTCTGGTTGCATAATGTTGCAGAACTTCTCAGGAATTAAGTCTGTTTATAAAATCTGTATAAATGCACCTGAAATAAGTCTGAAGGCACTTTGACATCCACTACGTCTGTAGAGAAAGGTTTCCACTGCTAAATAATGTTTAAATGGAGCAGATCGTTTAAGGAATTTGAAGATGATTTAAAGATCTTCTCTGAAGTGAAATAAAGGTATTTTCTCTCTCGCTCTGTGGCCAAAATACAGTTCAATGTCATCATTAGTTTGTTCATTGTATAAAAGTAACTGTATTGGATTCAAAGGGGGGAGAGCTGCTGACCCCTAGTGGTGGAGACAGGTCAGTGCACCAGAAGAAGGACAAGCTCCAGATGTCGGTTCCTCAGTGGTTGCTGCTGCAGGAACCCGCTGGAGGACATGAAGATTCATTCTTAGTGCGGAGAGGACCGCTGACTCTGTCTCCATGTCCAAACCACACGCTGACACTGTTGCTCAGACAGCGAGTCGACGCTGAATTAAGAAACCATTCCGTTGTGATGTTTGTGGGATTAGATTTAGACAACAGGGAAATTTAAAGAGACACCAGAGAATCCACACAGGGGAGAGACCATTCAGTTGTGATTTTTGTGGGACTAGATTTACACAAAAGGTAGATTTGAATATACACCAGAAAATCCACAAGGGAGAGAAACCATACAGTTGTGATGATTGTGGGACTAAATTTAGACAAAAAGGAGCTTTGAAGAG
Organism: Pungitius pungitius; assembly: GCF_949316345.1. Classification (NCBI taxonomy): domain Eukaryota; kingdom Metazoa; phylum Chordata; class Actinopteri; order Perciformes; family Gasterosteidae; genus Pungitius; species Pungitius pungitius. The sequence continues at coordinate 755,238 of NC_084920.1, read as the reverse complement.
TCACCAGAGAATCCACACAGGAGAAAAACCGTACAGTTGTGATGTTTGTGGGTCTAGATTATCAACCGGGGGAAATTTAAAGCGTCACCAAAGAATCCACACAGGAGAGAAACCATACAGTTGTGATGATTGTGGGACTAAATTTAGACAAAAAGGAGCTTTGAAGAGTCACCAAAGAATCCACACAGGAGAAAAACCGTACAGTTGTGATGTTTGTGGGTCTAGATTTATACAACAGGGACATTTGATGCAAGATCAGAGAGTCCACACAGGATAGAAATGTTTCTTTTCAGTTCAAGATACATGATTTCATTGCTTTAGTTAAAACCATTGCCATATAATAAAAAATGTGAATGTCTGGCATGTTTACACATTTTTTAATTCCTGTAATTAGTTATTACTAGGGCCGGGATTCAATTAAAAATATTAATCTAATTAGAGGCTTTGTAATTAATTAATCGAAATTAATCACATTTTAATTGCATAAATATTTGACCTGAGAACAGTGAGAAGTCATTTTTTTCACATGGAATTTTATTTTTGTTCAACCAATTCCAGCAGACAAGTGAAGAAATAGCATATATAGAAATATAGTACTTTCAGAAATTCAGGTAGTCTATAGGTAAGTAGATCTTCTGTAAACTAGGTTTTTTTAAGTAGACCAATACTTTCAAGTACATTCAGAACATTGGTTATTTTTTCAGACGTGGACTTAGTTACCCTGGTCCTTAAACCAGTCATCTGGTGCAGTGTGGGTTGGGTGTGGGTCCTTGTACGTCCACGCTAGCTGCTAATTGTGTTGCGTTGAGGTGATACTTGAGGCTCGATGTGAATTCCTTGTTGCACAGCTTGCACACAACCACGCTCTTATCGACGCTTCCATCCGTGTGTTTATTATAATAAGATTTCCCATTCACGGGGCCACCCGACACGGTCTCGTCAGCTTCTTCGTTCATGTTCACTGTGGTTTGTTGTTGTCTGAAGTCATGGACGCTAGTTGGTGCTCCAGTATAATCGGTCCGCCCGAAACTCATCCAGTGAGAAACGTTCCGCGGTGCAAAAAATAAGTGTAAAAATGCGTAAAACATGTTTAATGTGTTTTTTTTTTGTGTAATTAATTAATCTTAATTCACATTGTAATTAATTAATCGTGATTAACGCGCTAAAGTCCCGGCCCTAATTTTAAATTAAACAAACAGTGACACTGTGAATCATGGTGAGTTCTGGTGTCTCTAGTGGAATCAAAGCTGACCTTCCTGATCCACATTTGGGATTTGATTCTCTCTCCTCAAGGTGCCGTGTGTCAAACGTGTTTATTTCTTCCGGGATTTATTCTCCACTCAGCTGAGGAGGACCCTCGGACTGGTTTAGCTCCATAGGGGAGTCGGTATGGATCCTCTCAATTCACACGCAGGCATCAGCACACATGTCGAAAAAAGTGAAATAAGGATCACAGCATAAAAGTAGTGAAATCAACTAGGGCTTTATTAGAAATGCCATTATATGACTTTACTTGACCTGCAATTCTATTATAACGGTATGGAACGGTTGTGGATTCCAGCCTGAGAATCTATGAGAATTGAGGTTGGATTCAAAAGCATCAACAGGTGTGTGGTGGAACAGTGCAGGGGGATAGCAGGAAGGCTGAAGTGTGGAGGATCCTCAGTTCAAACCTGCTCTCTCAGAAGGAGGGTTTGGTTGCAGTCAGGGCTTCAAACTGTAAACTTTGAAACAGTTTTGAGGTTTAGTAAACAATCGCAAGGTCTAATATGAGAAACGGACACAATGAGGCATGTGCTTGAATAGCACAAGGGAACAACTGAAGGGCTGCAGGCTCCAACCTGCTGTCTGAGGTTGTGGGTTCATGCCCCTTCATGCAGACATCGCTTCTGCTTTGAAAGAGTTTTGAGGTTTGAGTAGCAGTCTCAAGGTTAAATACGAGAAACAAAGGGTTGGTTAGAGTGTGGTGAAGTAGCACAGTGGAAGAGCTGCTGCCACAAGCCTGCACTGAACTTGAAGATTGTGGGTTCAAGCCCAGTCTTGGGTTTGAGCCTTTGGCTTTACTTCAGGTTTGAGTAGCAATCCCAAGGGTAAATACAACAAAAAAAGGGTTGGTTAGAGTGTGGTGAAGTAGCACAGCGGAAGAGCTGCTGACATAAGCCCCTGCACTGCACTTGAAGGTTGTGGGTTCAAGCCCACATGTGGAAATAGCAGTTAAAAACAGTTTTGAGGTTTAGCCCATGTGCTCAAGGTTAAATACAACAAACAAAGGGTTGGTTAGAGTGTGGTGAATTAGCACAGTGGAAGAGCTGCACTGAACTTGAAAATTGTGGGTTCAAGCCCAGTCTTGGGTTTGAGCCTTTGGCTTTACTTCAGGTTTGAGTAGCAATCTCAAGGTTAAATACAACAAACAAAGGGTTGGTTAGTGTGTGGTGAATTAGCACAGCGGAAGAGCTGCTGCCACAAGCCTGCACTGCATTTGAAGGTTTGGGGTTTGAGCCCAGATGTGGAAATAGCAGTTAAAAACAGTTTTGAGGTTTAGCTCACGTGCTCAAGGTTAAATACAACAAACAAAGGGTTGGTTAGTGTGTGGTGAAGTAGCACAGTGGAAGACCTGCTGAAATAAGCCCCTGCACTGCACTTGAAGGTTTTGGGTTTGAGCCCAGATGTGGAAATAGCAGTTAAAAACAGTTTTGAGGTTTAGCTCACGTGCTCAAGGTTAAATACAACAAACAAAGGGTTGGTTAGTGTGTGGTGAATTAGCACAGCGGAAGAGCTGCTGCCACAAGCCTGCACTGCATTTGAAGTTTTTGGGTTTGGGCCTTTGGCTTTACTTCAGGTTTGAGTAGCAATCCCAAGGTTAAATACAACAAACAAAGGGTTGGTTAGAGTGTGGAGAAGTAGCACAGGGGAAGAGCAGCTGCCACAAGCCTGCACTGCGTTTGAAGGTTGTGAGTTCAAGCCCAGTCTTGGGTTTGAGCCTTTGGCTTTACTTCAGGTTTGAGTAGCAATCCCAAGGTTAAATACAACAAACAAAGGGTTGGTTAGTGTGTGGTGAAGTAGCACAGCGGAAGACCTGCTGAAATAAGCCCCTGCACTGCACTCGAAGGTTTTGGGTTTGAGCCCAGATGTGGAAATAGCAGTTAAAAACAGTTTTGAGGTTTAGCTCACGTGCTCAAGGTTAAATACAACAAACAAAGGGTTGGTTAGTGTGTGGTGAATTAGCACAGCGGAAGAGCTGCTGCCACAAGCCTGCACTGCATTTGAAGTTTTTGGGTTTGAGCCTTTGGCTTTACTTCAGGTTTGAGTAGCAATCCCAAGGTTAAATACAACAAACAAAGGGTTGGTTAGAGTGTGGAGAAGTAGCACAGGGGAAGAGCTGCTGACATAAGCCCCTGCACTGCACTTGAAGGTTGTGGATTCAAGCCCAGATGTGGAAATAGCAGTAAAAAACAGTTTTGAGGTTTAGCTCATGTGCTCAAGGATAAATACAACAAACAAAGGGTTGGTTAGTGTGTGGGGAAGTAGCACAGTGGAAGAGCAGCTGCCACAAGCCTGCACTGCGTTTGAAGGTTGTGAGTTCAAGCCCAGTCTTGGGTTTGAGCCTTTGGCTTTACTTCAGGTTTGAGTAGCAATCCCAAGGTTAAATACAACAAACAAAGGGTTGGTTAGTGTGTGGTGAAGTAGCACAGCGGAAGAGCTGCTGACATAAGCCCCTGCACTGAACTTGAAGGTTGTGGGTTCAAGCCCAGTCTTGGTTTCGAGCCTTTGGCTTTACTTCAGGTTTGAGTAGAAATCTCAAGGTTAAATACGAGAAACAAAGTGTTGGTTAGTGTGTGGTGAAGTAGCACAGTGGAAGAGCTGCTGACATAAGCCCCTGCACTGCACTTGAAGGTTGTGGGTTCAAGCCCAGATGAGGAAATAGCATTTAAAAAGATTTTTGAGGTTTAACTCACATGCTCAAGGTTAAATAGGAGAATCAAAGTAGCCAAAATGTGACCAGGACTGGTAGTGTAGGGGTGCAAGCTAGAGCCCAGAAGCCTCTGTGCGCACCGCCAGTGGGTTCAAATCCCGCTCGTGCCAAGTCTTGAGCACACTGCCGCGGAGGTAGTAGTGGGGGCATTGTCCCCACGGTTGTTTCTGAGAAGTGAACCCTAGGGGTTATGCAGAAACACACGGCGCGTTCACTTGAGTTATGATGGCATTGTCAAGAATGATGAAGAATCTTTTGCTGACGAAGTGAATTTGATGTTAATTGCTTTGCTTTAGCCTTTTAGCACTTATTAGCCATGCTACGTAGCCACCAGAGGTGGGAACAAGTCACTGTTAGGCAAGTCACAAGCAAGTCTCAAGTCAATGCCCTCGCGTCCCGAGTCAAGTCGAGTCAAAGACGAAGCAAGTCCCAAGTCGAGTCACAAGTCGTACCATTTTAGTTTTGAGTTATGATGGCATTGTCAAGAATGATGAAGAATCTTTTGCTGATGAATTGAATTTGATGTTAATTGCTTTGCTTTAGCCTTTTAGCACTTATTAGCCATGCTACGTAGCCTATAGGGTTCCACCTTTTTGACGGGAGAGAAGTAAAGATGAGCAGATGTGTCTCATTCAGTGATCGCACTGACATGAAACTTATTACAGCCTCTGAGGGCATTTTTCAAGACAATCACATGTTTGTCTACTTCAGGGCATCCTGTGGACAACCTTAAACTGACAGTCTGGCACAGGGTGTAGATTTGTTTACCCTTTTTAGTGCATCCACCCTCCAATTCTCTGTTACATTCAAATTCAACTCACTTGTGCCTTTACCAATGCAGGAAGGATGAATAGCATGGTTGATCCTCCAAGATGCACCAATCCGTCTCTCGGGCAATATCCCATTATGATTTTTTATAAATGTCAGTTACCCAAAACTAAAAAAGGATTTAGGAAGAGCCACCATGTCCCTTGAGGGTTGAACCCAGATAAGGTTTAAAGTACAGAAATTTGGGGCATTTGGCATTAGTGACAGGGACGTGTAGGTTGCTCCATCTAAGATCATTCCAGTCATGTCATGGGAAAAAAAATGTTGTGAAAAAAGTCAAAATATGTAGGGTCAAAAAAGAAAAGTAGGGAGAAAAATATTATTAAAAATATATGTACAGTCAATATATATATATAATATATATATTATTAGGGCCGGGTTATTACTCATAACAGTTTGTTTCGGGGTTTTCAACATCACACTGGAGCCCTTTCCGGAAAGATACACGCGAGGGGATGACACAAGACTTCGGTTTATATATATATATAATATATATATATGGATTTAGTTTTGTGTATAGGGATTTCGATTTGTGTATATGGTTGTCCTTGCATTGTGGATAAGGGTTTAAAATTAGGCCTTGTCTTTTGGGTAAATTTCGAGAGGAGGTTTAATTCCTTCTGCTCATATATATATATATATATATATATCTATATATATATATATATATAGATATATATATATATATATAGATATATATATCTATATCTATATATATATAGATATAGATATACACTCACCGGCCACTTTATTAGGTACCCCATGCTAGTAACGGGTTGGACCCCCTTTTGCCTTCCGAACTGCCTCAATTCTTCGTGGCATAGATTCAACAAGGTGCTGGAAGCATTCCTCAGGGAGTTTGGTCCATATTGACATGATGGCATCACACAGTTGCCGCAGATTTGTCGGCTGCACATCCATGATGCGAATCTCCCGTTCCACCACATCCCAAAGATGCTCTATTGGATTGAGATCTGGTGATTGTGGAGGCCATTTGAGTACAGCGAACTCATTGTCATGTTCAAGAAACCAGTCTGAGATGATTCCAGCTTTATGACATGGCGCATTATCCTGCTGAAAGTAGCCATCAGAAGTTGGGTACATTGTGGTCATAAAGGGATGGACATGGTCAGCAACAATACTCAGGTAGGCTGTGGCGTTGCAACGATGCTCAATTGGTACCAAGGGGCCCAAAGAGTGCCAAGAAAATATTCCCCACACCATGACACCACCACCACCAGCCTGAACCGTTGATACAAGGCAGGATGGATCCATGCTTTCATGTTGTAGACGCCAAATTCTGACCCTACCATCCGAATGTCGCAGCAGAAATCGAGACTCATCAGACCAGGCAACGTTTTTCCAATCTTCTATTGTCCAATTTCGATGAGCTTGTGCAAATTGTAGCCTCAGTTTCCTGTTCTTAGCTGAAAGGAGTGGCACCCGGTGTGATCTTCTGCTGCTGTAGCCCATCTGCCTCAAAGTTCGACGTACTGTGCGTTCAGAGATGCTCTTATGCCCACCTTGGTTGTAACGGGTGGTTATTTGAGTCACTGTTGCCCTTCTATCAGCTCGAACCAGTCTGGCCATTCTCCTTTGACCTCTGGCATCAACAAGGCATTTCCGCCCACAGAACTGCCGCTCACTGGATGTTTTTTCTTTTTCGGACCATTCTCTGTAAACCCTAGAGATGGTTGTGCGTGAAAATCCCAGTAGATTAGCAGTTTCTGAAATACTCAGACCAGCCCTTCTGGCACCAACAATCATGCCACGTTCAAAGTCACTCAAATCACCTTTCTTCCCCATACTGATGCTCGGTTTGAACTGCAGGAGATTGTCTTGACAATGTCTACATGCCTAAATGCACTGAGTTGCCGCCATGTGATTGGCTGCTTAGAAATTAAGTGTTAACGAGCAGTTGGACAGGTGTACCTAATAAAGTGGCCGGTGAGTGTATATATATATAGACAAATTGGCGCGATAGGAATGAGCTGTTCTTTTTTTTTTTTTTTGGTCCCCAGCAGTACATCTCCATACCAAGTGAAGGTCATAAGAGACTTAAGTCACACACACAGTGACTTGAGACTTGACTTGAGACTCGTCCTCGAAAGACTTGAGAATCGACTCGGACTCGAGCTCAGAGACTTGTGAGCATCTCTGGACTCCACTAATCAGCTGTTATGGTTGAGCTGTGTTAGACAAACAGTGCAGCCGTGAGTGCAAGTTTCCACGGCAACGGCGCAACTGGGTTCATTAACGAGCTGATCAAAGGGCAGAGAGTGATTTACAATGATTTACACAGAATTCACACCTCAAAGAAAAGAGTTCGGGGGGGAGGGGAGACAGTGAAAGGAAGGTCCTCTGGTCCTGTCAGACTGCACTAATCAGCTCATAGGGAGCAGCTGTGAGTCACAGACAAAGCTGTGTGTAACCGTGAAAAGTAGGGTTAGGTATCGTTTGAATTTGAGCGATTCCGATTCCGATTCCTGGTTTCGATTCCAGTTCCCAGCGATTCTCGATTCTGATTCTTTTAAGTTTAAGATATTTTAAATGAGCTAGCTAACCAAGGGTCTTTCTGAAGGAAATAGTCTGACCTTCTCCATCAATGTTAATTCTATGAACTTTTTATTAACTTTACTATGAATTTTCTAACAGGGCTGTTTTCAACTACAATATAAATATCAAACTATGAACTTGAATATTGTATAAACATTATAAATAACAGGGGTACACTTTCCTCCAGAGAGCTTTATTTTTGAAACCTCACAAAAACACATTTACACGTGAGTGTATGATACTGCAGGTACTTAAACGTTACTTTGCTCCCACTGATGGACGAACCCTTGGAATCAGAGGAAGAGGCAGCGCGTCAAACACGGGGCACAGGGAGGGGGGGGGGGGGGGGCGCAACTCCCCCAACCTCATGTAGCACCCGTCCCATGTAGCTATATAGTACTAATTAAATCTGCTAGGTTGTAGTAGTACTATGGGCGGGGCCCTGGGTTCACTTGTAAATATAATGGCGCAATTACCTGGTCTTATACAATTTGTCTTATAATTATAGATCCCTTATTTTGTAAACTAATAACTGGCGTGCCTCCAATAGAATTTAAGCAATAAAACAAAGGGTTCATGATTCTTATTAAAACCCTTTATCATATGTTTTAATGGTGTATTACCACTTTTACCTTTTAACCAGCTCTTACCCGAACACTATTACACTCAACATGGCAAACACACTTCAAAGGCATTTACAATTTGGCAAAACAGTTTGGCATTTATTACACTTCAATACGATCAATACAACATGCCCCCCCACTTTCTCCCACCCATGACACACCAAACCCTCGTTGCAGGCCTGAGTCGATGCTTGGGAGCGTTGAGACCTAAAACTTAATGGCCGCTTCACTTGTTCACACAAGCAATAAACAAAAAGAGCAGGTGAAAGTTAGTCAGTACTCACGTCTCTGGTTCCCCATTCAAAGGAGAAGATGAGCGGAATCCGGGCGATGGACGGCAGGCAGAACCCGGGAGAAAAAACACACCAGCAAACTGTCTACAACCGGAAGCGCAGACGCGGGAAACCGTTCTCCTTAGTGGTCCACAGGAGTTTTTCCGATTCTCGTCTTAGATGTCCGTCTCCTGAATCAGCTAAACACACATCCATCTGCTACGTCATGTCGATCTAGCAACACTTGTGTCATCAACTGAATTCACAGCAAAGTTAACAGTATGAAAGCCGAGCTAACCTGTATGGTGCTTATGCTAATAGCTAATCGCGATTAGCATCATAACTTGTTTACACTACAACATTTAGTCACAATATAGCAAACAATACACAACCACATCATATTTACCTCGGGCAGGTCACCACAATCCAAACCATCGGATAACTGGTCGTCAGCCGTCAAGTTATTAATAGGATCTCCGCTTAGATCATTACAACTTTACATAACGGTGAATGACTCTTCTTTCTTACACAGATACACTGAACCTGACCGTATACGCCCAAGCCCCGCCCCTTCCCCTGAGAACCGAGCCGGATTGGCTGCACTGTCAGCACTAACCAATTAAACACGAACAAAACAAAGATTGACTACTGCCACCAAGTTAGACTGTTAAGGTAAATAAACGAGCTGAATCATGTACACATCACACAAACTATACTCATTTACATAAATGACAACCGTGAAACTGTAAAAATAAGGCTGTTATTGGAATACCTTTTATCCACCTGTATCTTTTGCACCATATTTATGCACACTTCCAACTTGGTTTTAAGAAAACTATTTACATCCTGAGTGAATTTTGTGCCGGGGCTACACTCAAATCAGGGGCTGCTGGCGGTCGACGCGGGGAGTGCTAGTACAATCCTTTTTTTTCTGTGCAGCGCCAGCCTCACGGCTCATTTTAACAGATAGGACCGCTCCGCTCGGGCCACCCGGCACCCGCGCGCACACTGGTCTGACGCGTCACAAATTCACAACAACCGGGAGTTTTTTTGCAGAGTTTTCGGTTTGTTTCGAGAAGTGTAACCACACTTGGACCGCCGACGCACGCTACACATGTTCGATCGCGCTGTTACGCCAACACTTCCGGTGGACGCTTCTTCGTTGGTGTTCAGCGGTTTCTATTTCCGGTCGGCGCCGGCGGACTGAGAATCTTCTTCTTCTTCTTCTTCTTTAGGGTTTATCGGCAGCTTGCATCCTTTTATGTTGCACTTCCGGATTTATTTCTCTGTTATATCATATCCTTACTTCATATTCTTTTCACCAGCCCTGTTCTTAATAAAAAATGTAAAATAGTTTCTCTACATTGTTCATTCTCCCCACTCTCTAGTATTTCCTTCACTCCTGTCCCTTTTATTCCAGTCTTTCCTAACTCTTCCATCATCTTTTTCCTATGTACTTCATACTGTTTACAATTCATTAACACGTGCTCTATTGTTTCTGCAACCGGACAAAAACCACAAAAACCCGTTGGGTGCTTCCTTATAATATGAATATGTGTGCTGTTCAAATTACTGTGACCCTTAATCTGCTCATAACAATTTCTTCTCTTCTATTTCCTCCCCTTTTCTTCACAACCCCAATTTTATTTTGAATAGTGTACAAATGTCTTCCTTTATTGTCCCTATCCCACTGCTGTTGCCAATTCCTAATGGTTTCTTTCCATATTACACTCTTTCCCTCAGATTTTGACAGCTTAATATTTGGTTCAATACACTCTTTTTTAACAGCTTGTTTGTCTAACTTGTCGACTCTCTCATTTCCCACAATGCCAACACGAGCAGGAATCCAAGCCATTCCAATATCATAACTTTTTCCTTTTATTCTAGTATAGATTGTCAATATAGCATACAATAAATCCTGATGACTCTTAGACACACCAGTCATGAGACTGTATAAAGCTGACATTGAATCACTGCCAATTAAAGCTTTTTTAATTTTGTTTTCCTCAATCCATTCTAGTGCATCAATATAGCGTATAACTCAACTGCATACACACTCAGGTCATTTGTGGTTCTTCTACTTATCTCAGCTCTTTGATTCAGAATGTAAACTGCAGATCCGCTCTTTCCCGTTCCTGGATCCTTTGATCCATCTGTATAGATCTGAACATATTCTTTATACTTAACCTCTAAATGTCTATAACATTCCGCTACCAAATCAATATTCTTCCTTTCTTTTTTTGCCCGATTTAATTTCAAATCAACCGTCATTGTATGGAAGTAAATCTGTGCCATCGGGGGTTGAAATAAAAAGTTGATTGAATTTCTAGCACTGAATATTTATGCATTGAAATTATGTACCTGAATGTTTTTCAACATTAAAACACCGCAAAAAAATTCAACCTAAAAAAAAAAAATGTTGAAATATTCGAAATGGAGGCTACAATATTCAACCGCAAAAAATTCAACCTTGGCACACCAATATGCGGAGGCTACAATATTCAACCCAAATAAATTCAACCTTGGCACACCAACATCCGGGACACTAAGGTAGACCAATCGATTCTAGATTCAAGATCAGTAGCGTGCGTCAAGCTAAAGGAGCGAGCACCCAAAACACCTTCGGCTTCGGATTGTATCCATGTCCAATAATAACGGGGCTTTAACTCTTCTTCATGTCATCAGTGTGGCAACGTATGAAGAAATACATAAAAGAACATATAATGTATATATAATATATAATGTTGGCCGAGTGGGTAGCACAGCCGCTCTGTGGCATTACGTTATTTTGCGCGACACGGTTCGAATCCCGGTTGTGGCGGACTTTTAATAAATGTTCTTTTATGTATTTCTTCATACGTGGCAGTGACGTAGTGCTCACTTATACAATCGTAATCGCTGCAATGGATATGGGATGCATTTTTGAACATTTTCAGAACAATATGTTTGCAAATGTGTGACGACTCAAGTGACGGAGGCAGACAACACCTGCCTGCCGGGGGGAAACAAACACGCACCCGTAGCCAAACCAGTAGGTTCAAAAACCAGTAGGCACGTAACACCGGGGGAAAACAAACACGCACCCGTAGCCAAACCAGTAGTTCAAAAACCAGTAGGCACGTAACACAGTCACTGAAAAATGGGTTCTCGTTTCAGACTTTACGAGCAAATACAGGATCCCTTTGAGATCAATTCTAAAGCCTCGCATTAAGACGTACATCCCTTTATGTAAGACTCTGCGCTACTTGCAGGTCGCTGTGTTGTGCCAGATCCTCAATAAAGTTTACCCATGGTCATGAAGACTCATTTAACGTTACGTGGACTTTGAATGTCGCTTAATACCCAACTGAGATCGGCTTGTGCCGCTGTGAAAAAGGATCCTTCCACCGACGCTACTGCGGTTATTCCTGCATGTCCTGTCGGGTTTATGCGTCTGCGCGCTCCGTTAAAGCCGCTGCCCCCCCCCCCCCCCCCCCCTACGATACAGCGGCTCATCTGCCTCTTCAAGCGCGTTCCTGGTTTTCAAAACTCCGCCAATCACTCCTAACAGCTTGTCGAAGGATCTCAGCATCATTAAATGAGTTTGTGGCAAGCGTGAGGTGGGGTAGGAACTACCCCAATAATCTATGTTTTTAACTAGGGGAAAAAGAGAAACTAAAGGAAACCAGCAACGCCACCCTGGGAGAAATCACCCAGGGAAAAGAAAGAAATCTATGAATAAGGTAAATTACTAAATCTAAACAAAAGGACAACACAAGTTCGTTACACTGAGCAGGCGAGAGACGTGTTTCCAAAAGCATATACAACAGTTTATTGGGCACAATTCAAATCTAAAAAAAAGTTATCCTATTTGTATAAATTATCATGTATTCCAGGGCTGGGGCATTTGTGCTCAAGGTGAGTGAGGGGTGGGAGTATAAACTTAAAATGGGAGCACCACAATCCGAAATTAACACTCCAAACACACAAGGGCAAAGCAAAACAAAGGAGGGGAGTGAATAAGACACTACACACGAAGGGACACCATCACCAAACAGGATCACCTGTGAGGCCCTCAGCACCTGGAATCACAAAGATGGACAGTTAATGGGAGACTGAAAATAAATTCAACAACAATAGAGATCCAATACAAATCAAAAAGAAAGGAAAATATCAAAACAGGTTACAGTTTGAACTCAAAGAACTAAACCATCAAATAATCAAAAATAGCTACAAAAATAATAAAGAAAAATCTCCCTTGCCATCCACCTCCTATTTCAGGCAGCTAAACATGAAAACATAATACAATAGGCATAAAAATGCGGACAACGGGATTTCCACACCCGAACGCAGCAGCAGGCAATGTCCGTAAAAAGTGTGGGTTTTATCCCCACACAAAGCAGCAGCAGTCCAAAACGGGTCAGGGCAGTCGGGACCTCAGCGTGGCATAGCTCCGGGACGAAACGAGCAAACACGCAGTCCGACCTGTCAGCGCCTGCACATAAACGCAAGTTTATTACGGCGCAGACTAGATCGCCGACGCGCAATAGACTACAACATACCTGCACGGTGGAATAATTTGCGCAACACTGCAGAGAGCGCCGAGCGTCTGCGAACCTGCAGCCAGGTAAACCCGGAAGGGGGAGGTGCGTATCAGCTGTCAGAGAGCGAGCAGATCTACAGGTCCCTCCTTATATAATAAATTAAAGGGGGACAATACTGCGAGTGGGCGGAGCCACTGGAAAAGCAGTCATCCTGCTACAAATTCAAAACTAGAAGAAGAGGCGTATTGTGAGCGGCTGTACGCTCTCGTTTAACTTCCGCTTAGTTCATGTCCAACACAGTCTGTTAATGTACAAATGTCAGCTGTCTATTACGGAATCTTACAGACACAAACCACACTGATGACATGAAGAAGAGTTAAAGCCCCGTTATTATTGGACATGGATACAATCCGAAGCCGAAGGTGTTTTGGGTGCTCGCTCCTTTAGCTTGACGCACGCTACTGATCTTGAATCTAGAATCGATTGCTCCTCCTTAGTGTCCCGGATGTTGGTGTGCCAAGGTTGAATTTATTTGGGTTGAATATTGTAGCCTCCGCATATTGGTGTGCCAAGGTTGAATTTATTTGGGTTGAATATTGTAGCCTCCGCATATTGGTGTGCCAAGGTTGAATTTTTTGCGGTTGAATATTGTAGCCTCCATTTCGAATATTTCAACATTTTTTTTTTTTAGGTTGAATTTTTTTGCGGTGTTTTAATGTTGAAAAACATTCAGGTACATAATTTCAATGCATAAATATTCAGTGCTAGAAATTCAATCAACTTTTTATTTCAACCCCCGATGGCACAGATTTACTTCCATAAATCCCTTTCTCCATGACATGTCATGTGCTTTTTCTACATGGAGAAATACTGCTACTGTTGTCTCTTTGTGTACTTGTGCTTTTCTTATGTTATCTTCTAAACACAGTATTGCATCCATAGTATTTTCATAGTATTTTCTAAACCCACTTTGACATTCAGCCATCATACCCCTTTTTTCCATAATATTCATTAGCCTCTCATTTATCATTCTTTCCATTAATGTACAACTAGGAGAAGTCAGGGCAATCGGCCTATAGCTTGCTGGTTTACTAGCGTCCTTCCCAGGTTTCCTTATGGGAACAATAGTTGCCTCCTTCCAGCTCTTTGGTAATTTACCTTTCTCCCACACTTTGTTATACAGCATCAACAACTTTTCTTTCCCCTTTTCACTGAACCGTTTCAACATGCTACAACAAATGTCATCTTTTCTCCTCTTTGGCCGTTGCCCTATTTAGTTCTCCCATATTAAATAATACATTTAGCTCATCCTCTACTTTTCCCATCTCTGCAGGTGCCTCTACATTTTCACATTTAGTTTTTTCTCTCTTCTCTTCCTCAGACATGTTATTAGAGCTGTGCACCTCGGCAAATGTATTTACAACATTTCAGCTTTTTCTTTATTCGTCACTGTAATTTCATTTCACTACTTAAAACTGGATAATTCCATTCTCTTCTTTCACCACCCATCTTCTTCATCATTGTCCACACCTCTCCAGTCTGAGTTGTACTCCCAATTGTACTACAATAATTCCTCCAATGCATTCTATTTGCATGTCTAATTGTTTTCCTTACTATTGCCTGAGCATACTTATATTGAATCATATGCATAAAATGATGCGTTCTTTTCATTACTTTAAATGCTTTATTTCTATTTCTAACTGCTTCTTTACATTCCTCATTCCACCATGGTACTATTTTCCTCTTCACATTACCTTTACTTTTTGGAATTGTTTCCATTGCTGCCCTTATTATACCTTCTTTAATTTTACTTTCCAGTGTCTCTATATCATCATTATATTCAATCTGGCTCAGGTACCTGTCACTTTCCTCCTGGAATTTTTCCCAATTCATTCATTTTACTCAAAAGCCCATCTTCCTCCTCTATTTCCCATACTTTGAGATACTGCCATATTAACTTCACACATTACTGGATAGTGATCACTACCTATTGTTCCTTCTTTATAAACACTCCATTTACATATGGCTGCCATACTACTAGATACCTTTGTTAGATCCAGTGCAGATTCTTTCCCAGTCTTAACCTCTATCCTCGTTTTACTTCCATCATTTAAACACACCAAGTTCTTCTCATCCAATAGTTCTTTGATTACTTGTCCATTACTATCCATTTTCTCACTACCCCACAATGTATTATGTGCATTGAAATCCCCACACCATACAACATTATTATTATCTTGTCCCTCTATTTCCTCTAATTTCATTAAGTCTAACTTACTACATGGATTGCAATAATTTATAATTACCATTTTTTTCCTTTCCCCCCACGTTTCTACTACTACTACATACTCTTGCTCCTTACCTATACCTAACACCCTATACGGAATATGTATAAATGTAATACATCCCCCTCCACCACCATTGTCTAACTGATATGTCCACATATTATAAACTCCAAATTTGGCTTTAACCAGGATTCCTGGACACATCTTACATCTGGTTTTTCTCTTCTACTCCCAACAAATTGCTTAAACTGCTGCCCATTGGCGATCAAGCTTCTTGCATTCCAATGCAGGATTAACATTACTAAAATGATTAGCCCACCCATGCTGTCTCTGGACTCGACTGTACACTAAGTTCATCCCTTACTTCCTCCACTTCTTTTCTCCCCCACTCTTACTACTTTTTCTATTTTTACTTTTCCTATACACTTCATCTTCTTTGCTTTTTCCATTTGCTCTTCATTATTACATCCTACAAGTAGATTTCCATCTCCCAGGATCCTTGCATACTTCACCTCTCCTACTTTTTCTCTTATTATCTTAGTTAATATAGCATTTTTTTTTTTTTTTTTTTTAATTCAATCAAGAGGCTGTGGGTGTGAGATAGTACCGCTACCGGACCTATACAGGCCGTCGGCCGATACCATCCCACCCCACTTCCTACTCCATTTAACTCACCCACACCGAACAAGTATACACTGTGTTCCAGCCAGCAAATAGCTGCTTCCTTCCTCTCGCTGTTTTTTCGCCTCAAAAACAGCCCAAACCGTAAACTCGCCGCTTGCAACTTCTCCGGACTGAGAATCGAAACTAGGAATCGAATTTTAAACTTTTGAACGATACCGGGTAAATCGCAAAGCTAGTCCCGATTCCGATCGATTCTCGATACCCAACCCTAGTGAAAAGGGAGCAGCTGCAATCACTAACGAGCTCGAAGGACAGAGAGCGTAACAACGATTCACACAGAATCCACACCTCGAACAAATGTCCCCTGGAGCAAAACCATAAAGGGTTATAGTATTCTAGAATTTCTTTTCTCAATTTCACACTGATGAATGTGACCTCTATCACTACACATTTTCGTCTTTTACAGTACTTTTTAAAATATAAATTCCCTTGTGTCATCCAATACTAATTGTCTGCTGGTGCGAGCGCCACATGCAATGCTTACGCACATATAAAATACACCCATATGAAGATATAGTGTATGCTTGAGTAGTCAGTATGAATACTCAAATGACCTTTTCTCTGTATAAAAAGGACATTTACAATTGAAACCTCAATTGGTACAGAAAAAATGTTTGATTTTCTGTCTAGTTGTAGGTCGTTTTTATGGCACATTTAAGTTATAGTTTTCTTTTGTCAGTGTCAGTTTTCCTTGATGTGCTCCCTGTAGATGTTGACAGAGGGGCGGAGCTTCCAGCCGGCAGATCGGCTACGCAGGGAAATGCTGAGAGGGATGGAGAAGACTGCGGAGGATCAGGACCAAGGAACCTGGATCCACAAAGTCCTTCACATCCTAATACTGCTAAAGAAAAGACTTCTGAGCCTGAAATGATTTCATGATGACTTTCAAGAACCATTGTCAGATTCTGGACTTGAGAGTGAAGCTGGGAACACTAAGACTATGGTCTGCTGCACCTGCCCTGAAGCACAAGGAACCACATTATTCTCGTTCTGGAAAAATGTCTTCCAACTGTTTGGTTAGTGAGAATCGCTTGAGAGTAAAGCAAAAGAGAGAGTCACGGCAAGCAGTTGTCACAAGAGAGAAACCCCTATTTGTCGTAACAAAAACAAAGACCTCTAAAAAGACACCGTGGAATCCACACAGAAGTGAAACAATTCAGTTGTTATGTTTGTCAAACTAGATTTAGACGACAGGATCATTTGAACTCACACCAGAGAATCCACACAGGGGAGAAACCATTCAGTTGTGATGTTTGTGGGAAGAGTTTTAGACATCAGGATTATTTGTGTGACTCCCCCTTTGTCACTTTCACTTGTCACTTTGTTTAGCTGGTGCACTTTATCTTTATTTTTTTATTTTATCTTTATCTCTTCTTTCTTACTAACCTAATTTCATGTGTGGTCAGCTGCTGGTTTACATCATTTAACATGTTTCTATTTATTTCATTACTAGACTGTAAGAGTTCACCCATAGCATCAATGATCACTGTATCATAAATATGATATACTATGAAATTAAGCACTAAATCCCCTATCTAATGGTATGTAGCCTCCATGACCACTATATTATTGACATAAAAAAATTCAGTATCATGTACAGACACAGAGCAGGTTTAGGTACATTTAAATTTAAATTTATAGTGTCAAATAAGTTTGTGCTTTTAATTGGACGAGGACTAGTACACTGATTATCTTGATGTTTAAGTAACAAGACAAACGGTAGGTGATTATGTGGAATGTAGTCCTATCCATTAAATGATTAACTGATTAATTATTGCTGCTATATCAAACCTCTTTATTTTCTGAAACCTTTTTAAAGCTAATGCAGTGTGGTCTAATACAACAACCCAGAATTAAATGTATACCTCATTAACGTTTTTATGTTTTTCTTCCAGGAATGAAAGTGACATGTACACCTGCATGTCAGTGTAATCCAGTGAAGTTCATCAGCACCACAAACTACAGCTGCTCCATTACATATCGCATTTTTTAACCTTAAATATCCATTTAAAATGAAAGAAAACGAAACAAAAGCTTGATAGTAAAACAGCCCTTAGTAAAATGCATTAGCAAGACCAGCAAACGTGGTGACGTCATCACGTCAGCCGCTGTTCCAACTGCGGAAGTGAGCGTGC
Organism: Pungitius pungitius; assembly: GCF_949316345.1. NCBI lineage: Eukaryota > Metazoa > Chordata > Actinopteri > Perciformes > Gasterosteidae > Pungitius > Pungitius pungitius. The sequence continues at coordinate 737,359 of NC_084920.1, read as the reverse complement.
TCCCGGACTCGCGAGTCCGTTCTCGACATATCAGGGTTTGACAAAGAGCTTCAGTGGTTGCTGCTGGAGGACATGAAGGTTCGTTCTTAGTGCGGAGAGGACCCCTGTCTCTGTCTCCATGTCCAAACTACACGCGCTGAGACTGTTGCTCAGACAGCGAGTCGACGCTGAATCGGTTCTGATCGACGGATTAATCTCTGCTTATGAGGAGGAAATCCAACGTTTGAGAGAAAACGAGCGACGATACAAGCTGCTGGATGCTGTGTTCAACCCGACAGTCCGACTACACCGAGCAGGTCTGTGCTTCTTCTGTGTCACCGGTCTTCATTTAACGGGCTCACTCGCTTTTCTGATCGTTCGTGTTTCAGTTAAACCGTTAACTCAAATTAGTTAAGTTAGCTTGCTAACATAGCTAACAGTTAGCTAAAGAGAAGTCTAAGTCTTTCTCTCTTCCGGTCCCTGCACGCGCTGATGGAAACATGCACGTTCGCGTGTCCCGTTCCTTAGGTGTCCATCACCGGTAAAAGAGAGCGAACGGACCGAGTTCTCCGCCCCGCTTCCCGTAGCGTGCATCCGGCTGCTGCTTACCCGGCTAACGGCTCGTTTGTCCCGGAGCCCACAGACCGCTGCTTCCACTCCGTCGCCTCCATGGAGGGAGCCGTGTTTCGGGATTGTAGCATGATCCCTCTTAGTGTGTCCGTTGGCTTTCTTTATGTATTTACTGTACCGTTTTTGAATAAATGTAGAGGTAAAGTCAGCTCAAATTAAATAACCTTGTTGTGGTCACATTTTTGGGAACACATCAGTGGCGGGGGAACATTTCCCAGGAAGCCAACTTTTTGTTTTACGGGGGGACGGAACATTTCGTGTAGTCTGGTGAACCATTCCTTGATTTATGCGACCATCTTCCCAAAAGCACAACCAGCCGCATAAATCACAGCACACATTAGATATCGGAACGATGCGAATTCATTCACACACTCAATCACTTTACTTCATATCAAATCAATCTTCTTCTCAGTACGGGGTTCTAGTTTTGGTGTAGTTTTTATGCGTTTGTTAGTCTTGTGTCTCTCAAAATCACATTATTTTTTTCTCCAGGGGGCATTTGTTTGAGGTGTGGGTTCTGAGTAAATCACTGTGAGCTCATTAGTGACTGCACCTGCTCCGTTGTCATGGTTACTTGCTCATGGCGGCCCTGTCTGTGACTCACAGCTGATCCACTTTAGCTGATTAGTGCAGCCTGACATGACCTCCTTCTCTCCTCCCACCCTCCCCAGCTGCTCCATGGCTAAACCATAACGGCTGATTAGTAAAGTCACATGATGCAGCTATGCTTTCTGTCAACAGACATCTCTCCTTTCCTTACCCTCTTCCTCCCTCCCCCCCATCCCATCATTTCAAAACAACCCCCCCCCCATGGAGGGAATTCCTACTGTAATGTTTGATGAGGCCTATCAATTAATAACGTCTTAGTTTGAATAACAAATATTCTGTCTCAACCCCCCACCCCCTCACCCAATTCCATAATTTTAAAATAAAAGCTGCAATGAGTATCTGTAATTTAACCATGAAGCTTAGGATAAAGCTGTTTCGTTGAATACTTATTGCTCTTTCAAATAGTACTACAACCATTACTAATATTGCTGGTACTTCTAGTATTTCCACTGGTATTACTAAAATGAAGAATTAGGGCGACTGTGGGTGAGTGGGGTGCGCGGCCGTCCTCCAATCAGAGGGTTGTTGGTCTGATCCCAGGCCCGGCTAACCTGCATGTCAATGTGTCCTTGGGCAAGACACTTAACCCCAGCATTGCTCCTCTAGCTGTGACTACAGTGTGTGAATGTTAGTTACTGATGGGCAGGTGCCACTGTGGTAGGTCCTGTCATCAGTGTATGAATGGGTGAATGATGTCATGTAGTTTTAAAGCGCTTTGAGTGGTCGGAAGACTAGAAAAGCGCTGTACGAATCCATTTACCATTTTACCTAGCCCATTTGGTTTGAATGACAAACATTCTATCATTCCCTTTGACGCTGTCCTGAGTAATCACAAGGGAGCAGTGTCCTCACAATAGCCTCACCTGATTAGTTGATCTATTTTTTATTTTTCATCCAGGGAAGCCAACTTAGCTTGACCTCCTATTTTACACATCATGAAAAGCTCAATAATGAATAAAGAGAGACAAGGAGACTGTTAAGCTGTTTTTATTGTTTATATTTTATAGATGATTAAATGAGTTAAATTCTGTGAGGAAGCCAGGCTTCCCTTGGACTCTGCAAGAAAAGGCCACTTTACAACATTGAGTTATGATGTTAATTGGTTTGTTGAATTTGAACGATTTATTTAATTACAGATTTTGATTATTACATATAGACTGTCCAAAGGGAGATCTGATTATTGCAGTAACTGTTGATACAGGAGCAGGCGCGTGCTGGTGGCTTTAGAAGTGAGGCTGTGAGTTAGCGCATGAACATGCCCAGCCCTAGTTACAATGTTTAGTGCCTTGTGAAAAGAGTTTTGTCATCTAGACCGAAGAAGAGTTCCAGCACCGTTCAGAACAAGTGCCTTAGGTTTTAGAAACGGGAAAAAGATGGCTAATGGAGTTTAAAAGGCTGCTGTTCTGTTCTGAGGAATATTTCTTTTTAAATAAATATTGGGAAATTCTGTAGGTCATCAATTCATTTGAGCTGACTTTACCTTTTTATTTTTCTCTAACTGTACTGTACAGTAAACTATCATAGCAGGAGGGTAGGGGAAATAGAGGATCCCTTTTAAGGAACTGATTTATAAAAAGTTAACATGGTTCTAATTTAATTTGAGCTGATTTGAAATTAAAAATGGTGCAGTTGTGTAACCTAATATCAAATATTTTGAATACATGAAATTTGGCACTCGTTTTTGTCTGTCTCTACTTTTTGGGCTGAACAAGCCCCACTACATCACAGTGTGTAGGGGTGCATTACATTTCAAGCTGCGGCTCACATGACCACAGTCAGAGGTAGGCCTGTCGCAACATGCCATGTCCACACGCTCTGAAATTGTGTGCAATAATATTTAGTGCTGCGATATTCATTTTACATATAAATGAACGTCAACATTTAAGTTGTTTGCGCTGCCTCGGTGCTTTTTCCTTGTGGGACGCAGAGGGGCTGTATAAGATTTCCTTACGGTATGAATTAAACCCACACCGTTCATACCAGTGTTACTCAACACCCAACTTTGCTCTCATCGCTGGGTGCGCGGGGGATGGAGCTTCTTGTCTTATGTGTTTTTGAAATTGAGTCATGGTTATAACTTTATAAACACAATGAATAACCCACAACAAACCCTCTTTAACGGGGTCAACACATGTGACACATAAACAATTTAACACTAATAATTGTATATCTACAAGATTACCCCGCCATCTGCTTGCTGGGTACAACTCACAACGAGTAACTGTTGCTACAGGAAAACACGGAAAAGAGCGATACAGGAGGAACAACCAGAGAGGCACCAACACAACTTGTGCCAAGGAGAGGAGCTGTCTCTGTTTTGAGGGTTTGGGGTTTTGGAGAATCCTACGTAAATTAAATCAAAAAAAGATTTATTCCAAAGTTTGTTGAGCCACTGGTATTGCCTCTGGTGGCAATACTACCAGCCACAAGAAGCTAACGCGCTAACTCAACATTCTACATTCTCTTTGTATAAATTCCTTGCTTGTCTCACAAATCAGTCTGAATTCACAGTTGTCTATTATGTTCTCCCTGTAGATGTTCAGCAGCTGTTGCCGATTAAAGCAGAAGTTCTCAGTCAGTGCCAGGATGAGGACCAGGAGTCCCTCCACCTGAAAGAGGAAAATGAGGAGATCTGGACCTGTCTAGAAGGAGAGCAATTTGACAGGCTTGAGGTGAACAATATTAACAAGTTTCAATTCATTGAAGTGACTGTGAAGAGTGAGGATGACGAACCTCACATTGCACAGCTTCATCAAAGCCAAACAGAGGACGACAATGAGGAGGAGCTTCCGGACAGAAGATTAGTTACACAGATAAAAACAGAGAAGGATAGAGAAGAGTGTAGTGGATCAGGACCAGCTAAGAAGCTAAAGCTACAAATTCCTTCACATCCATATACTAATAAGGAAAAGGCTTCAGAATTATCTGAGTCTGAAATGAGTTATGATTGTCAAGAACCGTTGTCAGATTCTGGACCTGAAAGTCTAGATGGGGACAATGTTTGCAAGGAGGCTAGGGCACCAGAGTCTGCTGCACCTGCCTTGAAGCATAAGGAACCCTTTGGATGTCATGTGGGTTGTAACATTGGTAACAAACCCTTTAGCTACTTCAAGTGTAGTAATCGATTTTACTACAAAGGGTTCCTTAAGCGACATATGATCTGTCATTTTGGGAGAAAATCCTTCAGTTCTTTGGGTAGTAAGAAATGCTTGAGAGTAAAGCAAAAAAAGTCACGACCAAAAGTTTTTAGGGAGAAACCACATGGTTGTGATATTTGTGGTAAAAGATTTACGGAAAAGACAAATTTGAGGAAACACAAGATGGTCCACACAGGGGCTCGATTTAGAGAAAAGAGAGTTCTAAAGGGGCACCAGAGTATCCACACTGCAGAGAAACCATTCAGTTGTGATGTTTGTGGGCGTGCATTTAGACGCAGTGGAGATTTGAAGAGACACCAGATGATTCACACAGGAGAGAAACTATTCAGTTGTGATGTTTGTGGTATTAGATTTGCAGAAAAAGGAAATTTGACAAAACACCAGAGGATACACAGCAAAGAGAATCCAATCATTTGTGATGTTTGCGGCATTAGATTTACAGCTAGGAGAAGTTTGAACAATCACCTGAGTATACACACGGGTGTTAAACCATTCAGTTGTGATGTCTGTGGAAAACATTTTAGACTAAAGAATAATTTAAAAACCCACCAGAAAAAACATACAGCAGAGAAACGATTCAGTTGTGATGTGTGTGGAAAAAGGTTTCTAGAAAGTGGAAATGCAAAAAAACACTACAGAATCCACACAGGGGAGAAACCATTCATTTGTGATGTGTGTGGGAAGAGATTTCAATTTCGGGGAAAATTGGTTAATCACCGGAGAATCCACACAGCAGAGAAACCATTCCGTTGTGATGTTTGTGGGACAGGTTTTAGACAACCAGATTCCTTGAAGGCCCACCAGAGAATCCACACAGGAGAGAAACCATACAGTTGTGCTGTTTGTGAGAAAAGATTTACAGATACTGGAGCTCTAAGACAACACAAGAGAATCCACACAGGGGAGAAACCATTCATTTGTAATTTGTGTGGGACTGGATTCAGATTTCACGGAAATTTGACTAGTCACCGGAGAACTCACACAGGAGAGAGACCATACATTTGTGATGTTTGTGGGAAAAGTTTCACAGCAACTGGACCTCTAAAAAACCACAAGAGAATCCACACAGGGGAGAAACCATTCCATTGTGATGTTTGTGGAAAAGACTTTAGAGAAAGGAGACATTTGAAATGTCACGAGAAAAGCCACACAGGAGAGAGACCATTCCGTTGTGATGTTTGTGGAAAAGACTTTAGAGAAAGCGGACATTTAAAATCTCATGAGAAAATCCACACAGGGGAGAAACCATTCCGTTGTGATGTTTGTGGAAAAGAATTTAGAGAAAGCAGACATTTGAAATCTCATAAGAAAATCCACACAAGAGTCACCAATCCGTTGTGATGTATGGGGTCTAGATCTACAATATAGGGAACTTTGAATATATCACCACAGAATCCGCACAAGAAATGAACTGTTCCTTTCAGTTGCTCAAGGTTTTATTTTGCTTAAAACCATAGCGTTTGTTATCATTCTTGATCGTTCTCATGTTATTTAAAGAATATGTCAAAAAAAATAAATTTGAGTGTTCAACAATGTGATGTATCTCCATTAAAATCACAGTGGGTCTATCAACCTAGTACAAAAAAAAATGTATTTAAAATGTTTTACACCATGTAATGTTTTACAATCTACAATAAACATTTTCTTTCAGTCTTTTTGTATTACTGAATATTTATCATACACGTCCCATTGTTTCCTGAAAAATAAGTTTCTATAAAATGTAGGGCCGGGACTTTAGCGCGTTAATTAAGATTAATTAATTACAATGTGAATTAAGATTAATTAATTACACAAAAAATAACACATTAAACATTTTTACGCATTTTTACACTTATTTTTTGCACCGCGGAACGTTTCTCACTGGGTTGAGTTTCGGAGGACCGATTATACTGGAGCACCAACTAGCGTTCATGACTTCAGACAACAACAAACCACAGTGAACATGAACGCAGAAGCTGACAAGACCGTGTCGGGTGGCCCCGTGAATGGGAAATCTTATTATAATAAACACACGGATGGAAGCGTCGATAAGAGCGTGGTTGTGTGCAAGCTGTGCAACAAGGAATTCACATCGAGCCTCAAGTATCACCTCAACGCAACACAATTAGCAGCTAGCGTGGACGTACAAGGACCCACACCCAACCCACACTGCACCAGATGACTGGTTTAAGGACCAGGGTAACTAAGTCCACGTCTGAAAAAATAACCAATGTTCTGAATGTACTTGAAAGTATTGGTATAATTAAAAAAAAACCTAGTTTACAGAAGGTCTACTTACCTATAGGCTACCTGAATTTCTGAAAGTACTATATTTCTAAATATGCTATTTCTACGCTGGAATTGGTTGAACAAAAATAAAAATGTGAAAAAAATTACTTCTCACTGTTCTCAGGTCAAATATTTATGAAATTAAAATGCGATTAATTTCGATTAATTAATTAGATGAATATTTTTAATCGAGTCCCGGCCCTAATAATATATATATATATTATATTATATATATTGACCTTATATTACATATATTTTTTTATTATAATTTTTTACCTATTTGTTACATGTCCCCAAGTTTTGTCTCTATGCCTTTTAACTGTGAGTGGGGGTAGTGTTTTGTTTTTTTCATGGTTTACAGGTGTGCAGTGCTGGTTGGCTGTTGGCGAGGAGGCGTGACCGTATAAGACCTGGGGAGCAATCAGCTAACGAGCTGGTGGCCTATTTAACCAGCCTGGTTGATGAACAGAGGAGAGAGAGAAGAGTTAGTTTTGTGAGACCCAATTGTACTCTACCTCAGTTTTGGAGAAGGGGTAGGTAGTTCTGCCCATGGGTGTACATTTCCATCACGTAGGTAAAACTTTGTTACACACACTAAGTTAGCTGGGTGGGGTCACCCCTGTAGTTTTTGCAATAGAGAGGTGAGCTGGTTAGGGATAGATTGTGTTAGGCAGGAAAAGGGGTGTAGAACAAAAGGGACCTTTTGTTTATTTCATTACTTTGACCCCAGCCCCCACAATCCCCTTCTCCTCCCTTATTTGGTTGTGTGTGTACTTTTTGTTTTTGTTTGTCACCTACTAAATGTCCCACAAGGACCAAACACATGCGTGTCATGCCGCTTTATTTGTTTCAGCTGCACATCTGGGTTCAACCCTCAAGGGACATGGTGGCTCTTCCTAAATCCTTTTTTAGTTTTGGGTAACTGACATTTATAAAAAGTCATAATGGGATATTGCCCCAGAGACGGATTGGTGCATCTTGGAGGATCAGCATGCTATTCATCCTTCCTGCATTGGTAAAGGCACAAGTGAGGCTGTAATAAGTTTCATATAAGTGCGACCACTGAATGAGACACATCTGCTCATCTTTACAGCGGAGTTGCAAGCCAGTCATCGCCTCCTTATTTACGCTGCAGCATTGGGGTGAGCGTTACAGTTCTATAACACAGTCACAGTCGATCCACCATTACCCTCCCCTTCGTAGTCTAGGTCTGTGAGGCAGCGCACTATCACCCAGGGTTCCCCGTCCCCACTATAATAAAAGGACTCGAAACTAAAATGGTACGACTTGTGACTCGACTTGAGACTTGTTGGCTGTGACTTGTGACTCGACTTGGGACTTGCTTCGTCTTTGACTCGACTTGACTCGGGACTCGAGGGCAATGACTTGAGACTTGCTTGTGACTTGCCTAACAGTGACTTGTTCCCACCTCTGGTGGCTACATAGCATGGCTAATAAGTGCTAAAAGGCTAAAGCAATTAACATCAAATTCACTTCGTCAGCAAAAGATTCTTCATCATTCTTGACAATGCCATCATAACTCAAGTGAACGCGCCGTGTGTTTCTGCATAACCCCTAGGGTTCACTTCTCAGAAACAACCGTGGGGACAATGCCCCCACTACTACCTCCGCGGCAGTGTGCTCAAGACTTGGCACGAGCGGGATTTGAACCCACTGGCGGTGCGCACAGAGGCTTCTGGGCTCTAGCTTGCACCCCTACACTACCAGTCCTGGTCACATTTTGACAACTTTGATTCTCCTATTTAACCTTGAGCATGTGAGTTAAACCTCAAAAATCTTTTTAAATGCTTTTTCCTCATCTGGTCTTGAACCCACAACCTTCAGTTGCAGTGCAGGGGCTTATGTCAGCAGCTCTTCCACTGTGCTACTTCACCACACACTAACCAATCCTTTGTTTGTTGTATTTAACCTTGAGATTGCTACTCAAAGCTGAGGTAAAGCCAAAGGCTCAAACATAAGACTGGGCTTGAACCCACAACCTTCAGTTGCAGTGCAGGGGCTTATGTCAGCAGCTCTTCCACTGTGCTACTTCACCACACACTAACCAACCCTTTGTTTGTTGTATTTAACCTTGAGATTGCTACTCAAACCTGAAGTAAAGCAAAAGGCTCAAACATAAGACTGGGCTTGAACCCACAACCTTCAAGTGCAGTGCAGGGGCTTATGTCAGCAGCTCTTCCACTGTGCTACTTCACCACACACTAACCAACCCTTTGTTTGTTGTATTTAACCTTGAGATTGCTACTCAAACCTGAAGTAAAGCCAAAGGCTCAAACTCACAACGTTCAAATGCAGTGCAGGGGCTTATGTCAGCAGCTCTTCCGCTGTGCTACTTCACCACACACTAACCAACCCTTTGTTTGTTGTATTTAACCTTGGGATTGCTACGCAAACCTGAAGTAAAGCCAAAGGCTCAAACCCCAAACCTTCAAATGCAGTGCAGGCTTGTGGCAGCAGCTCTTCCGCTGTGCTACTTCACCACACACTAACCAACCCTTTGTTTGTTGTATTTAACCTTGAGATTGCTACTCAAACCTGAAGTAAAGCCAAAGGCTCAAAACCAAGACTGGTCTTGAACCCACAACCTTCAAGTGCAGTGCAGGGGCTTATGTCAGCAGCCCTTCCGCTGTGCTACTTCACCACACACTAACCAACCCTTTGTTTGTTGTATTTAACCTTGGGATTGCTACTCAAACCTGAAGTAAAGCCAAAGGCTCAAACCCAAGACTGAGCTTGAACCCACAACCTTCAAATGCAGTGCAGGCTTGTGGCAGCAGCTCTTCCGCTGTGCTACTTCACCACACACTAACCAACCCTTTGTTTGTTGTATTTAACCTTGAGATTGCTACTCAAACCTGAAGTAAAGCCAAAGGCACAAACCCAAGACTGGGCTTGAACTCACAACCTTCAAACACAGTGCAGGCTTGTGGCAGCTGCTCTTCCGCTGTGCTACTTCACCACACACGAACCAACCCTTTGTTTCTCGAATTTAACCTTGAGACTGCTTCTCAAACCTCAAAACTCTTTCAAAGCAGAAGCGATGTCTGCATGAAGGGGCATGAACCCACAACCTCAGACAGCAGGTTGGATTGCAGCCCTTCAGTTGTTCCCTTGTGCTATTCAAGCACATGCCTCATTGTGTCCGTTTCTCATATTAGACCTTGGGATTGTTTACTCAACCTCAAAACTGTTTCAAAGTTTACAGTTTGAAGCCCTGACTGCAACCAAAACCTCCTTCTGAGAGAGCAGGTTTGAACTGAGGATCCTCCACACTTCAGCCTTCCTGCTCTCTCCCTGCACTGTTCCATCACACACCTGTTGATGTTTTTGAATCCAACCTCAATTCTCATAGATTGGAATTCACAACCGTTTCATACCGTTATAATAGAATTGCAGGTCAAGTAAAGTCATATAATGGCATTTCTAATAAAGCCCTAGTTGATTTCACTACTTTTATGCTGTGATCCTTATTTCACTTTTTTCGACATGTGTGCTGATGCCCGCGTGTGAATTGAGAGGATCCATACCGACTCCCCTATGGATCTAAACCAGTCTGAGGGTCCTCCTCAGCTGAGTGGAGAATAAATCCCGGAAGAAATAAACACGTTTGACACACGGCACCTTGAGGAGAGAGAATCAAATCCCAAATGTGGATCAGGAAGGTCAGCTTTGATTCCACTAGAGACACCAGAACTCACGATGATTCACAGTGTCACTGTTTGTTTAATTTAAATGTAAAAGTTCTTGATAATGAACTTGTTTCCAAAACAAAAAAAGAATAATGCTTGCTTTTTATACTATGTGCTCAAAGGTACTTTGGGTGTTTCATTATGGTTATTGATTATTGATTTGGATTTGGTCAATAAGAAAAATCCTGCCTTTGATCGTAATAATAGACTGCTGAGTAATTCAAAACTTGAGTAGGACATTTTGATCAGTTTGATCATAATTAAGGATTAAGGATTACCTTGATCCCTCGTTGGAGGTGGATTTTAGGCAGATCACATGTAAAGGCCTAAGTTGCCAAAGTTCTTTGTTTAATACAGATATTTGAATATGAATGCCTTATGTAAGTAACAGTTCGTTAAGTTCTAACCACTAATAAAGGCCTCCAGTTAAAATCAGTCAAATGTATTAATCCACATGCATTCAGCACACAAAAGGATATGCTGTTTGGAGCAGGTCTGTATAAACTGAATCTCTTCTCTTTCCATAAACATCTGTAAAGAAAAAAAAAACTAAGGTTTTAGGGCTGTATCTTTTGTACGCGTTCCTAAAAAGATATGTACGACACATTTTAAAATCTACACACAATGCCTTGCCAGTAAATGCATTAATTTGTGGACTGTGGACCGTGACATCCAGACGCTAGCCTATTTACTACAGCAAACTGTCTTTTTGCAAACTAAAGAGACACCTCTTTTGACATTGTAGCACTTAAATTGTACTTCTAATGATTCTTATGTATAACAAGTTGTAAATCAGCTTATTTAATAAAATTGCACTTTATTGTTTCTTGTTCGTCTGAGTTTGTATCCTTATGGTTAAAATGCACTTCTTGTAAGTCACTTTGGATAAAAGCGTCAGTTGTGCCAGCTTCTCCTTTTTTTCTGGTAAAATATTTGCTCAAATTTCCTGTTTGCTATCTGTGATCCAGGCAGTGGGACGGATTTGGAGATCCATATCTGCCGATATCAGGATCACTCTGATCCAGTCCTGCAAAGTTTTGAAGTACCGGGATAGGGCAGCCAACGGGCTAGAGCCGGCCCTGAGTGGGGCACGTGTAGTTGAGAGAGTTTGTCCTGCAGCAAAGACGGGATGATGGTGTTGAAAGCAGAGCTTAAAAAACAGGATCCTGGCGTAGGTTCCTAAGGAGTCCCGGGGGTGGAGGATGAAGTGGAGGGCCATGTTGACAGCAGGTTGGTGGAGGAGGTTTTTTTTGGCTTGTAGTTTGTGAGGTGAGGGAAAGAACAGGGCCCTGGCTGTCCGTAAGCTGCCAGGACAAGTGCAAGGGCTCACAACTCAGGTAATGTACACAGGTATCTTTAAAGTCTGTGTTTCCATAATCCAAACTAGAAGATTAAAATAGGTGTCCTTTAAATGGCTCCACAATATAAAACCTTTATTAAAAATTATTAAAAATTAATAACTTTATTAAAGATTTTTTTTTTGTGTTAGGGACCCGATCTGCATATCTGTTGTTTTTTTCCCTGTCTTTTGTGCTTTTGTTCTGTTTTGTCAATCCAGTTTCCACCTCTGTGTTCCGCCTTCGCCCCCCCCCTCTCTCGATAGCTCAGCTGTGGCTCATTCCAGGCATCACCAGTGGGGGGCATAAAGGCTTCACAGTTCCCTGGCTGGTCTCAGGTTCTGTTTTGTATCGATCAGAGTTTTTCTTACCTGTTTGCACGTTTTGTTTTTTGGGCCCTGCAGTGCCAGAACCACGGAGTACACATTTTGGGTTGGACTTTTGATTATGGTGTCCGACCTCGGGTTTCCACACCAGAACCCTGCCCCATCCCCTCGGACCACAAGTCATGGAGTCTCCCTCCCGACTTCAGTTGAGCCTGAGGAGCACTTTGTGTTTCCCCCTTTGAGAATCTGCCTTCTTCGTTTGTTTTGCTTTTTCTGGTTCACTTTCCTGGTTGGGTGGGGAATAAAAGTCATTTGGCTAGAGATCAAACTGCTGTGTGCGTGCTTTTGGGTCCACCGATTACACATCATAACACATAACAATGGGTAAAACCATATAAAGTTTTCTCAAAATAAAAAAATTGAATAAAAAGCTTAAAAGACCATGATTAAAAACCTTTTGCATGTCTTCTTTTTATTCCCTAGGTGAGGTAGGTGGTTATGGATCGCATTCCGGTATTCCAATGAGGTCGTCCAGATGAAAGTCCCGGACCAACTGTATAATGCAATTCTCAAAAATTTGGCCTGCAGTTTTAATGGTCCATTGTGAAGGGTCCCATGTGTCCATCTGAAAAAGGTCCTCCTGGATAGGTTTGAGGACCTTGTTTCTTAATCGTTGTTATTTGATTCTCTCCATGGAGGTTGTTCATTCCCACAGAGGACCACCCCTTCAACCAGGGACTGAAGTGCCTACAGTTCAACGTCATGTCTGCATTTTGGTCATCTAGGATTAAAAAGGGTCAGAGCTGCTGTCCTTCAGAGTTACTGACCCCTAGTGGTGAAAACAGGTTAGTGCACCAGAAGTTAAAACATGAAAGGCTCCCGATGTCCGTTGGTTCCTCAGTTGTTACTGCTGCAGAACCGTTGGAGGACATGGAGGTTTGTTCTCAGTGTATCTGCATTGATCATACAAGAGTCCACGATTCTTACTGATGTTCACGTTCATTTTTTCTTCTCATGGAACACCATGAAGAATAGAAGATACAAAACAAACAAACAACAAAGAAGCCAATACTCCGAAAAATAGTCCCTCATCAAGAATAGCAGCACTTAAGTCAATAAACTTTACCATGTTCTCCTGGTAGAATAATGTGACAAGTACAAATGACGATTATGTGATTGTTTATCTATTAATGTTGGAGAGGGAGGTGGTTTGTGGTATTTTGTCTGCTGTGGCCTCATCACGGATGGATTGGACCTCATGGTCTGGAGCTCGCGGGTTGCCCTCATTCTGGTGAATGGGTCACTGGAGGAAACACCGCAAAATCACCATTGTGATTATTTCTCCCCATTGCAGGTATGTAACACTTGGTTCTACAGTCGTACGGTTTCCTGCTGAGTCCAAGATGACAGTAGAGTGTGGACGCTGTTTTTTTGATGTGTTGACATTGATACTGAGCAGGCTTTAGCAGGTTAAATCTGTGACACCAAGGGACGCAGCTATATGACGCATATATGTAAAGGTCTGTGTTGTAAACGCTTGTAATAAAGATTCTGGTGAACTGTTGTGATTATTTCTCACCATTGCAGGGCGTAACAATAACAGGAAAGAAAAGACGGGAAAGAAAAAGTTTCATGTTTTTACCCGCCACGTCTCATCTTCGAGTTCTGTTTAACGTCCGGATGAAAGGTCATGTTACATTTGTATTACAAATTTAGCACAAATTGATTAATTGGGACATGGTTCCTGTGCAGGCGCTACATACACAAAGATTCAGTGATAATTAACCTCATGCTCTTCACATTGGATGTGAGGTGTGAAGTGACTAGAAAGCACCAACCCTTCTGACGGCGCCTATAAATCCATCTTGTTCTCAGGTTTCTGTTTCCAGGGAAACGGCACACATGAATGTATCAGAGAGGGGAACACGACGAGACAGAGGAGGAGTGAAGAATTTTGTGATTCCCATGTCTGAAAATAGCAACCTTTACCTGAAATAAACTGTCCTGTTCCTATTCATCGAACTGAGACTCCATTAAGAAGAAAATGGGTCTGCAATGGAATCATAGACTGGGTGACCACCCATCCATCACCATCTGCATGAACATAGAAAAAAAGCACAAAAAACACTTCAATTATGTCCTGTTCGCTAATGGTTTATTCCTCCGTCTTATTTGGCGTGAAAAGTCCCTCTAGCTGTAAATTATACGTCAGTCAGCAAATGGAAACATCTCCATGATGCAGATTAAAATACCTGCAGTATAAGAGGCCTTAACCATCCACAGTACAACACTAAATGTAACTCACATGCTTCTAAGTGGCTCCCCCTCCGTCACATCGGGTTAATGTTGGGGATCGATCGTTATGGAGTGCACAGTCAGCTAAAATGCCCAAATGGAGGGAGCCACCAACATAGCAAATAATATGAAGTTGCCATAAGGTTAGGCCACCTCTCTATATGTGATCTGGGCTTTAGCCTTAGAAGATATATATCTATTAATTATAAATGATAGATCGCATAACTATTCATCCATGCAGCAGAGAGCAGCGCTCACAATGCGGCCGGCAACAAAGCAGACAAAGACACACAGAGATTTTTCTACTTTCTTAGCAGCTCAGTCTGTGACATTTCTGCCACAATCCTCCTAAGAGGGCAAGATGCCCGAGGGAGCGATGACTCCCCCTTCTGCCAGGAATCCCATCTGATGGGAGGAGTGGAGGAGGGAGGAGGGGGATCGGGAGATGGAGAGGATGAATGTTACCTGGTAGGGAAGGGGGCCTCGTCCAACATGTATGAACAGTAGGATTACAGTTGGGAAAGTCCAGAGAGCCAAGTCCCGCCGTGGGCCTCTTCTGTGCTGTTACATCACAGTGTGTGCACGGGGGCTGTTTGGGGTTATTTATACATCCCATCTCATCCATCACAGGCGGCTGCAGGCTCTGCCCCCAGAAGTACACAAACATACTGGCCATCGCTGGAATATGCACCACTTTCTGCCTGCAACCTAAAAGCACGGTAGCCTCTCACCGCCCCCCCCCCCCCCCCCCCCCCCCCTCGCGGGCGCATAAACGCGCTCCATAGATTGTGTTTGCGCGCATTGGCGAGCAAGATGGCGCTGTGGCGTGTCAGCACCGCGGACAGCTCCTGACCGGACAGCTCGCGGCGTTCCAGTTGTTTGGTAGCTTTCTTCTGGGGTCACGTGCTCTCGTTCGCTCGGAGCCCCCCAGATGCTGTGAATGCATCCAGGTGTCGCGGGAAGACGGAAGTCACATCCCGGAACAACTCGACTGCTGAACAGTCCTCCTCCTCCTCGTCGTCCTTCAGGAGGAAGACAGCCATCCAGCGGCCTCGGCCCGCGGTGACTTCTCACCGGAGGAGGAGCGCCGTTCCGCCTCGATGACGCCGCTGTGAGATGGAGGTGCGCGCGGAGCGATCACGAGGAGAAATGACGCTCCGATCAAGAGCCATTGGTGCCCAGCTCTCTGCCACCCGAGCCCGCAGCTCTGCTTTCCAATGATGCGTCTCATAACCGCCGATAGGACGATGTTGGTGCTCCTGGTGACGATGTCTGCGGTGGGTTTCAGCCCCGGCTTCGCCCTCAGCTCCCATTTCAGCTCAGGTGAGCCGACATTCCGCCGCGGCCACGTCGTTAGATGCTCTTCAATAACATGAACCTTCTCGTTCTATCGTATACCCGAACGTTCCTCTTATCACGTTACAGCACAGGTGTCCTCACTGTCTGTCCTTGTGTCCTGTACGTTTATGCATGACAAGAAAAATGAATTCAATTAAAGAGCAGATGCAGCTCTGAAATGAGTTTTCCTGCCGGGTGGGTGTAAAGCAGCAAAGCTTTGCATTAAGGGGACGTGAAGGAGATATTTCAAAGTGAATTGTGGGAGAAAAAGGTCTTCGTCTAATTGGACCAGGATGCAGCTTGTTGTTATCCAATTAGTGCTGGGGAAGAACAGGATTGTGGGAGTTGATGATTGGAGACAGATCGCCTTGTTGTTTCCTTCTATAATAACCAGAAATCACTGCAAAGCGAGGGCTCTTCCATGGTTATGCAGCATAAGCAGCCTGTCGTTCAGAGGGTTTCCATGGAAACCGAAAGGTGCAGCAATGGTTTCCAAAAAGGATTCTGAGTGGGTCTCTGCTTTCTTTCACCTCTCTTAGTTTGTTACAGAAACACAGTTTTAGTTTTGTTACACCTGCTTCCAAACTTTTACACACACGTGTGTAAATTAGTAATTAAAGCGTTTTATTTTTAAATCAATATTTACTTTGTTTTTGATGCTTGTGTTCTAATAGAACTGCTTAAAAATTGTACTTATTGACCTTTTTTAAACAGATATAATGTCTTTTAAGATGGTAAACTGAGACGGCAGCAGGTTGATTTCACACATGCAGTTTATGTCGAAATCGTCCAAACTGAAGCTGAGGAGGAGACAACTGGGATAAAAAGACCTAAACCACGAGGTGGAGCTGACCAATGTGCTGAAACATGTCATCCTCCGGCAGGCTTTGACACATGTGATTCACTATTTAACTATTTTCTTCAAAGACTAAGCTGTGATTGTGTGAAACATTTGTCATACATGATCATTTTCTTTTCGTAAAGCTCAGTTTTTACTTCATCCGGCAGATCTTTTCATCCCGTCCTGATATAAATGTTTTGACTGGACGTCACTGAGCTGCCGTTGTTTCTTCCCTGTTGTTTGTCGGAAGGAAAGAGAGAAGAAAATATGTTGTCAAAGCAAACAAACAACCAAATATTAGAGAGCAAAAAGAGGTGCTGGTCCTATAGCTTGGATCTCCGCATCAGGGCGATGACATCACTGCCTATGCAGGGCTTGGTATGCGAGGGGGTGGAGGGGGGGGGGGGGGGTTCTTTTTACTGGCAGTGCTGGCTGGATTCCCTGGATTCTGCTGGCTCGCACACACAGGCGCCCTCTCATGGGTGGACGTCCCTTTCTGCGGGCTGGAGGACACCAGCACGGAGCTGAGGTGGACCAGAGGAAGAGGAGCTCTTGGTGTTACTCACAGAGTTGGGACTGGATGAAGGAACCGAGGAAGTCAAAGTAGATACAGGAGATGCGTGTATGTGTTGACCAAAGAATAGAAGTATTTAGATTAATGAACCATTTATAGCAACTGAACTTCCCCTGACCCACACCTCGACCCCCCCCCCCCCCCCCCCGTTAGAAACAACCCCCCCGGCTGCCGGACTGCTGTCTGAGAATGAGAACCTCTTATTGTACAAAAACTCATCTGGTGGAAACAAACAAGCTTCTGTTTACATTCAACATTCACACAAAGCATTTTATCACCATTTAAACCTGATCAGGGATCAATACCTCTGCTCTCACTATGACAGTGTCTGTTTCACACTGATCAGATAACTTATTATCTGTATTGTTTCATTAGGAACCTGCATAATCCATAAAGTATCTAGAAATTAGTTAAAAAGATGAAGTAACGGATAATTCCTTCTGTTTTGTTTCTACTGATAGAACTATAAACTAAATACTAACTAATAAACGCTTAATTAAATCATTTACAAAATGTGAGTCTTTTTCTGACCACATCCAAAGCGTTGCTAAAGAGTGATTTCAACTCCAGAGAGATGTTGTTGTTTACAGAATGCAGGGGTCTAAATCTCTGTCCCTATAGTGATGCTCTTGTGTCATCACTCCATCTTCCATCCTCCTCCATTTCCTCCACTGGCGAAAGTTCTTAAAAACAACGAAGCTCCTGACTGACAGGTCTCATCACTCCAATAAGCTGCCTCAGAATAAAACAATTTGCTCCACGGATTAAATCATGCATGCTATTACTTCTGTTATTACTTTGCCGGCCTGTGTAATTATGGCATAATTTCATTTCCTGCTTCCTCTTTGGCCCATCGGCTGAGGCATTAACGGCAAATGGACGTTGGGATGGAGAGAGATGCAGTCATCATCTGTGCTCCGTTCTGGATCAGGAGACAGCAGAGTGGACACCTGAGAGGAGCGCCGCGCATTCAATCGCTTTGTCTTATTGTGTTGTCTCGAGCCGAGTGTCCTCCCCGTGTCTCTCTTTCTAACCTCGTCTCCCTCCATACAGACGTGTAGATGTACCATCCCACACGTGACCCCAGTATCACAGCTGGGCCTCAGATCATCGCGAGAGACTTATTCAGAGAATGAATGTTGTGTTTGTTTTGACACGTCTGTCTCCGTCTGTGTGTCCTCTTATCAGAGCTTCTCCTGGCCTTGTTCACTTAGCACGTTAGTGCACGTGGGGCGGTTACAGCTGATAACGTTGGCTCCCTTAGCCCCATTAGCTCTGTTAGCGCTGTTAGCACTGCTGCCGCGGTTTGTCGCCATGTTGAGAGCTGCGTGGAGGCAACGCTCTTTCAGTGCTGTGTGGAGCTAGTAGTAAACGTGTTTTAGGACATGAGATCCACCTGGTTTTGAGGGCTCCTTGCGGTCGGTTGACCTGCGAGCTGAAAGACGCTGACCACCCACACTGTCGACGCGCCGCCGTATGCGTCAGTACTTACAACACATACTCCCTCTCACTGTTTCCACGGCAACACACCTCACTGAATCAGCGCAGTTGTTCGTGAATTCAGCCTCAGAGAACTCTTTGTCTGATGAAGGTCCGTTTGAGTCCTGTCTCTCTCTCTGTTATAATCTGCACGCCACACGTGAAGCCACTGCAGCCGCTGGAGTTATTCATGCTATGCAGTGATGGAGGGTGGCGAGATGTAAGTCACAGTGTGTGTGTATGAAGACACAGATACAATCTAGTAGTTGTTGTGTGGGCGGATGTGTAGGTCTCCATGTGTCGGTGACGCAGGCCGACTGGACGCCCCCAACCCTCCAGATACATGGCCCACATTTCAGTTCCCACTTTGTGGCATTAGTGACAAGCTAAAGCACATAAAGGCAAGTGGGGGGGGGGGGGGGGGGGGGGGGGGTGCATGTTTATGTAAATGTAGACATGAATCCAGCCTGCCCTCCATCCTGACCCTGCACACCTCCAGAGTCAGGAAAAAGGCAGGAAAGATCTCTGCAGACGTTCCCCCCCCTGGACACAACCTGTTCTCACTCCTCCCCCCTGGGGGGCGCTACAGAGCCCAGTATGCCAAGACCACCAGAACCACCAGACACAGAAACTGCTTCCTTCCCTCAGGCCATCTCTTTGTTGAACAATTGGTTTTGTTTAACAACTTTATCGTCAGTTTACACTGAAATGTATTCTGCATCCTTAAATGAAGGGTGTTCACTGTGATACGTTTCCCTTATTTTATTAATAACTCATTCTATATGAAATGGTTTAGTTTATTTCTGTATTTCTTACTTACGTATTTATGAATCTCGTTCCCTTCTCCATGTTAGCAGGACGTCAGCATAACAACATAACACAGTAGTGAATTCATATATAATGATCATAATAACATTAGTGAATTAATAGCAAACTGCGGTTAAATCAAGCTGCATAGGGCATCCTGCAGCTCTCCATACTCAGTTCAACCACTGCTCTTTTCCAACCAGTTACATAAGAAACCAATCAGGGCCATGCGCAGTGAGCATGAAAAATACATAAGAGTATTCAGTAGAACCAGGTCGTCTCAGTTACATAAAGCAGCCTGCAGGTGTTTGTCGTCGCCTCAACAGCATTCTTACTTCACTGCTTCAGGTAGAAATGAAGTACTTCTCCAGCTCATGAAGCCATTTCACATGCTGCCACACCGCCTGATATACTACAAGTGTCTCCATGGCAACCATGGAACCGGTGCTTTGGAGAGGACATACTTCCTTGGATTGTGCACAATCACGGCCCTTTTAAAGATCAGTTAACGGCTCACGAGGTAGTCCGAAAGCATCCCCTGCTTTATGGTCTGTTTGAGTGGACCATCGTTTACTGATTGAACATCATGCTGCGTTGAAGACGACTGTCGGCGATCATTTCGTTCACCGCGCAAAATGCTGTGAACATGATGACAGGGGGGGGTTTGGACCAAAGCAGGAAACATGCGTAATGAAGACCACGAGTATGAAGATGAGGCCACGTGGCGTTGTGTAATGGGCTCACATCTGAGGGCCGATGGGAGAAGAGGTCGGTTCTGCTGCAGCGGTTCTTCTCTTCCTCGCTGGGACAAACGTAGACGCCAAATAAATACATGGAACCCTTTGAGTGAGGAGGTCTGAGGACATACAGTGAAAACTGGAGGAAGTAGTTTGCATGGACGAATACCATAAATACTATTTATTCCTTCATCCAGATACGAAGCACAAACATGATGACGAGCTCCTGCTCCGCTGTCATGTGGAGCAATGTCCCCCCCGAGGGGATGCATGCACGCGGCTCTCCTTGCTAAGCTGTGCTAAGCTGTGCAAGCTGCACGCTCTGGAGACCCACAATGCACTGCTTCTGAGCCGCCCGCCCAACTACGACTTGATGAATGCCAGGCTTCCACTGCGTATCATACAGAGTATTATTCTCAAGGTTTCATCTTCAATATTTATTAATAACAGATTCAAGACCTAAAGAATTCACACGCGTACGTCTGGTTTCTCCCAAACTGAAGGATTGAAGTAAAGCTCATAAAACAACATGCACAGTCCACACGGAAAATGTCACGAACCACTTCAATCATCATTCAGAGCGCACACACAGATGTTCATGTACCTGTCTGCTGTCCATGATTAGCATCACAGCAGGGAAGCAAAGGGACGTTCATGTTTGTTGTGATGCGAGGTCAGCTTCACGACCTTCAACACATGTGACCTGCTACAGCTCAACCATGTGCATGAAGACAATTTGTCCATCTTCCTTCTGGAATGTGTTTGAAGCTGATGCAGAGTCGGGTTTCCAGACTAATGGATCCAGGTTGAGTCTTTGGGTTTGAGTCTGCAGGCTCGCGAGAGGAATTCAGCGAGAAGAAAGTGTCACAATGGGTGCTGGTGCAGGCGGAAGGCAGGGCGGCGGCGGCGTCGTGGCGGGGGCCGCTGGGCTCAGCAGCGGCGGCGGCGTCGTGGGAGTCTGGGGGCCGGGACGGGCGGAGACTGGCGTCTGGGGGCCGAGTCAGGAGCCAGGACTGGGCGGGTTCGTCGTCTCCTCCCTCCCGGGCTCCTTCTCCTCGGGTTTAGGACATCCCGGAGTTCGAAGCATTCCTCCTGGTAGCTCCTGGGACCAACAACAACGTTGGTCTTCCACTGGAAAAAAGGGCTCCTTAAATCCGAGTAGTCGGGCCCCAAGTCGCTCCAGGAGTCCGCTGGCAAGCCGGTGTTGGTGTTGCGCCGGGCAGCCTGCTGCACGCTGCGTGGGCCCCCACGAGCCAGGCGAGTTCCCCAAAAAGGGCTGTCAGAATCAAAACCCGCCGAGTCCTTCTTTGGTCGCGTCATTCTGTCACAAATGGGTGACGCGACCAGGGACAACAGGCACACGGGGCTTAAATACACAAGGGAGGTGCAGGTGATTGGACACAGGTGGGAACACTCAGCCAATCACAGGACAGGAAGTGAAGCTCACCCAGAGACACGAGAGACAAGAAAACTACAAAAAAAGACAGGAAGCAGAACCAAACCGTGACAGAAAGAGAGAAATGAAAGAAATAAGAAATGAAGGAAGTAGATCAGCGAGCAAAGGAGCCGGAAAGGAGGGACGAGGATTTATCTCTTTCTGCTTCACAGATAGAATCCAAATATATCGTTTAGTCCCAAATACAAGCTCACTTTTGTTGTGAAATCCTGGCACGTAACGTCAAATGTAAACAGTGTAAATATGAGCTGGAGGTCCGACGGGGCCCCCGCGGCCCCCCAGGGAGCAGAGCCAACCAGACGAGCCCCAGGGGCTTCTGGGTAGCCGATCACCTGGGGAGGGAAGGGAGAACCTCAGGAGGAAGCTGTCTGCTGCACTCGGCATGCTGAGGTGTAGCTGTGCTTCAGCCGGTGTATCACACACACACACACACACACGCACACACACACACGCACACACACACAGAAGCTGTGGAGGGGTCGGATTCGGACACAGGAAGTGTTAAATGGAGCAGGAGAAGCAGCTGAGTTCTGAACATGGGGCTGAATTCTGTGGAGGTTTCATGTTTCATGCATCGAAAGCTGGAACAGAAAGAGAGAGGCCCAAACTTTTTAAATGTGCAGGAAAACAAATTATTTCGGGTTCATTCTTATTAGATAAGTATGCTTTAGTACATTCAATAGATTAACAATTGGTTATTCTGTAATGAAATAATGTTTATTCATAGTTGATGTGTTTTTTAGCTCAGTGTGTTATGAGTGACATGAACGAGCTCCTTCTGACTGTGTACTTTTTGCGCATCTATTGATGGGTGCAGATTTGGCTGCAGCCTGAGACTCTCACAGTGAGACCATGTTCACAACATTCATCAGATATCACCGCTCTTCCTCTCCTTCGTCCTCCACACACTCTCCCTCCATCATTTCACTCCCCCCGCCCCCCCCCCCCCTCCGACCTGTCTTCTGTGATCCGTACGTCCAAATGAAATCCATTTAGTCTCATCATCAGGAATCAGGAAACGTTTATTGCCATAGTATGTTGTACATACATGGAAATTGTCTTGGCGGAAGGTGCATGAAGACAGTACAATAAGACAACATAGTGCAAATGAGATAAAAATAGAATAAAATAAAAGTATAATAAAATATAAAATATAAGCTATGGGTTAGTACGCTAAAAACTAAAGCTAACGCTATGGGTTAGTAAGTTAGAGGAGATAAGATAAAATTAGGAATAAAAATAAGGATAAAGTGCACCAGCTAGACAAAGTGACGGGTGACAGGTGAAAGTGACACAGTGATGATGAGCATGGGAAAGGGTTGCCGTGGCGACGCATGGCGATAAATGTCCGGAGGCAGGGCTGATCCAGACCACGGAGCTGTGGTGGTCTGGGCTTCTCCTGCCGTCCCGTTGGCTCTGTGGTGTGGTATAAACCAGAGTCTAAGGTCTGTGGGACTCTGGCTCTGATCACACCAGCACACTCATCACTACACATCTCGGGGACTTGAACCCACGACCTGCAGGTCTCCGAGCCGCTGACTTACGGATGAGCTAATCACACTACACGTGGTGATGAGACTAAAGCAGGACGCCTGGGTGGCTTTGAGCTGAAGTTGTAATCAGCTTGGATTAATAATTCTTTGATTTTCTGCTCTTCCATATTTTCAAATAATTACTGCAGAAAAAAACTGTAAAACAAATAATAAACAGTTGGAATAAAAGAGCCACAAAGAGAAGTTTGCGAGGTTCTCCTGCCGTGAAACGTCTCTGTGACGTCAGGACGACACCAGGACGTGTCTCTGTTTCACACCACGTTTCAGCTTCATCCCTTCATGCCTTCATGCCTTCATGTCTTCATCCCTTCATGCCTTCATCCCTTCATCCCTTCTTGCCTTCATCCCTTCATCCCTTCATCCCTTCATGCCTTCATCCCTTCATCCCTTCATGCCTTCATCCCTTCATGCCTTCATCCCTTCATCCCTTCAGGCCTTCTTGCCTTCATCCCTTCATCCCTTCTTGCCTTGATCCCTTCATGCCTTCATGCTTTCATCCCTTCATCCCTTCATGCCTTCATCCCTTCATCCCTTCATCCCCTCATGCCTTCATCCCTTCATCCCTTCATCCCTTCCACCCTTCATGCCTTCATGCCTTCGTGCCACGCTTCCTTTCCTATGAACCCTCTTTGCATGGGGTGTGTGGAAGGTGAGGTTCTTTCTCTCGGTGCTGGGGGGCACCAGGAGGGCGGACCGGGGTTTGTGGGAAACAGTCACCATGGAAACCAGAATTTAAAAAAGGAAGAGAAAATTGCAGCTCCTGAGTCTCACGCATCATGTTTTCATTCAGGCTCAGACGGAACAGGCATCCCTCTGTGTGTCTGTCCCTCTATGTGTCTGTCTCTCTGTGTGTCTGTCCCTCTATGTGTCTGTCTCTCTGTGTGTCTGTCCCTCTATGTGTCTGTCTCTCTGTGTGTCTGTCCCTCTATGTGTCTGTCTCTCTGTGTGTCTGTCCCTCTATGTGTCTGTCCATCTATGTGTCTGTCTCTCTGTGTGTCTGTCCCTCTATGTGTCTGTCCCTCTATGTGTCTGTCTCTCTGTGTGTCTGTCCCTCTATGTGTCTGTCCATCTATGTGTCTGTCCCTCTATGTGTCTGTCTCTCTGTGTGTCTGTCCCTCTATGTGTCTGTCTCTCTGTGTGTCTGTCCCTCTATGTGTCTGTCTCTCTGTGTGTCTGTCCCTCTATGTGTCTGTCTCTCTGTGTGTCTGTCCCTCTATGTGTCTGTCTCTCTGTGTGTCTGTCCCTCTATGTGTCTGTCTCTCTGTGTGTCTGTCCCTCTATGTGTCTGTCCATCTATGTGTCTGTCTCTCTGTGTGTCTGTCCCTCTATGTGTCTGTCCCTCTATGTGTCTGTCTCTCTGTGTGTCTGTCCCTCTATGTGTCTGTCCATCTATGTGTCTGTCCCTCTATGTGTCTGTCTCTCTGTGTGTCTGTCCCTCTATGTGTCTGTCTCTCTGTGTGTCTGTCCCTCTATGTGTCTGTCTCTCTGTGTGTCTGTCCCTCTATGTGTCTGTCTCTCTGTGTGTCTGTCCCTCTATGTGTCTGTCTCTCTGTGTGTCTGTCCCTCTATGTGTCTGTCTCTCTGTGTGTCTGTCCCTCTATGTGTCTGTCCATCTATGTGTCTGTCTCTCTGTGTGTCTGTCCCTCTATGTGTCTGTCCCTCTATGTGTCTGTCTCTCTGTGTGTCTGTCCCTCTATGTGTCTGTCCATCTATGTGTCTGTCCCTCTATGTGTCTGTCCCTCTGTGTGTCTGTCCCTCTGTCCCTCTGTGTGTCTTAAACTCACTTTCTCCATCAGCCTCATGGTGTCCAACCTGACCCTTCATGTGTTTCTCTTGCACGTTTGGTCCTGTTGTTGGTTTTGACCTAATCTGACCCTCGGGTGCACCACCAACATCATCTTCATCATCATCATCCTCTTCATCATCTTCTTCTTCAGCAGCAGCAGGGTTTGACCAGCTGAGCAGTTTGAGAGCGAGAAGCTTTGTCTCCGTCACTCAGTGACACTGGTGTTATTTTTAGGGCGAGATGTTTGACCTCATTCCTTCACGCGGTGCAGCCTGCGTCACGTTGCTCTGCAGATCTCATCATCATGTCGCTGGGTTTGTCTGTTTTCATGGATTCATGTTAACACAAATGAAACTATTGTCTTGGTTTGAGCCCTGCAGTCGTTTTCTGAAGGACAATCTATTCTAATCATTTCCTGAACCTTCTGTCAGATGCAAACGGGACATGTGGAGACGTGTGAGACACGTCTCAGGGGGGTGTCCCTTAGAGACACTTCCTGCAGAGTCCCCTGAGTGGACGAGAGCAGCGGATGTAACTGAGTCGCTGTCTCCAATGCCCGATGACCTTTGACACGATGTCCTACATGAACTACAGACACCATCCCAAC